>NC_138764.1:17685707-18243841 GCF_965113315.1 Podarcis vaucheri
AGGTCTTACTCTGAGTAGACAATGTGTAGGATTGAGCTGTAATTAGAATATATTTCAGAACTCTACAGGTGTTTATGGGTTTGTTAGTACATCAAAAGGGAGCAGGATTAAGAAACCGAACTAATGAAGGAGGGCTCCATTATTGAGAGTGCTTCTCTCTGGGAAGTTAAAGATAAGGTTATTGAATAAATTGAATATAACCAGTGTAAATTAGATATATATGTAAAAAATGGTAATGAGGTTTATTGGAAATGATGTGGAGAAAGTCTATTTTATTCCAAAAATTATTGCTGAATGGTGGTTGGAATGATATGTAATGTTGTGTTTGCAAAAAGTCTTTTCATTCATTTGCTAATAACAATAAATTTGTGCGTAGCCAATTATATGACGAGACACTGTAGTTCTGTAAAAGCTATAAAGATGTTATGCAGACAGCTCAAGCATGTTGGAAGAAAAGTATGTCTGAGTAAGACATTTGAGTAAGGCCTTCTAAATCGCAGGAGGATTTATTTCTGAGTAAATATGCATAGGACTGTGCTGTAGGGCTCTGGAAAATTGGACTCCCTTTTTGAGTCATACAATGTTGATGAGCAAGAATCGCCTAAAAGAAACTAGTGTTCCATATAGTGTCCAGATCAAGGGAAATAATAGCACTGCTCTGTTCTGCCTTGGCCAGCTCCCACTTGGAGTCCTGGAACCTGTACAAAGAAGGGTGACCAAAGGTTTGGAAAGCAAACCTTATGAGGGAACTGGGTAGGCTTAGCCTAGATAAGAGGAAACTGAGAGATGTGACAGCCATCGTCAACTATCTCAAGGGATGTCACATGGAACATGGACCACACTTGTTTTCTCCTGCTCTGGAGGGTAGGACCTGAATCAATGGTTTCAAGCTACAAGAAAGGAGATTCCAACTAAACATCAGGAAGTATTTTCTGGCAGTAAGAGCTGTTTGACAGTGGAACGGACTCCCTTGGAAGGTGGTGGACCTTCCTTGGAGGATTTTAAGGAGGGGTTGGATTGCCATCTGTCATGGATGCTTTAGTTGAGATCCCAACATTGCAGGGAGCTGGACTATATGGTCCTCAGGGTCTCTTCCAACTCTACAATTCTATGATTCTACTGCCACAATGCTAATTTTGTTTTGGAAGAAAGTTTTTTTCCTGGAAAAAAAATCTTTTTAAAAAACCCACACTATTTGGTGGAAAATCTTTTGAGAGAGCTGCCCTAGGGAAGCTCCCAGCCCCTCATTTTTTCTGTGGCGGAGAAGAAACTGTAGCATCCGATTTTGGGGACTCTTAAGTAAGGCACCCTCAGTTGGCCCCTTTAACCTCAAAACAGGAGGGGTCTAGAACATGAGGAATCTCTGAAAAAGATGTTGAAATATACATTTATTTTAAAAATGCAAAAGCATTTTTACCCTTCATTGTAGGGGAGGATATTAACAAACAGGATAGTAAATTGTTTTTCTGTGAAACAACGGCAGCAAGAATATTATTGGCACAGAAATGGAAACAAGAAGAATTACCGACGAAAGAAGAATGGCAGACGAAATCAATGGACTATGCAGAATTAGATAAGATGACAGGAAGGATCTGAAACCTGCGGGACGAGAGATTCTCAGAGGACTGGAGTAAATATTTGAATTATCTGAAAAGCAATTGTAATGAACAGATTACGCTAGTAGGACTGCAAGAAGTTTTATAAGGAGGATTATGTGAAATATTGCGGAGAAGACTAAGAAGAGTGTTATTAGTTAAGGACAATTAAAAGTAATAGGGAAATTAAGAAATGTAGATCAAGTGATAAAGATTGAAAAATCTTCAGATGCGGTTGATGGAAGTCCAAAACACTGTACAAGGTAAGAAAATACGTTATGCTTGTTGGGAATGATGTGTGTGTGTGTGTGTGTGTGTGGAATCTCTCAAATGGCATCTGATCTCCTCAGTGCATCATGTAAAGTGAGGATGGCAAAACTGCTGAAGCAACGGGTCCTTGCCAAATCATGCTTCTGGAATTGCTCCAGAACATCTGTATCTCATTCCTCTGCACTGAACTGTTGGCTATTTGTAGTTTAGTAGCGCTGCAGAGAGCTTGCTGGGGAGACCATGCATAACAAGGAACTCAAAAATAACTTTAATAAACAAGGCTTTTGTCAGAGTTGCTCCCCGATCCTAGCTCACAGAGGATCACGCTAGCCAGCGATCATTAAGTAAAAGTCTTTATTGAGTTACAGTTCCCATTCTCAAGCTGCTGCGTGCAACTCTACGTCTTATGGTTAGATCAGCGAAGCTCTGTCTGGGTCTCCGCCCCTTGTGCACCAACTTAATATCCTAGCCCTGCTCCACCTTTTCCGCCTGACTGTTCTCCTCTGGGCCCCTCTGCCCCCCGGGGTCTCCTCCCTCCGGGACTCCTCCGATGCCGACCCCCCGGACCCTTCTGTCTCCTTGCGCCGGGCTTTAGGACCTGGCTCCCTCTCCGGGCTGCCTACTGCGTCACTTTCCTGTGCATTTGAACTTGGCGCGCGCGCCCAACCTTCCACTTTCCGTCTGACCGTTTCTTCGCTCCCTGATGGAGGTGTGGCCACTCCTGACTCGTGCCCTCCCTCCTGTTGTGAGCTGCCAGCGCTTGATCCCTGGCGCCCTTCCTCTTCCCTGCTCTCTGGCGGTGACGCTGGTCCTGATCTCCAACTGCTCCCCTCTGAGTCCCCTCTGGCTCTATCTTCCTGGGGTGTCCCCCTAGGCTCCCCCCTTGCCCTGGCCACTGGTGCTCCTTTCTGTGAATCTTCTGATTCACTGGAAAGACTCGGAGATCTCGGGTCGTCGTCATCACTCATCTTTTCTTCTGCCTCCTCCCCCTCGCTCTCTGTTTCCTCCCTTGCCCTTGCCTCTGCTCCTGAACCCCTGACATCCATCCCCCCCCTCGAAGCCCCCTCTTCCCCCCTCCCCTCCTTCCGGTGCGGGAGCTGGGTGCTGCTGTGTCAGGGGGACGAATGTCGGGTACAGTTCGCTTCCCGTGGCGGGCCTCCATCTGAAGTCTTCCGGTTCTTCCTCCCTGCTCTCGTCGACGACGGTCACCTCCGCTTCCATCTCTGTGCCGCCGTGCTCGAAACCCGGGTCGTCCCCGAAAACGTCCATGTCCGTCTCTCCCTCGCTTCCTCCTGGGGGTGTCGCTCGTCCTGGACCCTCCAGCCACTTTCTGCGCCACTGCTCCTCTGGTCTATCGTCCCACCAATACGAGGGTTCTGAGGCATATCCCGAGGGTGACCCCTCCGGGGAACGTGCGTCGCGTGTCGGTTCCTCGTCCGAGTCGAACCCCCGGAACGTGCTGGCTGAAAGCGTGGGCGTGAAAAGCCAGTCGTCGAAAAAATCAGCTGGCATGGGCCTGTGTGGGAAGAGGGCATGAAACTCTTCTTTGAGCAGAGGTTCGTCTAGAGCGTAGCCTGGCACCCAGCTGTTGGCACTGGCCGGGGTGCCCTCCTTGGCGAGAAAGTATTCTACCCCCTCTTCCCCCCATCTAGAGTCCAAAATCACTGTGACTTCGTTGATGCGCTCCTCCTGTGCCACTCCCCCTTGCTCGGTTCTCTCTCGGAGTGGACTTGGTGCCGTGCCTGGTTCCTGAAATCTGTGAGGTGCCTTGTAGGGAGTGAGCACCGATCTATGGAACACCGGATGCATCCTGGAACCCTCCGGAAGCGCCAGCCTGAAAGCCACCGGGTTGACCTGCTCTTCGACTTGGTAGGGCCCCAGTTGCTTATGCCCTAGTTTCTTCTTCACCAACGACCTGGCCGGCACTGCGTGGGCTGCTAACCAGACCCAGTCTCCCACATGGATCTCTTCGCCAACCCTTCTGTGTTTGTCCGCTTGTACCTTGTATGCGTGTTTGGCCAGCTCCAGGTGCCGCCGCAGCTGATCGTGGACCTCCTGCAACTCTGACGCGAACGCATCTGCTGTCTGCGGCTCCCCCTCCCCCATTCTTTCCAGTCCCGGGAAGGTTCTGGGGTGCCTCCCGTTGTTGGCGAAGAACGGCGTGACCCCCGTGGACACGTGCTTCGTGTTGTTGTAGGCGAACTCGGCGAGAGGCAGGTAATCCACCCACGTCGCAGGCTGTTGATTCGCATAACATCTCAGGTACTGCTGCATGATGGCATTGACCCGCTCCGCTTGCCCGTTGGTCTGCGGGTGTCTAGCCGACGCCAGGTTGATCTTGACGTTCAGGAAGCCCATCAGCTTCTGCCAGAAATTCGAGATGAACTGTCGCCCTCGGTCGGACAGAATAGACCGCGGCAGACCGTGAACCTTGAACACGTGGTCTATGAACAGTTTGGCGGTTTGTTCCGCCGTGGCCACCTTAGCACACGGAATGAAATGTGCCATCTTGGAGAACAAGTCCACCACCACCAGCACGGCCGTCTTGCCCCTCGAGCTGGGCAGATCCGTGACAAAGTCCAGGGCCACTCTCTCCCATGGTTCGAACGGAGTTTGCAGCGGTTCCAACAGTCCGGCCGGCGGTCTGTGCACTGGTTTGGCCCTCTGGCAGGTGTCACACCTCGCCACGTAGTCCGCGACTTCCCCTCTCATTCCGGGCCACCAGAAGTCTCTGGCGACTAATTCCACCGTCTTCTCCTTGCCAAAGTGCCCGGCAGTGGGCGCGTCGTGCAGCTGCTGCAGTACCTTGGCGCGAAGTTCGTCTCCTGGCACGTAGATGGCCCCTTTACGGAGGAGCAATCCATCTCGCAGCTGGAACTCGCCGGTCGCCGCCTTGCCCCTGTGCACCTCTGCCATCTTTGCTTGCGCGAAGGAGTCATCCTGCAACGCTCGTCGCACCGCCTCCAGGTCAACTGTTGCCGCAGCGCACGCCCACACTGTTGGTGCGAAGATGTGCATGGCGGCCGCTGGCGTTGCCTCCTCCAGATACTGCGGCTTACGGGAGAGAGCATCCGCCATGATGTTGGTGTCCCCCGGGACATACTCTATTCGGAAGTCGAAGTTCGCAAAGAACTCAGCCCAACGTATCTGCCTCTGGTTCAGGAACTGCGCCGTGCGCCAGTGCTCCAGATTTTTGTGGTCCGTGCAGACCTGCACCGTGTGCTTGGCACCGATCAGGAAGTGCCGCCACGCTTTGAACGCTGCATGAATGGCCAGCAACTCCCTGTCCCAGATGGTGTAGTTCTGTTCGGACTTGCTGAGCTTCCTGGAGTAAAACGCTCCCGGCCTCCAAACCCCCTGCGGGTCTTTCTGCAGCAGGACTGCTCCCACGGCTCTGTCCGAGGCGTCTGTCTCCACCCTCATCGGCCTGCTGGGGTTGACATGAAGCAGCTGCTCTTCCGACGCGAAGAGCTGCTTGAGTGCCTGAAAGGACTGCTCCGCCTGCTCCGTCCAGATGAACTTCTTTTTCTTGGAGCTGAGCGTGTCTGTGATGGCCGCCGTCTGCATAGCAAAGCCTTTGATAAACTTCCGATAGAAGTTCGCGAAGCCGACAAACCGTTGGACCTCCTTCCGGTTGCGTGGGCTTTTCCAATCCAACACTGCTCGAACCTTGGCGCTGTCCATGGCGAGCCCCTTGTCAGACAACTTGTAGCCCAGGAAATCCACCTCCGTCACGTCGAACTGGCACTTCTCCAGCTTGGCGTAAAGCCTATGCTGCTGTAGCCTGCTCAGCACTTCCTTGACGTGTCTGTCGTGCTCCTGCTGCGATTCCGAAAAGATCAGGATGTCATCCAAGAAACAGACGCACGTTTTGTAGAGGAGCCCCGCCAACACGTGATGCATGAACGCTTGAAACACGTGGGAGCCATTTTGCAATCCAAAAGGCATAACTCTATATTCGTAGGTGCCATGGGGCGTGAACATGGCTGTCTTCCACTCATCTCCTTCCCGCATGCGAATGAGGTTGTACGCCCCTCGCAGGTCCAACTTGGTGAACACGCTGCCCTTCCGTACCTTTGCGAGGAGGTCGTCGATTCGGGGCATGGGGAAGTCCGATGGCTTGGTCACACTGTTTAAGATGCGATAGTCCACTACCAGCCTTTTTTGGGGCGTGTCCCGCTTCTTAACAAAGAATACAGGACTGCCCCCCCACTGCCTTGGACTCTCGGATGAAACCGCGCTCCAAATTATGATCTATGAACTCTTTGAGTTCCTGCAGTTCATCCTCAGACATGGAATACAGCTTCCCTTTGGGCAGCGCCGCCCCCGGCAGCAGGTCAATTTTGCAGTCATATGGTCTGTGGGGGGTAGCCTGTCTGCCTCCTTCTCGCAGAAAACCTCCAAAAATTCTGCGTACTTGTGGGGAACCGCTTGCAGCGTGCCTAGCTACAGCTGTGACTCCTCTTCCTCTCCTTCCTGCCGGGGCACGATGCAGTGTTCAGCACAAAAGGAAGAGCCGAAGGTCAGCTGCCTCTGGTACCAAGCCAGCGTCGGGCTGTGCTTGTCCAGCCAACTCATGCCCAATACAATGGGCGTGTCCGATAGTTGAGTGACGTTGAAGCTGATGATTTCCCTATGATTCCCAAGTCGCATCACCATTGGTGGCGTCTGCTTCACCACTTGCCCCCCTAGCAGCTCCCTGCCATCCACCGTGACAACCTGCAGGGGCAGCGTGGCAGGCAGCAACTGTATGGCGTGCCGGTCGACAAAGTCCTGCCCTATAAAGTCCGCATTGCTGCCTGAGTCGATGGTAAGTGGCACGTCCATGGTGATTCCATTGGGCAGCTGGAGCGATGCGGTGAGCCTCACTACTGGCTTGGGCGGGAGGGGGTCCATGGGCTGTAAAATCTCTGGGGACTGCTTCACTGACACGTCTGGCTGGGCCCCAGTGCCTCTTCCTCCAGCCAGACTGCGTCGTTTCCCTGCTGTGGTTCTCCTTGCTGCGTTGCTGCAGTTACCATTGCTGAGGCTGCAGTGTGCTTGTGGAGCCTCCGGGGACACTCTTTCGCCATATGCTGTGGATCATCGCAGATATAACACTTCCTGTTCCCTCTAGGAGGCTTCGCTTTCACTGTTGCCGGTGCTAGGGCTCTGGCTGCTGACTGAGCCCTTGCACTTCCAACCTCCATAGGTTCCGCCCCTCCTCCTGGCGGAGGCGTGGATTGCGCACGCGCTGCTTCTCTGGGAAGGAAGGAGGAGCCCCTGGCTGGTTCGCGCCCTCCACGCCCTTCGTCCCTGCTCCACGGACGTTCTTCCAGCCGCACCCCCACCGCCAGCGCCCTCTGAACGATCTCCTGCGTGGTCCGGGGTCTCTCCCCCCTCGCAATTTCATCTTTAACCGAGTTGTGCAAGCCCTCCCAAAAAAGGTCTCTGACAGGAGCCGAATCTCTGTCCCATTCCAGGGCACTGACCAAAGTGAAAAAGCGGGCATGGTACTGCCTTACGCTGGCCCTCCCTTGCTTCAGTCCATGTATCTGCTGCCGAGCAAGATCCACGTCAATGCTTGATAAAAAGCACCCATCCATCACTTTAATAAAGGCATCCGCATTTTGGAGCGCCAGATCCTTATCCCTCCACAAATTGCGCAGCCATGCTTTAGCATCTCCATGCAAATGGGACATGATGAATCCCACTTTCTCTTGCTCATCTCTAAAGTCTTTGTTCAGCAGTTGCAGTGCACACATTACATCTGCTCTAAAGTTGGGGTACTGTTGCAGATTCCCATCGAAGTGAGAGACCAGACCGCCTGTTCGTCTCCCCAACCCAATCCCCTCCGGTTTGGGTGTCAGTTGCCCTTGCTTAGTAAGCACTTCCAACCTGACCTGGAGATCCCTGTAGGCGGCAGCTGCGTCCTCCTCTCTCTTCCTGGATGCAAGTGCCTCGGCATTCAGTCGTGTCACTGCTTCTCTGAGTTCCGCTATCTGCTGTTCAGCCGTCATGTTGTCTGCCGTTCGTGAGCTCGCTAGTAGGCACCCGCTTTCTCTCCTCTCCGTGAGGCCGTAGATGCCCACAATTTAAGGGACAGAGCTTACTGTCAGAGTTGCTCCCCGATCCTAGCTCACAGAGGATCACGCTAGCCAGCGATCATTAAGTAAAAGTCTTTATTGAGTTACAGTTCCCATTCTCAAGCTGCTGCGTGCAACTCTACGTCTTATGGTTAGATCGGCGAAGCTCTGTCTGGGTCTCCGCCCCTTGTGCACCAACTTAATATCCTAGCCCTGCTCCACCTTTTCCGCCTGACTGTTCTCCTCTGGGTCCCTCTGCCCCCCGGGGTCTCCTCCCTCCGGGACTCCTCCGACGCCGACCCCCCGGACCCTTCTGTCTCCTTGCGCCGGGCTTTAGGACCTGGCTCCCTCTCCGGGCTGCCTACTGCGTCACTTTCCTGTGCATTTGAACTTGGCGCGCGCGCCCAACCTTCCACTTTCCGTCTGACCGTTTCTTCGCTCCCTGATGGAGGTGTGGCCACTCCTGACTCGTGCCCTCCCTCCTGTTGTGAGCTGCCAGCGCTTGATCCCTGGCGCCCTTCCTCTTCCCTGCTCTCTGGCGGTGACGCTGGTCCCGATCTCCAACTGCTCCCCTCTGAGTCCCCTCTGGCTCTATCTTCCTGGGGTGTCCCCCTAGGCTCCCCCCTTGCCCTGGCCACTGGTGCTCCTTTCTGTGAATCTTCTGATTCACTGGAAAGACTCGGAGATCTCGGGTCGTCGTCATCACTCATCTTTTCTTCTGCCTCCTCCCCCTCGCTCTCTGTTTCCTCCCTTGCCCTTGCCTCTGCTCCTGAACCCCTGACAGCTTTAATAACAAAACACTCCTTTTACACTAAAGATAACAACAACAAACATGACCCACCCACCCCCCAGGGTAATAAAGGAGCTAGGTGCTGCTCCTTATATACTATGCCCAAATGCTGACACAGCTTAATTAACACAGCCTAGCAGCACCTGCTATGTTTCACAGCTGTAAGACTGGGTCTCGTTATTTGCCCTGGCCCTGGCCCTTAAAGACATACACAACTTAAAGACATACACTGTGTCCAGTTCTGGGCACCACAATTCAAGAAGGACACTGACAAACTGGAACGTGTCCAGAGGATGGCAACCAAAATGATCAAAGGCCTGGAAACGATGCCTTATGAGGAACGGCTAAGGGAGCTGGGCATGTTTAGCCTGGAGATGAGGAGGTTAAGGGGTGATATGATAGCCATGTTCAAATATATAAAAGGATGTCACATAGAGGAGGGAGAAAGGTTGTTTTCTGCTGCTCCAGAGAAGCGGACACAGAGCAATGGATCCAAACTACAAGAAAGAAGATTCCACCTAAACATTAGGAAGAACTTCCTGACAGTAAGAGCTGTTTGACAGTGGAATTTGCTGCCAAGGAGTGTGGTGGAGTCTCCTACTTTGGAGGTCTTTAAGCAGAGGCTTGACAACCATATGTCAGGAGTGCTCTGATGGTGTTTCTTGCTTGGCAGGGGGTTGGACTCGATGGCCCTTGTGGTCTCTTCCAACTCTATGATTCTATGATTCTAACTTGTGAAACAATAATGAACCTTCACATTTTACAGAGACCATTCAACATACAGAGCCTCTGCTTCAAAGGTCAGAGTATTCAGGGGAGAGCAGAAGCAATGTGCAGGCGACAATTTCACTGAGGGTCATTAAGGGACACCAAGTGGAACAAGAGTAAGAAACCCAATTCTGTGGACCAGGTATACTCAATTACAGTAGCCTTCCACCACCAAGCCACTACAGAGCTGTGCCAGTCCATTTGCCGTCCTGTGTAATTATATCCTCGGCTCCCAAACCAGTCAAGACGTTGCTCTTCAAAATTGCTACTTTTCTTTATGGCATCAATTTAATCTTCCCACAGGGCACAATCAATCCTACGTGGAGACAGCCCCGGGAAGGCAAAAGTCTCTCCCCAGGTAACAAGTGACAACTTCTCAAGATTAATATTCTTCAAATCAGAAGGTGCATGCTCCTTTAAGACATCAACGTCGCAAGCCAGTAAACAAGCTGCAGTGATCCGCCAGGAGGAGTTTAGCAAAAGGGAAGTGGGCAGAAGTCACAACAGCTGTGATGAGGACCATACTCTGCCAGGTTGGCAAACAGGTCCCAGAGACTGAAGCTCATTCAGAGGAGGGGAGCCGTGAAGATAAGCCACAGAAAAAAGGCCAGTAATAATAATAATAATAATAATAATAATAATAATAATAATAATAATTTATTATTCCCCAGCCACTCTGGGCGGCTCCCAATCAAGTGTTAAAAACAGTACAGCGTTAAATATTAAAAACTTCCCTGAACAGGGCTGCCTTCAGATGTCTTTTAAAGATAGGATAGCTGCTTATTTCCTTCACATCTGTAGGGAGGGTGTTCCACAGGGTGGGCGCCACTACCGAGAAGGCCCTCTGCCTGGTTCCTTGTAACCTCACTTCTCACAATGAGGGAACCGCCAGAAGGCCCTCGGCGCTGGACCTCAGCGTCCAGGTAGAATGATGGGGGTGGAGACGCTCCTTCAGGTATACAGGACCGAGGCCGTTTAGGGCTTTAAAGGTCAGCACCCAACACTTTGAATTGTGCTCGGAAACGTACTGGGAGCCAATGCAGATCTCTCAGAACCAGTGTTATGTGGTCCCAGCGGCCACTCCCAGTCACCAGTCTAGCTGCCACATTCTGGATTAATTGCAGTTTCCAGGTCACGTTCAAAGGAAGCCCCACGTAGAGCGCGTTGCAGTAGTCCAAGCGGGAGATAACCAGAGCATGCACCACTCTGGCAAGGCAGTCCGCGGGCAAGTAAGGTCTTAGCCTGCGTACCAGGTGGAGCTGGTAGACAGCTGCCCTGGACACAAAATTAACCTGCATCTCCATGGACAGCTGGGAGTCCAAAATGACTCCCAGGCCGCGCACCTGGTCCTTCAGGGGCACAGTTACCCCATTCAGGACCAGGGAGTCCTCCACACCCACCCGCCCCGTGTCCCCCAAAAACAGTACTTCTGTCTTGTCAGGATTCAACCTCAATCTGTAGAAACAGGGTACGGTGTAAACACCCACCCACCCACCCACACAGGGTACGGGATGACATGGGAACAAGAGCATATATCATTTTTCATTTCACCTCTAAAGCCACCTGTTAGGGTTCCAAGGGGTTGCTCGAGAGCAAGCAGGCAAACACCTCCCTGCTCGGCTGTGAAGCCTTGCTTTTGATGCCAAAATAAACTTTATCTGTCCAGAGCGCCACTCTCCCGTGTCTTGCTCATTCACTGGCAGAATCAGTGAGTGGGCGGTCCTTAAACCTTCCCCAGCAAAGTAGTTTCTTGACGCCCAGTCTGCGCCTCCCCTCTCGGCGCGAAAGCTTACTGCGCAAGGAGGGCGTGGGTAACGGAGGACCCTCTCTCCTCCCCGCTTTGCCCAGGCAAGGTGTCCTGGCACTGCCTTGCCTCCTCCGAGCCCTGAAGCTCCTCTCCACTGGAGGCGTGGTTACTCTCCTCTGCTGAGGAGGAGCTGCTTTCCATGATCTTTGGGGGCTCTCTGTAATCCATCCGGCTTTTCCTCTCTCCCCCCTGAGCCGATGGCAGTTCCCTGACACCACAACTTTGTATTGAACCCTAAATGTGTCTGAGTGTCAGGACCCCATCATCTTGAACTGTGCCTCCAAGCAGGGCCAGATTTAGGTTTGATGAGGCTCTAAGCTACTGAAGGTAATGGGGCCCTTTATATGCCCAGCTCTCCTTTGTCAACAACAAATTGTCACTGCTTTTTGTGTTGAATATATGCTCCATGGTAATTTATGGACCTAATAGGTATCTAAAGCCATCTGCACATAACAAAATATGTATTCTATCAAAGTAATTGTTGAACTGAAATACAATTAAGAAGAAGGATATTAATAGTGAAACACAATGTTTTGGGGGTTGTTTTTAAAAGTCTGGAACGGATTAATCCGTTTTGCATTACTTTCTATGGGAAAGTGTGCCTTGGTTTTGGAACGCTTTGGTTTTGGAACAGACTTCCAGAACAGATTAATTTTGAGAACCAAGGTGCCACTGTATATAGAAATGAGCAAACCAGTGATATTTTAGGGAGCAGGCTAGCAGGTGGGGCCTATTACTTACATCATAGGAGCCTACACAACACAAAACACTGTTGCTATATGTCGGTTTTATTTTATTTGTTTTTTATCTTATATTTTGGAAATGTACATCCAGCGTGTTTTTTCCTTTAATTTTTTGGGGGCTCCCAAGAAAGTGGGGCCCTAAGCTATAGATTGTTTAGCTTATATGTAAATCTGGCACTGCCCCCAAGACAACAGAGAGATAGCATGAATGCTGGATCACTTGCATAAAATGCTCTGGAGGGATGTGTATGCAGTCTTTTGCTGATGTTCTGCACCAGCAGAAGCTTCTGAACGCTTTATAAAGGCAGGACTACCTACAGAGGCTATTGGGACGCGGGTGGTGCTGTGGGTAAAAGCCTCAGCGCCTAGGGCTTGCCGATCGAAAGGTCGGCGGTTCGAATCCCCGCGGCGGGGTGCGCTCCCGCTGCTCGGTCCCAGCGCCTGCCAACCTAGCAGTTCGAAAGCACCCTCGGGTGCAAGTAGATAAATAGGTACCGCTTACCAGCGGGAAGGTAAACGGCGTTCCGTGTGCTGCGCTGGCTCGCCAGATGCAGCTTTGTCACGCTGGCCACGTGACCCGGAAGTGTCTCCGGACAGTGCTGGCCCCCGGCCTATAGATGTGAGATGGGCGCACAAACCCCAGAGTCTGTCAAGACTGGCCCGTTCGGGCAGGGGTACCTTTACCTTTACCTTTACCTACAGAGGCAGCTCCTCTGGACAACCTTAGAAGTCAGCATTATCTCAGTTGGCTTGCACAAAGCTTACACAGAGTTTAGACTACTTCCTGTCTTTATTGAACATCTTGTTCTGATTGGCTTAGATATATGACAATGAGCATTCATCCTGACTTGCTTGCAGGGTGCTCACGATTCTTCCCACTAATCATTCAGCCCACACTTTTCAACGCATTTTCTCATCACTTTCCAAACTGCAATCATCATCATCATCATCATCATCATCATCATCATCTGCTATTTAAATAAGTGGATTGATTGTGCAGGGGCAGCAGAGCGTGTTGATTTCCTTTAATTGAACAAACCTAAAATTCTAGTTCCTGCCAACCTAGCAGTTCGAAAGCACATCAAAGTGCAAGTAGATAAATAGGTACTGCTCCGACAGGAAGATAAACGGCATTTCCATGCGCTGCTCTGGTTCGCCAGAAATGGCTTAGTCATGCTGGCCACATGACCCGGTTCTAGTAAAGCGAGATGAGTGCCGCAACCCCAGAGTCATCCGTGACTGGACCTAATGGCCAGGGGTCCCTTTACCTTTACCTAAAATTCTAGTACGAGCTTGAATTTCCCCCACAAAATACTGACTGGTCTGGATACACCCAGAGGGCAATGCAGTTGACCAAGAGCTGCAGATTTTCCTGCCCTAGAAGACCTTCTAGACCACGGATGCAATGTAGGCTTCCAGGTGTCATCATATGACATGGTGACATTCTGCCAAACAGGGTGCTTATGAGAAATGTAGGGAGGTCACATCTGCCAGATTCAAAGAGAGAGGAGCGCAGACACCAGCAGAGTCAGGCAGAGATAGGAAGCAGCCTTTCTGAGTTTTGCGCAGCCGTCCAGAAACCAGAGAAAATTGGGTCATTGTTCTACTAATTCACCTAATTACAGGCCAGCACAGCTCTTGGCTATGTCTCCCTTGCTGGGCAATTAACCACCTTTATTTCTTCTTATTATTATTTCCCTCTCCGCAGTATACAGTTGGATAAAAATCTGGCTCCGTTCAGAAACAAGAGTTTCGTTTCCTTGGATACCGAGACAGGAGAAACTCTTTCACATCAACCGAAGAAGCTGTGGCAACAGATTTGTTCCCCCTCTTCTCCTCCTGTTTATTATGACAAATTTGAAAGGGGCAAATGGAAAGGTATAGTTAGTCCATCCATCATTAGGTTAACCAGAAAGTTGACTGTGGCTGAGGTTCTTGTCGGTTGGCCTTTGCTGAAAACGCTTGCCAAAAGCTCCATACAAGCAGGGCTGTGTGTGTGTGTGTTTGTGCAGTGTGCTCTAAAGCCACTTCCGAGCTGGAGAGGAGGTGGGGTTGCGGGCTTCATGCCCTCCCCCCATGTGCGCGGGGGCTGGCTTGCAGCCCTTGCGAGATCGGGAAACCTCGGACGCGTCATCTCCCTTGCCAGCCAATCGGCTGGCCCATGAGCCGTAGCCCGTGCTATTTAGGGCTGGCGCGACCGAGGATTTCCCTCTTTCACCGCTCCAGCACCCCAGCTGCTCCGGTTTCCCACTCTCCCACCCTTTAGGTTTGGCTCTCTGACATTGCTATGGACCTTGGTTGGTCGCTGTTAAGGGGCCTGGTAGGAATTTTTTCCACTTGGCAAATTGGCACCAGCCACTTGGTTTTTCGCCTACCTCGTAGCAAATCATCACAACTTCCTCGGCATTGGCGGTTAGGCATTGGTAGGGGTATTGTTATGCAAATGAGGAGGGGAAGGAAGCACCATCACCTTCCCCAAAGCGAAGGGTAGTCCGGTAAAGGATTCTGGGGGGCGTTGCCCTGTGCAAAGCCTATGGAGGTGTGGGCCTAAGGCAAACCCCTGAGCGGTGACCCTGGGGGAGTTGATGTGCCTCAGCAGGACTCCCCCTACTGGTGGTTAATCCATGCCGGTCTTCAAGCAATTGGGCTGAAGCCGGTTAGTCGATAGGACCAATGCCTAAGCCAATACCGCTCAAATTCCTGTAATCAATAAAGTTGTGGCCTATTTTTGCCCATTAACCTAAAATACTGGTGTCCTGTGTCTTTATTTCCAAGGGGGAGGCGGGAACTCACCACGCAAGTCTGTGGGAGTCCCAGACAGCCACGAACTGTGGCATTTGACTTGCAAATACAGCTCCAAAAATTTGTTCAGCAAGTTTCTAACCTTCATGGTCATAAAGATATGCTTGAAAGTATGAAACTGATAATATCAATAACCACAAATTAACACGGCTGCTCAAAATGAAACGGCAAAACAAGTGTATTTTTTAAAGCATTCTTGTGGTTATTTCACAACCAGACACAAATGTGATTCTCACAAAAATCAATTGTACATGGTCTGAAGCATCCAGGTGGAAACATCTGCCCTACAGTAAGGTTACCAGATTTTTTTCCAATAAATCCAGGGACACTTTTCAACTTCTGCCATGAAAATAAATTTACTAAGTTGTAATCCCTTTTCCTTGATGTTCGGAACTATAATGCAAATGGTATATTTGCATATTCCTGGTTCACCCGGCACACTAAACCAAGGCATGGTTTAGCACAAACCGATGAGCAGCCAGGCTCACAGCCGGTTTGCTCCTCACCAGTCCCTTTTGCTGTTGCACCATGCTAAACCAAGGTTTGACTTAAAAAGTTGGCTGAATATGGGCTCCTGGTTTAGCCCTCTCCAGACTAACCATGAGCTCTAACCAAGGTTTGCTCTTGGTTTTTGCCTCTTGGTTAGCTTGGGAGAGCTGAACTGCAAAGCTGGGTTTGGGCTAGGTGCTAAGCTACAACGCAGTACCGAAAAGGCTCAGGAAAAAGTGAAGTGCCCGTGAGCCCATTTCCAGGAGCTCATGAGTTTACACTAAGCCAAGGTTGCCCCTTGGAAAGACCACAGATACTTGAAGTGTGCGTAGAGACATTTCCTAGGGATGCCATGTTGCAAGAGGGGAAAATCCAGGCACAAAAACTTGTTGAGCAATCACCCAATAGCCCCTCTGCCGACGCTGAGCCCAAACCGCCCATGCCAGAGCCAGAGCCCGGGTTGCCCATGCCAGAGCCTGAACCAGAGCTGCCTACATGCACACACACAAAAATTTAAACCCCAAATCCAGGACATTTGCTTTAAAATGTAAAATACCCCCAGATGGGCATTAGGACCCCGCATTGAGGATATTGAGGAATTTCTGGATGTATGGCAACCCTACATTTCCTTAACACGCAGAAAGCCGCGTCCTTGGCCAGGAGCTAAATAACTTGCAGGGGGATTTGCCCTGTACCGTTGCCAACCCATGACAGTGGGTAAGGGAGGTGGGCAAGGAGCAGCACAGCACTCCTCTCAACAGGCCACACATTCCAGATAGGGGTCCTCTGGGTGCCTTTTTTCCAGAAAGAAAGGTGGCCAGTTTATGCACACTTCTATGAGAGTATCATGAAGAGAAGTATCATGAAGTATCATGAAGAGAAGGATGCACAGGATGTAGACTCATAGAATCATAGAGTTGGAAGAGACCCCAAGGGCCATCGAGTCCAACCCCCTGCCAAGCAGGAAACACCATCAGAGCACTCCTGACATACGGTTGTCAAGCCTCTGCTTAAAGACCTCCAAAGTAGGAGACTCCACCACACTCCTTGGCAGCAAATTCCACTGTCGAACAGCTCTTACTGTCAGGAAGTTCTTCCTAATGTTTAGGTGGAATCTTCTTTCTTGTAGTTTGGATCCATTGCTCCGTGTCCGCTTCTCTGGAGCAGCAGAAAACTACCTTTCTCCCTCCTCTATGTGACATGCTTTTATATATTTGAACATGGCTATCATATCACCCCTTAACCTCCTCTTCTCCAGGCTAAACATGCCCAGTTCCCTTAGCCGTTCCTCATAAGGCATCGTTTCCAGGCCTTTGACCATTTTGGTTGCCCTCCTCTGGACACGTTCCAGTTTGTCAGTGTCCTTCTTGAATTGTGGTGCCCAGAACTGGACACAGTACTCCAGGTGAGGTCTGACCAGAGCAGAATACAGTGGCACTATTACTTCCCTTTTGTATAACAAAAGCAACTTTACTACAAAATGTTTGGTTTGGTTTTGGAGAGCGAAACCATACAGCAGACTGATGCTTGTAATGTAGAACAGAAACTGAGAGCACAGGACCTGAGAAATGTCTCAGGCATTTCCATGTATAGAAAGTCAGGAAGGCCAATACACTTTCACTTGAAAAAATATGTAGATGTAGCTGGCTGAGAAACAATTGTTTTGTTGTCAGCATAGATGGCCCATAGTCCTTGGGAAAAGGTTCAAATCTGAAGCCTGCCCCACACAGTCCTTTCCCATTTAACTAGAAACCAATTAAAGGCCCGGCCTTGGAACCTGTGCTTTGAGCCACACTTAAAAATACAGCTAAGAAGGATAATTTCGAAACAATGTCAGAAGTGATTTTGTTCACAATCCAGCTACAGAATAGGATACAATTGAGCTAAGAGCAGATAAAAGCTGGTGATGATTAATACAATAAAGTGTGACTCTTTGTGGTGGGTGGATTATGCATGTCACAAAATATGGAGAGGAGTGGGCTGGGGAAAAGATTATAGAGAAGCAATCCATGTGGACCCAGAAGAAGTCCTCTTTCAGAGATGGATTGATGGAGTATGAGAAAATTGGTAAGGAATAAGAAACCTGCACGCTTGCAGGCAGCGCTGACCCAGGGCACCAGCATAGGTCAGCCAAGGGTGAACACCTGGGTAGGCGAAAAGCTGGGAACAGACTATGTTCACCACCCAGATGTCCCCCTGGACTCAGGCATGGGCACAACCCCTTCTCGGGGGTTGACCAAACCAGTTGAGTCCCTGGATTCCTTTAATGAAATACCCTTCACATAGGGACGACAAGTGCATTCACCCATCCCTATCACCTGAACCAGTGCCTATCCACAGCCTTACAAGTTGTGACGATTTGCTACGCGACAGGTGGAACGCAAACGGCAACAGACAATCAGCCAAGTGGGGAAATTCCTGCCATGCCCCTGTCCCAACGACAGACGACACACGACGGCATAGCAAGGTCAATCACACAATGCCCTAAAATTAGGGAGAGGTGGGCGGGTGTTCCGAATGCACGAGCTGAAAGAGGAAGCTCTGGGTCACGTACATGGGCATAAATAGGTCCCTTAAATGGTTTGGACTGAGTCCCATTGGCCAGATTGAACCCAACAACGAGGGACCTACCAATCGGGTGTTGTGGCTGACCAATCCAACCCACCCACTTCACAGGAGGTCAGTCTCCAGATCTCACCACAACACGTGCCCTCTTTAAGGGAGGACACGATTTACCATCTCAGCAAAACGAAGCCTAAGAAAACAACTTAAATGGATCTCGAGAGATAATTATGGGAGAAAGTTGTTTCTTAAGATATCTTCAACCCAAGTCATTTGGAAGATTCCTCCGCTTCAAAAGAAAACATGTTTGACTTGGGAGATTTCCATGTGTAGGGAGTGGTTAGGTTTTTCCCAAACATCAAATGGGAACATCCAGTCATCATAACACACGACCCATATCCTGAGATGTTCTGTCCCATAATGATTCTTCCGGTGCTTGACAGCTCCTAAAACTCTCATATCTGTGCCTATACCAGCCAGTTAGGATTTCTCCATTCCCCAACAAATCATTTCCACGTTCGGATTTTCAAAAACAAAACACAAATGAAACCACCACCTGAGTAACAAACAAATGAGAATAATCCCATGAAGGGAAACACCAGGATCAGGGAGGGTAACTGGATATTTGCCACCTCTGGCGTCAGTCCAAATAGCTTCCAAATCAGATTTTTGTATTCAAGAGCCTCTTTGGCTCTCGTTCCTACCTCCCACAATCTTTAATTATATGACACACCGGATTATAGAGAGAGCCTGTGTCAGATAGGCACACAGCCAAGATTGGCGGCCTGGTTCTATGTCAAGTTAGTGGCACTTAAGCCATTGTTTTCAGGGGAACTGGCGCACCTAACTGTACCTGGGATTGGGCTATTAGTGGTTATTATCATCAGTAGTTATCATGTCATAGATCACAGAATTTGCCTTTTGCTTCTGAGATCGAGTACCAGGTGACGACTCCTGAGATCTCCACCTTTCTTTTCCGCCATCCTAGAATGTCCCTACTTGATGCGGCAGCCATCATTTGAACAGGCAGCACAGGGGGACGTGGTGACTCACAGGATTTGGAGCTCTGGCACTGTTTGCCATGGTGGATCAGCGTTTAAGAGAGAAAAACACAGCCGCCGCTCCCAGCGAGCCCTTTGCTCCAAAATGCTAAGAGTTCCTTCCCAACTAGGCAGCAGTTTTCACTTCCCTCTTTCATCTCCAGCTAATGAATTCAGAAAAATGTTGCTCTAAAGAATCTTTGGTTCATCTCTAAAATATTCTCCAGTTGTTCTCTGAATACTCATATTTGATAGCCACTTCCAGCGTATTTGATACCTGTATTTCACATCCCATTGTATTTTATGTCACTATCTGATAGCTGATAAGCAATAGTATTAACAGCTAAAAGTATTTGAGAGTTGGCCTGCAACGTCATCTGACAACATTGGAAAGATGGTGTACAGTGGTACCTCAGGTTAAGTACTTAATTCGTTCCGGAGGTCCGTTCTTAACCTGAAACTGTTCTTAACCTGAAGCACCACTTTAGCTAATGGGGCCTCCCGCTGCTGCTGCACCGCCGGCACCCAATTTCTGTTCTCATCCTGAAGCAAAGTTCTTAACCTGAAGCACTATTTCTGGGTTAGCAGAGTCTGTAACCTGAAGCGTATGAAACCTGAAGCGTATGTAACCTGAGGTACCACTGTAGAGTGTATTTGGCAGCTGGAAGCTTATGAGCAGTTGTGTTTGAAGCCTACAAATCCTGTTGGGAATAAACTAAGCCTATGGAACTCAATGGGACCTACTTCCAATATGACATATCGGACGGCACTAAAAAGGACTCATGTTTTGGAGGTAACATTTCAAGTTCAGAATATGAGTTTGAATCTTGAATTTGAGCTGGTGCAATGCAGTGCTGATGAACTGAGCTACGACTCAACAAATCCCTGGATCAAATCTCACCTATGTAATCATGAACTCAAAAAAGTGGTTGTGCACATGCGACTCTCTCTCAGCAATATTGGGATAATAATACTGACTTTCTTTGCTGGTCTGTCAGACGGTTACAAAAGGATAATGTATGTGAAGCACCTTCCATACTTATGAACGCTATCCGGATGAATGCTCAATAAACAGGTCATCTGCAAGAGGCCAGAGTAAATCTTGCTGACTGTATGTGAGCTAGCTGTAACTCAGCCTGCTCTATAATTAAGCATAACCAGATCCCCTGTGAGATTCAACATTCTGTCATTCTTAAATTTAAGAGAGGAAATTATTTACTCAGAATCCTTTCAGAAATGCACAACTTAGGGCAGTCTCTGCCAGCCTGACACACACACACACACACACGCAGATGTTTTTGCCTAGCAAAGGCTGTTGGGAGTTGTAGCGCAGTACACCTGAAGGACACCAGATTGCCACCGGCTGCCGTAACAGTGTGGTCTTGGGTGTGAGAACAGGAGTGCTAAGAGGAAGGCACGCTTGGCAAATCCACACCGTGATCAACTCCCACCGAGGAACCAATGTCCCCACTGTGGAAGGACGTGTGGATCCAGAATGGGCCTTCACAGTCACTTACAGACTCATTGTTAAAACAATGTTTATGGAAGAAAATCTTACTTGGCTACGAGTGATCGAAGAAGAAGAGGAAGAGGAAGAGGAGGAAGAAGAAGAAGAAGAAGAAGAAGAAGAAGAAGAAGAAGAAGAAGAAGAAGAAGAAACTTTCTGTTCATCAATGTGTCTCCCTTTCCTTCTGTGAAATGTTGGTGGGGATGGTTGAATCTGGGGTGAAGGTAGATCCAGATGTCCTTTTTCAAAGACACTGGTAGTCATCATCAGCACTGATAGCTTCCCTCTGATGCCACAGCACAGTTGGTGTGCAAATGAGCAGCGCATGTGCCCTACTTAGGCACAAACGGAGTTCCATTGATCTCAACTGGGCACAAGCTTCAGTGCTTGCTGACCTGGGGGTCTAATTAAGTCAAAGATGCCCAGAGCTCTAAGAAGATGTGCTTTGCTTAATTGGTTCTAATGTCACCAACCACTGTCTCTAATTCTGCAAATCTCACCTCTTCCCTTGAATGGTAACTACAGCCTTAAAGCAAAGGCACGGGGGGTGGAGGTGGGAATGAGAGAGTTGGCAGTTTCCTGATGCCATTCAAGGAAGCAGAGTGGGGTCCAAAAGTCAGGGCTACCAGGCCTATATAGAGCCTTGGGGCAAAGTCTGAGAGCTGAAAGGTGGCGCTCAGATCCTGATGGGACAGAATGAAATCCAGCAGGGGTGAGAAGGAAACGCCTGGCTGGTCCGTGCTGGTGGAATGAATGGCAAAAGCCCTTGAGCCAGAAAGGAAAATATACTCCCACACTGTTCTAGCCCTCCAGCTTAAGGTTTTCATGCTTTCTCTCTTCATTGAGTCTGAGAAAAGGAAAGCTGACCCCATAAAACTTCAGCTAGAACAATAAACGATGGGGTACCATGAAAAAGTTGTGAAGAACAAAATGTAAGCCTCAGAGAGGGTGCTTAATCTGCAAACAGGTCGTCTGCAACAGGTCTTAAGTTTTCTGATCTTCCCCAGAAAGAGAAAACCCAGACTAAATAGGGGTGGGGGTGGGGGTGTGATGGGCCGGCATTTTGTGGACACCACAAAAAAAACTTGCATGTCTACAGGACTGCAACCCTTCACCTGGCAGAAAGGCCTGCCATCTTCCATTCTGTAGACATAGCCAAGCCAGTGTAGATGTCACTGAGACAGGAATGCAAACATGCTGTGGATCTGGGCTTGGGAGCAGGGCTGTCTCAAGCATATCCAGCGCCATGGTGCAAAGCTCCCTCTGGGGCCCCCCGGGGGCCCCCCACACCCTGTTTCCCAGAGTTTTTTAGGGAGGACGGCACTGCCGGTGGGGCTGGAGGAGGCAGGCAGTGGCTGGAGGACAGCTACTCCGGCGGGGAAGAGGCAGAGGCTGGACGTGGCGCCTCCTGGCTCTGCTGGGCACTTTGTGCCACAGTGGCCACGGCAGACGGAGGCTCTGGGTATGGTGCTGCTTTGCGGTGCATGGTGGAGGCGGGCGAGGGCAGCAAACTGATACTGGGAGGTGCCGCTTCCAGCCTCTGCCTCTTCCCTGGCACCCTCCAGAACTTGTTGCCTTGGCACCCTGCGCCACTAGTCTCTATGGGTAAGATGCCCCTGCTTTGGAGAGCACATCTTTCTTTGAGATTCTGCCCTGCCATGCGATGCCCCAAATCTCCCTGACACAGTGCACGTGGAAGGCATTGAGGCATCGCTCCTGGAGGGCGTAAGTTGCCCACGACTCACTTCCATAAAGTAGCGTGCTCAACACTTAGTCCAGTGACGAAGGCGGCATAAACACTTTACCTTTAAAGTCAATTGGGAGCTAACAAGAATTTTGGGGTACTGTGGCTTGTTAAGGTTGCTGGGAATTATAATTAGCACCTTCGGGAGGCTCAACAATCTGCCCACTATCAAGGCTGATTCGTGTCTTACTCACTGCACCTTTTAGTTAAGTGTGGGATCATCATAAGTGCTCTTAAATTCTCCATAGAGAATGCTGGCACACAGACACACACACATATGTATGTATGTATGTATGTATGTATGTATGTAAAGGGACCCCTGACCATTAGGTCCAGCCATGATCGACTCTGGGGTTGGGACGCTCATTTCGCTTTATTGGCCATGGGAGCCGGCGTACAGCTTCCGGGTCATGTGGCCAGCATGACTAAGCCGCTTCTGGCGAACCAGAGCAGTGCACGGAAATGCCGTTTACCTTCCCGCTGGAGCGGTACCTATTTATCTACTTGCACTTTGATGTGCTTTCGAACTGCTAGGTTGGCAGGAGCAGGGACCGAGCAATGGGAGCTCACCCCGTCACAGGGATTTGAACCGCTGACCTTCCGATCGGCAAGTCTTAGGCTCTGTGGTTTAACCCACAGCGCTACCCGCGTCCATATGTGTGTGTGTGTGTACCTGAAGTTTAAATGCAGGTTTCTGCATACTCAGCACTAAAAAGTTTAAATCTGCATCTGTGTCTGGAAATCCATATTCTGCACCACCACCACCCCACAATTAAGTGCATAAATTATGCAAATCTGCCCAATTTCTTATTTTGCATAATCTTCCTCAGTTTTCATATTTTGCATATTTCCAGTTATGCTTGGAACAAAGTGGTGCCGGTAATATTAGCAGGCCACCAAAGGAAAATGTAGCCACCACCCTCTGACTTCTGAGATTTCAACAGCTTCTTTGAGCTAAAATAGGTTAGAAATAATAGCTTTAAAATAAAGGAAGGAGAATGAATCCTACACCCAACCCAGCACCAGAATCTGTACCTTTTCTGCACTCTCATCAAATTATAGCATACGCAAGCCCCGTTTAAATATTTTCTCTCGATCAAAGCAGTTTGGTTAGCATAACAAGATGGCACTGGATCAGTGCCTGAACGTAGCATATTTATATGTCTACAGAACTGTAATTTATTGATGAAATATTTTTCTTTTCATTCAACTAGCATTTGGGTCTCTGTTTCCTACAATCTCAGTCTACTTCGAGAGGGGGGGAAACATGACACTGAAATCACAATCTCACAAGTTCTTCTGACTATTTTCATCTTTGCCATGTTAAAACATTTGCAGTGTGAAAAAGAGTGGTTTTTTAAAAAAACAAAAAACCTCCGCCAACTTGAGCAAAATAAATCAAAATACGTCAAAATGAAATAAGGGAGAGGGCAAGGAGGGGGAAAACGCAGAGACAAATCTGAAATGATGCTGAGCAGAATGTTGGAATTTAGAGAGCATATCCTCCACAGCATATATGGATTGGAGATACAAACCAACCATTAACAGGGTGGATTAAGGACTCTCAGAGCTTATGAAAAAGCATCCACACAATTGCCTTGTGAATCTCTGGGCTGATGCCAGACTCCTGCAGAAAGGCTGGGCTCATAGCATGAAACGCTGTTATGAATCCATGACACCCCTATTTGGGTGAGTGGCTGCAGGGATTTCTTGCTCAACTCCCTTTATTTATTCAAGACATTTCTATACATTCCTAAGTGGCGCACATAACAACAATCCACAAAAAATGGGACAATAAATCGACAAAAAAATTATCATGACACCAAAACCATTGCCAGAATCAAGACTGTTAAGGTCTTGCAAGACACCCTAACAAACCCAACCTAAAATATGTTTTATTGTGGCAATACTGGGGTTGCCATATTTCAAAAAGTGAAAATCTAGAGGGGCTTTTTGGGGGGGTGGGGCCTAATCCTGGACGTATGAAAGTCTTAGGCAATACTGAATGTGATTCCTAAACCATTGGATTTCGCCCTGGGTGACTGAAGATGGTGGGCAAAACTGATGGGACTTTAGATTAGAGTTAGCGCTAAATATTAGCCAAAACAAAATGTTGGGATTTAGGTATCTTCACTCCAGAGAAAAGTCTGAAAAGTTTCAAGAAAAACAAAACATTACAGAAAGACTTGCAAAATCTCTTAAGGGGGTACTGCGAATCCTTAACCACTGTTCCATCCACCCACAATTTGGACAGTAATTCCACAGGAACCTAGCAGTTACAACCAACTCACTTTACACAGGCTGGTTCTATTAATAATGAAAAAATATTTCTTATTTTTAGATAAGAGGCCCACATTAAAATTACATCTCACCACCCGATTTAATTTGGAAATGCTGCTAGGTTTGATCTATAAAAAAATCTCAGTGATCTCATGCTTTTTCATCATACGTACTAAAAGAGAGAGTGGGGGGATTTTATTTTTATAGGTCAGGTAGGTAAAAGTATATATTGTAACTCCTGCAGGAAAGAAACGAGAGAGGAAGGAAATCAAAATAGCAAACAGCTACTAAGATCTATTTCAAAAATGCCAATTAAAACAGAAGCAGGAGGAGAGAAACATGCTAAAAAGAAAGATGCAAAAGACCAAGGTTGGAGGGAGGGGATAGGATGAGGAACATGGAACTAGGCTGTGCTTTTATTCGTGCACATTAAAAAAACAACTGCAAAACTTCCTTCTTTGGCTATTTTATCTTGACGCATTGGGAAGAATTCACCTAACAAGCCCCAGATCTGTTGAATCCCGGCGCAAGGATTTCCACCTGTGGAATGGGTCTCCCTCACTTTGCCCCCCTCTCCCCAAAATTGGCTCTGGGGGTGGTCAGGAGAACCGACAAAACAATGTGCAAGGGGTTTGTTCCACCTGGCAAACTGCTTTAAAGAGAGGACACCACAAATTCATGGAAGATAATTCAGTGAGCATTAGCCATGAGATGTCAAATAGGGCTTCTATGATTAGAAGAAGCATATCTGGGACTTGCCGATTAGAAGGTTGGTGGTTTGAATCCCCGCGACGGGGTGAGCTCCCTTGTTCGGTCCCTGCTCCTGCCAACCTAGCAGTTCGAAAGCACGTCAACGTGCAAGTAGATAAATAGGTACTGCTCCGGCGGGAAGGTAAACAGCGTTTCCGTGCACTGCTCTGGTTTGGCAGAAGCGGCTTAGTCATGCTGGCCACATGACCCAGAAGCTTTACGCCGGCTCCCTCGGCCAATAAAGCGAGATGAGGGCCGCAACCCAGAGTCAGCCACGACGGGACCTAATGGTCAGTGGTAGGGGTCCCTTTACCTTTACCTATCTCAGAATATGAGATGTTGCAAAATAAACAACAGGACACAGTAGCCTTTTCATGGACTGGAAGTGCCTTGATCCCATGGTGCCACAGTTCTATGCATTCTGTAAATTAGGCAAGGCTGGTTTTTTAATGTTTATTGTGATGTTGCATACTTTTCCTATTTTTTTACTGACGCGCACCATATATTTTTCTTCAGCTACTCCTGGGGAGAAGCAAAGAGTAGAACTGACCACATAGAGGACCTGTTGATCTCATACTTTTGGAATTCTGGACTAGAAACTGTTTCAAAATAAGAACAGATTCCCATGAAGCGCCGGTTCGGTACCCGAATGCACATAGCACTTTCTCAATGCTCCCACGGAGTTGTACATTCCACACAGCCCTGTTTTAATGTCCACAAATGAACCTGACTAGTGAGTCAACCAGAATCTAAACCAGATAAAACAATAGCAAAATGTGGCAAAAAATAGCTTAACCACAGATTAATATTTATAATTAAAATGAAGTGGCTGTAACGACCCATATAGGGATTCTGCCCTGGGCAGGAGTCCTGTCCCCTGCCCCCATTTACTGTATTTTTCGCTCTATAGGACGCACCCAACCATAGGACGCACCTTGTTTTAGAGGGGGAAAACAAGAAAAAAAAATCTCCCCCTCTCTGCTGGAGCCCCTTCCATTTCTCCTCCCGCTTGGCTGAAGGGACGCTGCGCAGCTCTCCCTCTCTGCTGAAGCCAGGAGAGTCTTGCTATCCTGGCTTCAGCAAAAGGAACCCAAAGCCTCCGGAGTGCAGCGGGAACTCGTGCTGCGCTCCGAAGGCTTCAGACGGCTATCCCTGAAGCCTGGAGAGCGAGAGGGGTCGGTGCGCACCGACCCTTCTCACTCTCCAGGCTTCAGCGAAAGCAATGTGAAGCCTCCGGAACGCGGAGGGAGCGCTCCCTTTGCGCTTCGGAGGCTTTGCATTGCTATCGCTGAAGCTAAGGAGCCTGCATTCGCGCCATAAGACGCACACACATTTCCCCTTAATGTTTGGAGGGGGAAAGTGCGTCCTATAGAGCGAAAAATACAGCAATACTGTTGGGGAAATGGCTAAAACAGCACCTATCCAGATTTCTCCAAAATGTATTCATTTTAAACAAGTTGTCCCCCATAGTCTTCCGAATTCCAGCCCTGAGGCTCTTGCATAATGGTCACTTTCCCTCTTCATTTTATATCTTCCGTTGGGCACTTAAAGCCTTATGTTATTCCACCACCCCATGGCATCAGAGCTGAAATGTTTTAAGCCAAGAGAACAGGGAAGTACAGTAATGCAAAGCAAAATGCACATTCCTCAAACTCCATTCTAAAAAAGATTGCCACTTGAGAATTATTATTATTATTGCAAAGAGTGACATATGAGTCAAGCATATGCCAAGAATTCCTGTGGGACTGAATGTTTATTAGAGCCAAGAGGATGAGATTTTCAGAAGCTGCAATACATGGATACAGTTGCCATATTTGGAGAAAACTTATTTTATAATGTTTTGTTGCTGTCATCTCCCTTGCATGTGGTAGGAAGTTCCGGAAACAGAACGTTTAACAGCAGGGTCCCATCCCCTAAAAGTTCAATATTTTATGGGTCTAAATTTATTTTGACATGTATCTTCTCTATTTGTAATTTTTAGTTTTCTATTAGGAAAAGATGGAGTACAACAGTACATGATATTTCAACTGTGGCTGCACCATCCAGCTGTATAAGGGAATTACAATACTGGAAGTTTTCCTTCCAGCCTCTTTCGCAGTTGCTATACACCCAGTTGATGTTTTCAGGGAGCTCTCCAGCATAACTGTCAATTAGATCTTGGGGTTGTGATGGACAGCAAATGAAATTCTAAATGTTTAGGGGTACTAAATTATTATTATTATTATTATTATTATTATTATTATTATTATTATTATTAGTTATTATTACTTATACCCCGCCCATCTGGCTGGGTTTCCCCAGCCACGCTGGGTGGCTCCCAATCAAATATTAAAAACACAATACAGCAGTAAACATTAAAAACTTCCCTAAACAGGGCTGCCTTCAGATGTCTTTTAAAAGTAAGATAGTTGCTTATTGCCTTGACATCTGATGAGAGGGCGTTCCACAGGGCAGGCACCACTACCGAGGAGGCCCTCTGCCAGGTTCCCTGTAACCTTACTTCTCACAGTGAGGGAACTGCCAGAAGGCCCTCAGCACTGGACCTCAGCATCCAGGCAGAACGATGGGGGTGGAGACGCTCCTTCAGGTATACTGGGCCGAGGCCGTTTAGGGCTTTAAAGGTCAGACCAGCACTTTGAATTGTGCTTGGAAACGTACTGGGAGCCAATGCAGGTCCCTCAGGACCAGTGTTATATGGTCTCAGTGGCCTCTCCCAGTCACCAGTCTAGCTGCCACATTCAGGATTAGTTGTAGTTTCCGAGTCACCTTCAAAGGTAGCCCTATGTAGAGCACATTGCAGTAGTCCAAGCAGGAGATAGCTAGAGCATGCACCACTCTGGCGAGACAGTCTGTGGGCAGATAGGGTCTCAGCCTGCATACCAGATGGAGCTGGTAGACAGCTGCCCTGGTCACAGAGCTGACCTGTGCCTCCATGGACAGCTGTGAGTCCAAAATGACTCCAATGATGCACACCTGGTCCTTCAGGGGGCACAGTTACCCCATTCAGGACCAGGGAGTCCTCGACACCCACCCGCCCTGTTCCCCAAGAAATGAATTTCCGTCTTGTTGGGATTCAACCTCAATCTGTTAGCCACCATCCATCCTCCAACCACCTCCAGGCACTCACACAGGACCTTCACTGCCTTCACTGGTTCTGATTTGAAAGAGAGGTAGAGCTGGGTATCATCCGCATACTGGTGGAAACCCAGCCCAACCCCCTCGATGATCTTCCCACAGCTTCATATAGATGTTAGAAAGCATGGAGGAGAGGACGGAGCCCTGAGGCACCCCACAAGTGAGATCCCAGGGGTCTGAACACTCATCCCCCAACACCACTTTCTGAACATGGCCAAGGAAGAAGAAGCAGAACCACTGTATAACAGTACCCTCAGATCCCAGCTTCTCTAGACAGTGCAGAAGAATATCATAATCTATGGTATCAAAGGCAGCTGAGATCCAGAAAGACCAGGAAACAACTTTCACCTCTGTCTCTATCCCACCGGAGATCATCAACCAACACGACCAAGGCAGTTTCAGTCCCATGATGAGGCCTGAATCCCAATTGGAAGGGATCCAAATGGTCTGCATCCTCCAGGCGTGCCTAGAGTTGTTCAGCAACCACTCGCTCAATCACCTTGCCCAAGAATGGAAGATTTGAGGCTGGGCTATCATTGGCCACAATGGCCGGGTCCAAAGATGGCTTTTTAAGAAGTGGTTTAATAAGTGCTTCTTTAAGCAGGTCTGGGAAGATTCCCTCACAGAGGGAAGCGTTCACCACCCCGCAGAGCCCATTGCCCAGCCCTGCCTGGCTCGCTTTTATAACTCAGGATGGGCAAGGATCAAGAAGACAGGTGGTCGGTTTCACTTGTCCAAGCAGCCTGTCCACATCCTCGAAGGTAACAGATTGGAACTGAGCCTACACAATTTGATTAGACAGGACTCTGGGAGCTGGGAAACTGGGACCAGGGCCAATAACAAGGCAAGGAATAAAGATCTACATGGGGAACAAGGATGAGAAGAGACCATCCTTCTCAGAAGTATGTAAAGGCAAGGGGGGGGGGAGCGCTGGTCCTTAATGGCACCCACCTGAGAGGTGCTGGAACTGTGCTGTGGTGCGCTCTGGCTTTTTTAAAAAAAACAAACATCCTATCAGCTCCAGTCTGCACAAAACATCAAGTGGGGGCACCAGTTTAGTGAAAGCTGGGGTGGAACATCAAAGGAAACCAAAACAATTGCCCCAACACTAGAAAGAATTCCCAAGAATTCCATGCATTCCAGCATCACATATGAATACACCCCAAAAATATAAACACATTGTAGAAATACAGTCTGAAGACAAAAAGCATGACAGGCAGAAATAAAGAATGCTGTACCACGGAATACAACACAGAGGCCACACATATATGGCAAGGCCAGCTTTCAACTGTGGGGTTTGGGAAGTCTGGATATGACCCAAAACAAAAGCCCCATAATAATATCAATCATTCTTTGCACCCTGAAAAGTTTGAATTCAGGTAACATCCTGCAACATTAAATCCCTTCCTACAGAAGAGTTTTCAACACCTCTATCCAAGACGTGTGATGCTGCAATTGTGTCAGCTGATCTCACCTTTTCTAGCAGTTTTTTTTTTTGCTTTTTTTTAAATAAGAAAAAGAATATTAACAGTTCTGTTTGAGCTGTGACTGGAGCTGTGAAAACGAAGAGAGATCCCTTCCCCCATTCCTGATCCTGATCTCTCATTTTGCATCTTATTTAATGAGTTTTCTGTTCTTCTACACGAGAGCCTCAAGGCCAGTTCACAAGTTGCCCGATTCCTACAAAAAAGGGCCCTTTTAGATGGGTATCAATATGGAAGCCACATGTTACATTGTGTAATGCCCCCAACACACAAAGCAGTGAAGGTTGATCCATTAGAGCAGGGGTCAGCAAACCTTTTCAGCAGGGGGCCGGTCTACTGTCCCTCAGACCTTGTGGGGGGCCAGACTATAGTTTGGGGGAAATGAAAAAAATCCTACCCCCCACAAATAACCCAGAGATGCATTTTAAATAAAAGCACACATTCTACTCATATAAAAACACGCTGATTCCCCAGACCGTCTGCGGGCTGGATTTAGAAAGCGTTTGGGCCGGATCTGACCCTGCGCCTTAGTTTCCCAACCCATGCATTAGAGATACATTTAAAAAAGGTAAAGGACCCCTGACAGTTAAGTCCAGTAGCGACCGCTCTGGGGTTGCAATGCTCATCTTGCTTTACTGGCTAAGGGAGCCGACGTTTGTCTGTAGACAGTTTTTGCAGGTCATGTGGGAAGCATGACTAACCTGCTTCTGGTGAAACCAGAGCAGTGCACGGAAATGCCGTTTACCGTCCCGTCGGAGCGGTACCTATTTATCTACTGGCACTGGCGTGCTTTCAAACTGCTAGGTTAGCAGGAGCAGGGACTGGGCAACAGGAGCTCACCCCATCACAGGGATTCGAACCACCAACCTTCCGATCGGCAAGCCCTAGGCTCTGTGGTTTAGACCACAGCGTCACCCGCGTCCATTACATTACTTTAATGTACATTACATTACATTACATTAATGTGATACATTAGCATCCCATAAACTTGGCTTTGGCTCCACCAACTGTTTGGACTCCCTGCATTTTGCCATGCCAACCTTGATGGGCACCAGCCGCTAGAGGCGCCATGGTTGTACACAGATGCCATTCACACTTGAAGCCACAATTGTGCGTGGCTGACCTGGATCAGACATCCAGACTTCCAGGAACATGCTTTGTGTGTTGGGGGCTGAGGTTAGGCCTCAAGCATACAGTTCATTCAATTCAAGTGACTCTTCTAGTCTTCCCCAGTCCCCAGTTATTACAAACAATTGTCACTTTTGCTTATTGTAGGACACAAACTTCCCAGGCTGGGGGTGGGGCAGAAGCTTCCATCATTGCCACCATTTTGGATCAAGATGGCAATCCAAAACATAACTTTGCTATGGCTGTGCCTGATTTTTGGTGTAACCGGCTAAGCTGCACTGCTTTGCACGCCTCTGAAGATATCAATGCTCCATTTGGCAGAGCATCACCAAAATTGGTGCGTGTCATGGGCCATGAGTCAGCTTTACCTGCTGAACAGCAGCCAGAATGGGGAGAAGGCAGAATGAATGACTCCACCTGCAGTTTCAAGGACAGGAGGAGAAGGCACTGGTGAGAACCAGCTGGCTTTGGCCTTTTTAAACAGTGCGCTCAGCAGTCCAACGTTGCTGCTTCCTGGTCTCCATCTAGACACTTGACTCTGTGATCATCTGAATTCCCCGACCTCTGGACTATTTGACTTTATATGTGGATTCTGCTCTCAGGCAAGTGTTCCCCAGAGACCCCTAGCCCTTGCGTGGTCAGCAACGGAACTCAGACAGGGCTACGACAGTGTAACAGACCCAACTTGTGCAAGTTTGGACAGCTCTGAAGATATTATTGCAATATTTGGTGGGATGATACTCACCAATTTGCATGCCTCTGAAGTTATTGGCATGGGTCTCTCTGAGGGGGAGATGGTGGCCTTCTTCTACGTTTGAATGCCAGGCACCATTCTGAATCAAAATAGCGGACCAAAACGTGACTTTGGCATGAGTTTGCCAAATTTGGTGCTAAGGGTCCAAAACTGCACTGATTTGATGTTACTGTTGTCCAGTTTGACTTGACTTTGCCAAATATGGCATGACTGCTCCAACCAGCACCTATCTAGAGGGGCTCTGATGGTATTTCTGCCCAACTTGGCACAAGGGTTTGCATGGTAGAGGAGGAGGTATCTGTGTTAGATGCCAGATGTCGTAATTAAACATTAGCAACCCTATCACCCACACAAAATAATTGGGAGCCAAACTAGGTGTTCCCTGGGTCAGATTAGAGCCCTGTCTTGTGCACGTATGTGTGTACGCACAGTCTACAAACTCACAAATTATGCTATCTGTTCAAACATCACTCTCTCTCTCTTTGTTTCTTTAAATTCCCAGGCAGCGCAGGGCTGTCCCTGATAGTAAATAATAAAACGGAGAATTAAAAAATGAGTTGGAATGGGGAATTGTGGGCTCAGCTTGTCTATCCTGAGCACTTGAGGAGTGCAGCGAAATTCACCTGAGTGGATAGAAGGAGAGACCCACCCAGAAACACACCAAGGAGTCAAGTGGCAAGCTTACAAACAGAACGAAAGCAACTGCAGCAGTTTGATCTGTGGGATTCAACAGGCAAAACTGCCCAAGGCATAGCAGATAAGAATTATCACATGCTAATGTCTGCTGATCAAGCTATTGTTAAAGATATTGGTGCAGGAGGAGGCAAAGATGTTGGCAACCCAAAGTACCATTGCTCTACTCTTCTTCCATTTGGTGGAAGGAGAACAATAGTGCTCTGTGCACAAGGGCTCTTGCGCTCTCTCTCTCTCTCTCTCTCTCTCTCACACACACACACACACACACACACATCCTACCACCCTAGCATATGGCCTATGAATCATTCACAAAGTGGGCAAATTAATTATTCATCCAAACCAGAAGACCAAACACTTTGCTAATTGTCTGGGAGAGGGAGAGGAATGGAAGGTTTCATGTAGGTAACTGCCAGGCGTCATGATTCACAAAGAGAGAAGGAAGGGGTGGGCAGGGGGTATGGGAAGGAATGAAGGTCTTGCTTGAGCTGATCAGATAATTAGTTTGTGCCGTCCACTGTTTGCCTTTTAAGACAGACCCCATTCATCAGCAAAACGAGATATTTGCACGTGGGCCACATGGCATGCTAAGCCGGGGCCAGCTGAAAACTGGCCTGATCCAGGGGATGCAGGCAGAGCTCGAGGAGTTGCTGGGTGCAAATCCCAGCTTGCAAACAGTGCCCTGGGCTGGCATTTTGAAAGGGATTGCCATTTGCTACCAAAAAAAAAAAGAAAGAAAAGAAAAGAAGAGAGCCCCCTTCCTGCTGAAACAGACTGAAATGCAGGAATCAAAGGAGTGAACTATTTCCCAGCATCCAAATAACATGGTTTTAAAAATGGCTAAGCAATATGTCAGGGAACTGACATCAGAGCTAGAGGCGGAGGGAAGGCTCTCAAATGATGCTGGAGAAGGGCCCAGCAGGGAGAGAGACAGCTCCGCAGATGGGGAAGCAAATCAGCGCAACACCAGTGATATAGAGGGGCTGATGGGGGAATTGGCAAGAGGGCTCCAGGACTCTTCACCAGACACCAGCGAGGAGAACACAGGTCCTCCGCTACCCACGCCCACCCTGCGCAGAAGACTTCCGTGCAGAGAGAGTAGGAGGAGACTGGGTGTCAAACAACTTTTATATTGGAAAAGATTTAAGAAATGCCCACTGATGGATTCTGCTAGCGACTGAGGCAGGCACAAAGTGAAGGGCTGCCCAGACTGAAAGGTTTAGCAAGGCAACAAAGCCTGGAGAGGTGGCAACTTACGCACGAGCAACCCATACACATTACATTACACAATATTTTCAAGTTGCTCCTTTATTTAAAAAAATACTTGGTTCGTAAAAAATCTCCACCTGCAAATCTGTGTTTCTCTGATGGTTGTTAAATAAGCAGGAGGAAGGGTGGGGTTGGGGGCAGGAGGTGGCAAGCCATTCTCAGCCGAACCTTCTCCATCTGTAAAACTGGAGTAGCAGCAACCCTACAATTTAGAGTTGTTGCCAGGATGTAGAAAGTTGTGATGCACACCCAAAACCTAAGTACGGTCAAACCTTGGTGCCCAAATGGCTTAGTTGCCAAAATAATCAGCTCCCAAACGCTGCAAACCCAAAAGTAAGTGTTCCAGTTTGCGAACATTTTTTGGAAGCCAAACATCCAACGTAGCTTCCGCTTGAATGCAGGAAGCTCCTGCAGCCAATCCCATGCCTTGGTTTTTGAATGGCTTTGGGAGTCGAACGGACTCCTGGAATGGATTAAGTTTGGGAACCAAGGCACCACTGTAATAGGATGGGCTGTAAACCTCAACTAAGGAAGAGTTTCTTAGTCCTATCCATGGCAAGATTTGGCACATGCAGTTAGCATGTCCTTGGATGAAACAGATTATTTACATTCTTTCCGATTTGGTTTTAAGGCTGGTCTAAGAACTGGAAAGGTGTTGGTCGGCCTAGTGTATGGACAGGTATAGTACAACCCTATTGATTTCTCAGTGACTTGATACTACCCATTAACCATGACATCCTCATGGAATGCTTAGCTGAGACAGAATTGGGAGCATCACCTAACATCATAGTGACATCATCTGACGGTCAGATTTGGCCGACCAGAGCTGGGGAGATTACGATCTTGCCTACTGAAGAAGTGTGTAATTTTTTATATACCGGTATATTTCAACTGCGTCAGACCAACACGGCTACCTACCTGAATCTATAACCATGGAAGGCACCACATTGAGCCACATGAAATGGAAGTCACTCAACTTCACAAAGAAACTTGCACAGGTACAGACTGATATCTCCTTTCTGACTAAATGTAAGAACCTGGACATTATACCTAAGGGTCTTAGAATTAATAACCCTCTACAATCCACCTATCCTACAGAATATGCAAAGAAACTATGCCACACTTTCTCAAAGAAGCTGTTCAAACATCTTATCAGCATTCTGTACTCTAAACAGAAGCAAGTAAAGGAGGACTCTCTGTAGTGGACAACTCTACAAGGTATCACCCAGCTTGGAAAGAATTCTACAAGGAAAGACAAACCATTTACCACTCTCAACTGGAGTTGCTGAAAAAACTGTGTATCTGAAGATGTGTGCATGCACACGAAAGCTTATACTAAGAACAAACTTAGTTGGTCTCTAAGGTGCTACTGGACAATTTTTTTATTTTTATATATATTTGATCCTGCCTACCGGCAGTGAAAGCTTCCTTAACCCTGCTGTAAACTGTGAAATTCCATCCCAACAGAGGTGCATCCGACAAAAACACACTTCTTCACACTGGCCTTTGAAACTTGAGGGATATTTTTTAGAACCCATGCTTTCCTCTTGATGTCAATTGCTTTAGCTAATTCTACTATTGTATTTTTATACTGTTGTAGCCTGCCGTGGGACCTTACGGCGAAGGGTGGATAAGAAATCCTATGAATAAACATATACCTTCACTGCCCAAGTTATGCATCTGATGAAGTAGGTTTTTGGCTAGGTAAAGGTAAAGGGACCCCTGACCATTAGGTCCAGTCGTGGCTGACTCTGGGGTTGTGGCGCTCATCTCGCTTTATTGGCCGAGGGAGCCGGCGTACAGCTTCCAGGTCATGTGGCCAGCATGACTAAGCCGCTTCTGGCGAACCAGAGCAGTGCACGGAAATGCCGTTTACCTTCCTAAGGGAGCGGTACCTATTTATCTACTTGCACTTTGACATGCTTTTGAACTGCTAGGTTGGCAGGAGCAGGGACTGAGCAACAGGAGCTCACCCCATCGCGGGGATTCAAACCGCCGACCTTCTGATCGGCAAGTCCTAGGCTCTGTGATTTAACCCACAGTGCACCCGCATCCCTTTTAGGTTTTTTTGGCTACTTACCCTAATATATGCTACTGCTTCATTCGCATATCTCCCTCACCCCGTGGATAACATGCCACAGGTAAACTGTTGCTGTGTGTACAAATGTATATGAAAGGGGAAACACATGGGCTTGTAAAAAGGATATTACTAATTCATGGAGCTATAATTTAGCTATAACAGTCAATGGAGACTCCATAACCACAGCCGGTCCATTTGCCTCTGTTGTTTGCCCCCATCATGCAGGAGGCCTTTGCTATTATACCCTGTGTACTCAATGCTCCTGTGGCAACAGAATGGTCAACTAGATGGGTCTGATTGCACCTATGAAAGCTTAGATAAAAAGGTAAAGGAACCCTGACAGTTAAGTCTAGTCATGGACGACTCTGGGGTTGCGGCACTCATCTCACTTTACAGGCCGAGGGAGCCAGCATTTGCCTGCAGACAGTTTTTCTGGGTCACGTGGCCAGCATGACTAAGCCACTTCTGGCGCAATGGAACACCGAAACCAGAGCAGCACACGGAAATGTTGTTTACCTTCCCGCCAGAGTGGTACCTATTTATCTACTTGCACTTTGACGTGCTTTCAAACTGCTAGGTTGGCAGGAGCTGGGACTGAGCAACAGGAGCTCACCCCATCGCAGGGATTCAAACCTCTGACCTTCTGATCGGCAAGCCCAAGAGGCTCAGTAGTTTAGACCACAGCACCTTCTTCAGAAGTTATGGTCCCAGTGGCGTAGTGTGGGGGGTGCAGGGGGTGCCGGCCACACCGGGCGCAACATCTGGGGGTTAGGGTTAGGGGGCACAAATCCATGGGTTAGGGGGCACAAATTACTTGCCTTGCCCCGGGTACTGACAACCCACGCTACGCCACTGTATGGTCCACACATCTACAGCCAGGTAGACTGGTGGGGCAGGCCGACAGTCCCTGCTCCCACCACTGTGTTCCTAGTGGCCTTGCTCTGCCATTGCTCCACACTTTGAGGCAGTACTGGGGAGCTTGCTGTATTCCTGTAAACTCCCCACCTGATTTACACCCCTTTAGCCCCAATGCAAGGTGGACTCTCTGCTTCACGCAATTATGATCATGCAAAGGGGCTGAATGCCCAAACTGCTACAATCAGCTGGGACACATGTCTGTTCTTGAACCACTTCTCCATCATTGGATTCTATCAAACATTTTGTTCCTCTAGCTCATAGAGCACCCTTTCAGCCACAACCCGCTCAGAAGCCACTTTATATCAAAATAAGCAAATGTCTATAGCAAGGTGGGTGGAAACAAGCAAGTGCATTCTGTAGAGACAAATCTAAACTCTTTTCTTGGACTAAAGGGGGGAAAATCCAATACATGTGGACTCTAGAATGACTGTACCATTGACTCCTCCTGTAGGGTTAACTGTGCCTATTAGAGAGCAAGGTGCCCTGTTGCAGACCACATTTGCAGGGCTCGGTTTGTAAAAAGAATATACGTGAAATATATATACCCTACCTTTAGTTCTGAAATATCCCTAATCCGGCTTACAACCCTATCTTGGTGGTGCAACAACTAGGAGAGAAGCTGGGATAACACACACACACACATGTGATGTTAAACCTCCCCCCAGATCTCTGGTCCTCTGCTGTCCCAGCAACGGCTCTCTTTATGGAGCCCAAGGGAAATAAGTCCACTTCAGAGAGCAGGGGTATAACCATCACTCAAGCCTGGAGCTTATTCTTATGAAGCCACTCCCCCCCCCCTCCAGCTCATGTTTGGGTGGTGGAGCAACTGATAGCTGGCGAGGCTATGATGTTAGATCCTCTTCCAAGCCTGCTGGTTCTGCTGCTATCCTCAGAGAACTGAGCTCAGAGGAAATACCCCCCCCCCACAAAGCAACTGGGTACATATTTTTTAGGGAGGGTTCATGACCCAATCAGACATGCATTCTATGATAAATTCTGGAGAGGCAGCCAGGCTGATTTTTGCTTGCAAACTAACAGATTTACTGCGATATAAGCTCTCATGGAGCAGAATCCACCAGTGGCATAGCGTGGGTTGTCAGCACCCGGGGCAAGACAAGTAATTTGCGCCCCCTAACCCATGGATTTGCGCCCCCTAACCACCAGATGTTGCGCCCGGTGCGGCCGGCCCCCCCCTGCACCCCCCACGCTACGCCACTGGAATCCACTTTGTCAGATGGATGAGCAGGGCCGTCTTTAGCAGATGCAGCGCCGGGGTGCAAATATCCACCCAGCGCCCCCAAATTATCACAGATGGGGTGGCTGTAGCTGCGCACTGCCAGCCATCCGGGGGGGCACAACTCTCCCCCTTGCCGCTGCAGGAGAGCGATCCTCACAGAGGCTTGGGAGTGCAGTTGCACCCTTCCCAAGCCTCCACGGGAGGAGAGCGATCCCCACAAAGGTTTGGGAGGGAAGCTGCGTGCCCGCCAGCCTTATGGTTGGCAGGGCACAGCTGGCGGGAGTGCAGGGAAAGAGGAGGCCACTGGCAAAGCCGCGCAGCTCCCCCACTCACTGGGGCACCCCTGAGAGGCTGGTGCCCTGGTGCGACGCACCACTAAGCCCTATGGGAAAGACGGCTATGTGGATGAAGGAGTTCTGTGAAACTTTTCCTTGAAACTGGCCAATGGACAAAAGAAACCAGGCAGCTCATGGCTCTGTTTTGTTCCTCTGTCGAGTTGGCAACCAGATAGCAGGTTTGGTATTCCCAGGGCTGAAGTCTCTAAACAGAAGATGAATGCTGAGCTCTGGGAAGCACTACATATGGGAAGACCTCACCTGGAGTACTGTGTCCAGTTCTGCACACCACAATTCAAGAAGGACACTGACAAACTGGAACGGGTCCAGAGGAGGGCAACCAAAATGGTCAAAGGCCTGGAAACGATGTCTTATGAGGAACGGCTAAGGGAGCTGGGCATGTTTAGCCTGGAGAAGAGGAGGTTAAGGGGTGATATGATAGCCATGTTCAAATATATAAAAGGATGTCACATAGAGGAGGGAGAAAGGTTGTTTTCTGCTTCTCCAGAGAAGCGGACACGGAGCAATGGATCCAAACTACAAGAAAGAAGATTCCACCTAAACATTAGGAAGAATTTCCTGACAGTAAGAGCTGTTCGACAGTGGAATTTGCTGCCAAGGAGTGTGGTGGAGTCTCCTACGTTGGAGGTCTTTAAGCAGAGGCTTGACAACCATATGTCAGGAGTGCTCTGATGGTGTTTCCTGCTTGGCAGGGGGTTGGACTCAATGGCCCTTGTGGTCTCTTCCAACTCTATGATTCTATGATTCTATGATTCTATGATTCTATGATTCTATGATTCTATGATTCTATATCTTTATGGGGCTACCTCACTGGTAATTCCATACTCTAATAATCCCAGATGACTTCCTTGCTCCTCAGGACCATGGGTAATTTCCCATCTGTGTCCTTCTGGCCTGCTCCCACCCACCCTTTCAGAGGCTCCGTATCCTTTGTCTTCTGCTTTGCAGGGAGCCTAACATGAATCCCAGCCTGAGACAAAGAGCTGCAAATACCAAGGAACCGCCTGGGGATTGATTGGTAGGTTAACTGAATTCCGGTCTGCAGAGGAAAGATCCCCCTAGGAGATCCAGTCTGTGCTAGTTAACATAACACTAAATATCTAATGCGAGGGGGTGACACACTGCAATAGCCACCTAAGAAGGCCGGGGACCCATCCAAAGGTGGCTTAAGGTGCCTGAGGAAGGAAGCTCAAAAGGCACTGTCCATAATTGTAAAAACAATAAGCTAAAAGCCAATTGACTGTTTTGCTGTCCCTTTATGGTGACTCAAAATCTGTCGCCAGAGACGGTCCACTTCACCCTCGACTAATTCTGTAGCCCCAACTAATGTTTCAGCCTGCTGCATCCTTTTTTATTTTTATAAATATTTGTTAAAGTTTTCACAATATTACATAATGAAAAAGAAAAAATACAAAATAAAAAGCGGTTAAAAACAATTCCATCTTTTTGTCACTTATCTTTCATTTGCTTGTTTCCCGGACCTCCTCATACCTCCCTTTTTTGTATTCCAGTTCAATTTATTAGTTCAGCAATTCCTTTCCTGATCTTTAATCTTAAAATATTATAGCATTAAATTTTTACCTATTAAAAATCCTTTTTTTTCATATTCTTTTATACCATTACAGCTAGAAACCCCTTAACTTCAATCCAACATCATTCTAACATTCATTAATTTTGCAATATTTCTGTAAATAGTCTTTAAATTTCTCCCAATCTTCTTCCACCGACTCTTCTCCCTGGTCTCAGCCTGCTGCATCTGTGGGACAGGGTGGGGCAGTCTGCTTGCCCATTCATTTCCAAAGAAATCAGAAGACGTATCCAGCATACCATCAAACATTATTAGGATGAAAGCAGTGACACTTCTGCTGACATTATATATATATTTATAGTGATGTTAAATTCTCAAGAATAATCTTTTGGAGAATATTCTCATTGTCGAGAATATTCTCCGGAGAATATTCTTACCTCATATCACTATATATATATATTTTAAAAACCAATATATCCCCCAAAGGGGATTTTTCCAGAACAGATACAAAAAAGGAACAATTTCTGGACAAGCTGATGTCATCACTGGTGCACAGGCAGCTGAGAATGCAAGGATCTGGAGGTGTGAACCTTAGCAGAAGGGGATTAGGAGAAAGGGAGGAATGCTGAGGCAGATCTTACTGGAGGCTTAGGTAATGCTGGAAAGACCCAAGATATTTTTATTGAGCATTTCTCCTGATTTTTTATTTTTATTTTTGCAGGGAAATTAGCTAGTGCTGGCTGTTCATAATGAGTATTCATTCTGATTTGGTCATGATGTGCCAAGCAAATGCCGCCCCACACTTTCCATCACATTTCCCCACCACAAAAATTCTTTTTGAGGAAGCAGCGTTGTTCAAGCAAGACCTCTCAATCAGCTGCAATTGCACAACTTGAATTTGCTGGTCACTGACTGAATCACAGGCCAAAATAGCGACAGTCTGGAAGAGGACTGTAACAAAGAGGCCTGTTCTCTTGTTCTCCATTCTGCTTTAGTAGAGCAGTCACATCTCTCCTGGAATCCACAATGCACAGAATAGGTTCTGTCTGGAAGGGAGACAATCCAGTGGGAAATTAACACACCACTAGCCATCTCCCCTAACCAGGGCCGGATTTAGGTTTGATGAGGCCCTAAGCTACTAAAGGTAATGGGGCCCTTTATATGTCCAGCTGTCCTTTGTCAACAACAAATTGTCACTGTTTTTTGTGTTGAATATACAGTGGTACCTCGGGTTACATATGCTTCAGGTTACATACGCTTCAGGTTACACACCCCGCTAACCCAGAAATAGTGCTTTAGGTTAAGAACTTTGCTTCAGGATAAGAACAGAAATCGGGCTCCGGAGGTGCGAGGGCACCAGGAGGCCCCATTAGCTGAAGTGGTGCTTCAGGTTAAGAACAGTTTCAGGTTAAGAACGGACCTCCAGAAGAATTAAGTACTTAACCCGAGCTACCACTGTATGCTATATGGTAATTTATGGACCTAATAGGTATCTAAAGCCATTTGCACATAACAAAATACATGATATTTTAGGGAGCAGGCTAATAGGTGGGACCCATTACTTACATCATAGGAGCCTACACAACACAAAACACTGTTGCTGTATGTAGGTTTTTTTATTTGTTTTTTATCTTATATTTTAGAAATGTACATCCAGTGGTTTTTTCCTTTAATTTTTTTTGGGGGCCCCCAAGAGAGTGGGGCCCTAAGCTATAGCTTGTTTAGCTTATACGTAAATCCGGCACTGCCCCTTACAGGGATGGATTTTAGTAATAGCACCCTGGGCAAGGCCAAAATTGGGCGCCCCTAAATGGATCTTGGGGACGCAGGTGGTGCTGTGGTCTAAACCACAGAGCCTAGGGCTTGCCAATCAGAAGGTCGGTGGTTCAAATCCCTGCGATGGGGTGAGCTCCTGTTGCTCGGTCCCTGCTCCTGCCAACCTAGCAGTTTGAAAGCATGCCTGTGCAAGTAGATAAATAGGTACCGCTCCAGCGGGAAGGTAAACAGCATTTCCGTGCGCTGCTCTGGTTCGCCAGAAGTGGCTTAGTCATGCTGGCCACATGACCCAGAAGCTGTATGTCGGCTCCCTCGGCCAATAAAGCGAGATGAGCATGCAACTCCAGAGTCATCGGCAGCTGGACCTAATGGTCAGGGAGGTACCTTTACCTTTTAAATGGATCTCAGTTATGGACCTTCTCAGTTTTGCACCCCCACAGCTCAGCGCCCTGTATGGGGAACCGCATGCATTGCCCAAAATCCTGCACTATACCTGACTTTCAAAAGGTGTCCAACCTGGGTTCCCAAAACCCTTAGAAGTGACTGTTGCAAATGGTCCTTTATCACTCTTGATCCCCACAGCCTTCAACTGATGCCTGCAGCTGCTAACACCAGAGGTGACCATGGAGAATTAGAGCTAATCCACACTTACCTTTTCTCTGCTCTTCCCAGGGATGCATTGAAAGCTCTGTGTCCTAGAACAACCCCCCTTTTTTCTTAAGCTCTGAAGCTTTCCCTGCAAAAACCCATTATTTAAAGCTCAATCAGAGCAAACATCAATCCATAGAAAACCCAAATTGATGTTGGCTCAGCTTTCAAGAGCGTGTTTTCATGGGAAAGCTTGGAGCAAAATAAAAATATAAGTACTCAGACACTGAGCATTAAACCGTGGACCTCTGTTGGAAGGAGTGGGGGGAAAGGTAAGAGTGGGTAAGAACAAAGTTTTGCAAATGTAAATTTGGACTAGTGTAGGAATAGTTAGACCAATAGTCTGGTATAGTACTTTATTTCTAATATAAGCTTTACTAGTTGTTGAAGTGTCAGGGAGAGCAGGAGCGGAGACTGGCTAAAGTTGCCAAGCAGGAGAACTGGAATTCAGCCAGCTGTTTCCTTACTCCCAAGGAGATCACAATCAGGCAGTTGGAACCTGTGCCCCTTGCCCTAGCCAGAAAACTTTTTCAGCAGGGTCCACTGTTCCTCAGACCTTGGGGGGGCAGACTAGATTGGGGGGGGGATGAATGAATTCCTATGCCCCACAAATAACCCAGAGATGCATTTGAAATAAAAGGACACATTCTACCTATGTAAAAACACGCTGATTCCTGGACTGTCTGTGGGCCAGATTTCGAAGCGATTGGGCCGGATCCGGCCCCCAGGCCTTAGTTTGCTTACCCATGCCCTAGGTGATGCTTGAGCAGGTGGGAGAAGCAGAGACAAAGGAAAAGATGGGACTCCCAGCCCTACAAAAAGCTGTAGCAGACCCATCCATGCACGAGAGTATACTACAGAAAATATAAGTTTGGGGAGACATGAAAGGAGGAGAGCAATTTTACGCTTAAGAGTTAATTTTTTTATGTTTGGGTCCAACCCTCCCTCCAAAATGCTTAAAATGGCATCAAGTATTCTCTCCACCAGGGACGCGGGTGGCGCTGTGGTCTTAACCACTGAGCCTAGGGCTTGGCAATCGGAAGGTCAGCAGTTCAAATCCCCACGACAGGGTGAGCTCCCATTGCTCGGTCCCTGCTCCTGCCAACCTAGCAGTTCGAAAGCACACCGGTGCAAGTAGATAAATAGGTACCACTCCAGCGAGAAGGTAAATGGTGTTTCCGTGCACTGCTTTGGTTTCGCCAGAAGCGGCTTAGTCATGCTGGCCACATGACCCGGAAAAACTGTCTGTGGACAAACGCCGGCTCCCTCGGCCAGTAAAGCGAGATGAGCGCCGCAACCCCAGAGTCATTCGTGACTGGACTTAACTGTCAGGGGTCCTTTACCTTTATTCTCTCCACCACCTCTCAAATTATATCCTCACAGCAAGCTTTCATAGTGTGTGCACACACATGAACATGTCATGGGGAGATGGTACCTGTATTTGCAATTCTATGCACACATATACGTTGTGAATGAAGTGTGAAAGCAGATTTGGATATATGCCCCTTAAGCAAGAATCACACAAAGATGACTGGCACCAATCTGTAGGGTTGCATGTACTCCAGGGTGTGTATTGGGATGTGAGTGTTTGGTGGAGGGGGGGCGCCTCCCAGCTACTATTCACAGATGAAAGCCAGTCCAGAGCACAGAAAAGCATAGCTGTAGATATGTATTTTGACAACAGGAGCTGTAAGAAACTCATTTTCCGAGAGCAGAACCTCCCAGCATGTTTTCCCTACTCAAGGAAAGGGAAAGCAGTTATTAATCTATTAGAGAAAAAGCAGAATCAGAAGCAATGGGTTAAACAAGTGAGAGGCATGTTTTTGGACAATCATTAGGACAAACCTCCCACCGGAATGCCTACAAGAGATGTTTTAAAATAAGCTTAAGCTGGCAAATCTCTTTCATTAGAAAGAGATCTCTGATGATATCTCCCTAAAAGTTCCCATGCCATTGTTGCAGAAATCAAGAAAGCAGACATATTTAAACAAGGGTGTTCTCTAGGCTAACACGTGATGCCCAGAAAATGCTTGCTTTATGATGCACATTGGTGGCTTCTGATTGCTGCTAGCTACGAGCTGCTAGACCAGGGTTTTGCAACCTAAGGCCCATGGGCCACAAGCAGCCCACTGGGGTCGTTTAATGAGCCCCCGAGCTGCCCCCGAACTGAGCCGCCCAATCGGCGAGTCCCCGCCCACTGTGCTAAACTGTCAGAGCAGAGCGCAGGGACTCGCTTTCACAGCGCTGGAAATGACATCTGCGCAGACGCAGATACCAGAAATCGCGGGTGCGCATGCAATCCGGCCCAAGGAGGAATCTCCGCTGGAGTGAACCGGCCCAGGCAAGGTAAACATTGCCGGCCCCTGTGCTAGACAAACCCCACCTCCACAAGAATGGCTGGAAAGAAGCAGGTTGAAAGTTGGAATGTGGGACATCCGGAGGCGGCGCCAACGGCAATGGCAGTCTCCTTCTAACTCGGAGGGAGAAGCTCCGCGGAAACTGGGTCTACCGCTACGGCGCAGCGGGGACCCTTTCAAAAACCGCAGGTGGGGGAAGCCTGCGGCCGTGGGACTTGGCGGGCGCCAGAAGCGCCCCCCCAATTGGCAAAGGGACCCCGCGAGGGGCTCCGGAGCGGAACGGGGGTGGTGCGGCGCTGAGAGTCGATCGCTACTTCCGTGGAGTGAAGCCGCACAGCTGTTGCCAGAGAGCGCTGACCTTTTTTCCTCTGACAATTCGGCTGTCAAAACAACAACCCGTGAGTAGGTCAAGCAACAAGACCGAAAATTGAAGGAAATTAAAGTTAAATTTGGTACTGAAGCGGGAAGGTGCAAAGAGGAAGTCCACCTTCCGGTTTGTATAAAGATTAAAGCAAAGACTGGCCAAGCCAAATACTGGGTGAGGAGCGCTAAAAAGACTTATTAGATGTCAAATCAAGGAACCCCCTCCCTGAACTGAAAGAAAGGGAGGGAAGAAGGGACAGTATTTCTGGCTGGCAAAAAGCACCTCGGGGAGATATACTAATATATGATGCTTGCTTTTCGTGGCACTGAGAAGCACACAGTTCCACTGCCTGCTTGCCCCATGTCAATGGTGTGCAGTCAGTGGACTAGGGGGACTAGGCTTGTTCCCTAAATGTCCCCCGGCGCCTCCATCCCAAAGCCCAGGAAGCTTCTGCCCAGGTTAGGGAGGGAGGCACGATGCTCCAACAGGTTCAAGAGGCCTCCAGCATCCTATCAGAGGCCTGGCACCTCCTTCCCCAAACCCAGGAAGCTTCTGCCCAGCTTAGAGAGGCACGATGTTCACGCGTGTGTTGTCGCACACACCCCAGGGGCGAAGGAAGGCATCGTGACACCCGGGGCGGGCGTCATGATGTAGGGCGCATGTGCGGCGTCGCTACATACACCGCACATGTGCTGTATAGTGGTTTGCCACTGGAGCCACTCCAACGCTATACGGACAGTGCCAGGATCCCTCCATTGCTGCTGCAGCCACGTACGGCACTGGAGTGGCACCTGCGGCAAACCACTATACAGCACATGTGCAGCATCGCTATGTACAGTGCATGTGTGCGACGCTGCACATGCACTGTACTTAGTGGATTGTTACCGGCACTGGGATCCTCTGCTCGCGGCTGCAGTCGTGAACGGAGGGTTCCCCCAAAGGCTGCAGTGGCGGCGCGATAGCTGCTCGTGCCGCCACGAGCCCCCATGGAGTGACTTCTTTTCACCCCCGCAGACATGGAACCTGGGGCATACCACCCCACGCCCCCCACTGCGACGCCACTCTGTGCCCGCCCCATTGTCCTCGCAAGGTGGCACCTCTGGTCCCAAATATTCCCCTGTGGAAAAAATCACCACACGCCATTGCCCACAATATTCATCTCTTTGTGTGTCCTGTCCAAAGGCCTAAAGGGTGGCAATACAATAATGGGCTTTTTCAGTGGTGACTCCCTGCTTGTGGAATGCTCTCCCCAGAGAGGTTCTCCTAGTACCATCTTTATCTATTTTTCGGAAACAGGAAACCTTTCCTTTTTGCTGGGGTTGTTAGCCTGTAATCTGAAGGGTTTCATGTCCCTTTGGTCTCTTTTAGTGGAGCTGGTTTTGCAAGACCTGTGTTCTGTTTGTATAGATGTAGGGCTTTTGTGTTGTAGGGGTTTCGGGGTGGGTTTTTTGCTTCATTTGTTTTAACTGGTTTTAGTGTTTATACTTTTGTAAGTCACTGGATGAGTCACTTTTGTAAGTAAAGCAACTAAAAGCAACTTGAGTGTGTGTGCACACACGCATGTAGATATATATATATGGCTTCCCAATTCTGAAATATATATATTTTTGGTTTTATATAGAAAACAAAAATAGCATGATTTTAAAACACCACTTTCTGAAATAGCTTCACTTCTGTTGGCCCCAAAAATTCATATTTATTTCAGAACGGGGAAGCCATAAAATAGTACCAACATGGACCTCTACCTTTCATCAAGAGCGTTTGACTACATAACACCTCGGATCCTTTTCAACTTTAGAATAACTTATACTTGTTTATACTGTGCCACCCATCCCATGCCAATTCTGTAAATCGAGCGAAATATGCCTTCTCAAAAGAAATGCATTCGCACAGGAGCCAACTTGCACAATTTATTTCCGAGCACGCAATGAGAGCTTTCTTTGGCATGGAGTAATGGAAGCTCACAGGCAAGGCAAACCAAAGATACATAGAATGAAAAACTCAGCTGAAAGTCCTGTATCACTCTAGCCGACTCTCTACTCAGAGCAGGAGCAGATTCAGAAGGAGGACCCACAACGTCGCTCTCACACACACCTCTTTGCTTTCTCGGCATCTCCAGAGAACACATTAAACTTTAATGGGCTCATTCCTCAGCAGCTTCACAAGCTACTGAATATAGATGGACAGCCGCAGAACATCTTGACAGCTTTTAATGGCAAGGAGGAATGTCAGAAATAAAATGCAAGGAGGGAGCAGAAATCGGTGGGAAGGTTGCTAAGTCCCAAAGGAAGCAACACGAAGACTTTACTACTGCAAGATATGTGCAAATTGAATCTGACCTAAAATAACAGATACACCTTGACTGCAGAATCCAAATGGGTGGCACATCAGAAGGATAAATGGGGCATTCACCCCATGTGTCACCAGGAAAGGAGCACAAGCTGTCACTGGCTACAAAAAAATGGGAAGATTGGAATCTAACAACAGCTACATTTCTCCGAAGAAGGAAAAGACACAATTCTGAGCCTCAAGTAACTTTGTTTTCTTCCAGCATGCACACCTAGACACATCCCACCACAGTGAGGACCTACCCAAAAATGGTTTGACCCACGTTCATGCCCAACAGGGTATTTGCATAATGATCCTGACCTACAATAGTTAACCGCATGGCAGAGGAAGGGGGGGGTCATGTCACTCCCCCTTTGCCTGGAACCCATCAAAAAGGCAGTGCTTTTTTCCAGGGAAGTTTTTAATGTTTGACGTTTTATTATATTTTTATATGTGCTGGGGGCTGCCAAGAGTGGCTGGGGAAACCCAGCCAGATGGGTGGGGTATTATTATTATTATTATTATTATTATTATGAAGGGGACACGGGTGGCGCTGTGGGTTAAACCACTCTGCTGCTAGGGTTTGCCGATCGAAAGGTTGGCGGTTCGAATCCCCATGACGGGGTGATCTCCCGTTGCTCGGTCCCTGCTCCTGCCAACCTGGCAGTTTGAAAGCATGTCAAAGTGCAAGTAGATAAATAGGTACCGCTCCGGCGGGAAGGTAAACAGTGTTTCCATGCTCTGCTCTGGTTCACCAGAAGCGGCTTAGTCATGCTGGCAACATGACCCGGAAGCTGTACGCCGGCTCCCTTGGCCAGTAAAGCGAGATGAGCGCCGCAACCCCAGAGTCATCCGTGACTGGACCTAACGGTCAGGGGTCCCTTTACCTTTACCTTTTACTACTACTGTATGGATTGCTTGGATACCCTTCTCTCTCTCTCTCTCTCTCCCTCCCTCCCCTCCCTAGACCATCATTTGAGAAGACACTTCCCTTGTTAAGTCTGAAAGGAGTGAAATGTCAGTCAATGCTTCTGACACATAAACCAGAGACCTAACGTATCAGAAGAGTTTTGCTCAATAAGCACATACAGCAAAAAGGTTGACGTTTTGCAGCTGTCATATCAAAACCAGGATTCAGTCTCATTCTTGATTTTTGTAAATGTATTTATCTTCCGATGAAAAGGAATGTCTTGCTTCTCACCTTCTGTTGTCAAATTATTATAATTATTACAAGGAGACTATACATGTTTGTGATACCCAAGGATATCAACATTCTGAGCAAACACTTTGTTGCCTCGAAAGGATGTTTGATTTAAGGAGGAATGGCTTCAAAAAGTAAACATCTATAGAACAGAAGCTTTACTGTTTGTAGTGAGGCAAGGAAGAAGGGCTACCCCTATGCCATCCATATAATCAGTTATCAGTAATCAATATATTCAATATATATTCATATATGCTTACACATAATCAAGGCTTACAGTATTTTATAATCCATTTTGAATCAAAGGGAAGCTGTGCCTTAGCTAACTGCAAACTGCTTGGAACAGCAAAGTTAGGAGCCGACCTTTCCCCTACAAACATCCGTGTACCCTGGACAAGGGGAAGACGTGAATCAGAGATTCTGGTACAAATTCCCCTCAGATACAGGCTAAATTAATCCACAAAACAGGAAGAGCAAAACCACAAAATCTCCAAAACTCCCTGTCCTGTCATAACTAGGGGAGAGGTTAGGCAGAGCGTCACTGCAAGCATCGGAAAGCAGAACTTGAACTCTGTGCTTGACCAGTGCTTGACCAGGAGCTGGTAGCGTGACAACAGCTTGCTAATTGGCTGATTCTTGCTGACAATATCGTGAATCCCTCATGGTTGTCTCATGATCTATGATTTGCTGTGATTTGCTCAGGTATAAAGACCTCTGGATTTCTGTCAATCGGGGTCCCAGTTCCTTTTGGAAGAGATTCCAAACTGGGTCCTTTATTGCCTGGCAATAAACCTTACCTTCTTATTCTCCATTGCTGAGTCTGCCTGATCCTTATTTAACACCAAGCGAGTACCCGCTTACGTTCACGTGCTTCAGTAGGGGCCAGGATCTGAAGACTCACACTACCCGTTGCACAGGGTTGGACTAGATGACCACTGGGTACCTTCCAACTCTATGATTCTAATTGCATACACCTAAAGGAGTTTTTGGGATGCTTGTTTAGCTTATACGTAAATCCGGCACTGCCCCTAACAAGGATGGACTTTTGCAATAGTACCCTGGTCAAGGTCAAAATTGGGCGCCCCTAAATGGATCCCAGGGGCACGGGTGGCGCTGTGGTCTAAACCATTGAGCCTAGGGCTTGCTGATCTGAAGGTCGGTGGTTCAAATCCCCTTGATGGGATGAGCTCCCGCCGGGTTGTGAAGGTCCCTTATCTGAAACCTTGAAGCACAACTCGTAGTCAGTGCAGGCAATGCCAGGTGAGGTGGACCACAAATCGGATTCTGTGCAAGTCAGCTTTGTAAAAAAACAAAACCCTAAGTCAGGACCAGGTCATCTTTCTCCACCTGAGAGCCCCATTCCTTCCAGGGCCCACATGCCATTGATGGGAAAGAGGAGAGGCAAAACTGAGCAGAGCAGCAAATGTGAATTTTGCCTTTCTACAACAGGCTGGTTTGTCCTCACTGACACATGCCTCTCAATCCTTCATCCAGCACCAGATTTAGGAATGGTGCAGGAAGTTGTCCTGCACAGAGTGATGAGCCAAGGGAGTGCAAGGGACGCAGGTGGCGTTGTGGTCTAAGGGCTTGCCGATCGGAAGGTCGGTGGTTCAAATCCCCATGACGGGGTGAGCTCCCGTTGCTCGATCCCAGCTCCTGCCAACCTAGCAGTTCGAAAGCTTGTCAAACTTTCTGAAATAATGTGTGAACTGAAACTTAGTGTGATGGGATGATGAGCTGCTTGTGCGTAAAATCGTAGTCCCTCAGAGTTTGTTCAAGTCCACAAACCTCTGTCTGTGATGGAGCCCCTCAAACATGGCTCCTCTAGTCAATGGCAGATTCCGACAGTGGCTGCTTTCGGAATCGCTTCCAACATAAAAGCTCCTTAACGGAAACACGTCTTCTGGACTCACGGCGTGACAGTTTCCGGTGAGGAGTGGGTCTCCCTATGGGAGGTCCAGAAACCTCCCCACTGTTCTCACTGGAAGTGTCCCTGAGCCATCCCTCCTGCTCGCTTTCCCTCAGAGACCCACCTCTCCCCCTGCTGGTTCCTGCTTCAGCTGCTGGGCCTCCCTGAGCCCTTCCACCACCTGTTCCTCCGATGGCAGTTCCCTGACACTTAGCTAGCCTTCAATATTCACAATTCTCTGAATTTTGCATTGCAGTGCTCCAGCCCAGTGTGTGAAGAAAAGAAAAAAAACATATGACAGGCTAAACCAGTGTGATTAAAAATGCATATGATAGTGAAAATAACATACAAAAATGCATTGCAGTAGGAAAAAACTGCATTGCATTAATGTACGTATCAGCAAAAATTGCATTAAAAATGTGTATACTGGGAGATATTCACACCAAAATTCTGGTGGATTTTCGTGAGGACTTTTTCTTTATTATAACAATAATGATAATGATAATGATAATGATAATGATAATAATTTATTTATACCCCACCCATATGGCTGGGATTCCTCAGCCACTCTGGGCAGCTTCCAACAAAATATTAAAATAAAATAGCCCATCAAACATTAAAAGCTTCCCTAAACAGGGCTGCCTTCAGATGTCTTCTAAAAGTCTGGTTTTTCTCTTTGACACCTGCTGGGAGGGCGTTCCACAGGGCGGAGGCCACTACCGAGAAGGCCCTCTACACAAATTGATGTGGAGATGTAGAGGATCATACTTACAAGATTGAAAAAGTGAAAAACTGAGAAAAACCGAAATGGAAGGATTAGCCCACCCCCTTCTTGGGGACTTAAGAAGGATCTGAGCAGACTGCAGCAGGAAACAGGCCAAAGTAGCAGGGCAAGTCTTACTACCTCTGCTACAAACCCCACATCACATTCGGGTGGCTGAGGTTGGAGCTTTGCAAAGGCTATCTGGTTAACCCCATCTCTGAGCTGAGCTTGGAGCCAGAGGTCTTCTCCTTTCATAGCTTGCTGTCTCAACCACTCTGCTGCAGATGCAACACAGTCACCCGCAGCTTCTCACACGGCCTGGTGGGTGAAATATCACAACCCCCATCCTACTCCTTGGGGAACATAAAGATTCAGGTCCATTCATTCCTCAGATATTGCTCCTGCTGAGACTGAAAGTAAAATATAGTAATTAGTGTCACTATACAAGTAATTAGAATAGTGTCCTATTTCCCACAGATACTGAATGCTATGACTGCACGCATGCTTAATAGGCAACTTTCTATTGTTGATAATTATGCTAATTAGAAACTAATGTTTTTTTCCCCATATTTGATCCCACTCAGTGATTGCTAATGGTTCAAGTTTCAAAGTTTTGGTCATTTTTGAGCTGCATACAAAATCAGTTGTTGTTTTTTTCAAGTTGCCAGAAAGGAGAAATAATAATCCTCCCCCTTTGCTCAAACTTTTTCTTTCACAAATGTAGTTCAAGGTGTTTTTGGTTTTTTTTAGTATGGTGACCAGCAGGGTACCGTTTAGAAAGGGAGGGGTGAACACCTGTACTCTGTTTTAGAACAGTGCGTTTATTCCCCGTGAACACCTTCACATTTGATTATTATTCAAAATTAAGAAAATTAGGGTGCAATCATAACAGAATTTCTAAAGAGCAGGGAACTTTGGAACAATACACTAGGGAGGGGGAGGTTTTGCATATCAGTTCTGAACAGTGTTTTTAAAGGCGTTTTGTTCAGAACCTGGCAACGTGAATAAGGTCCATGGAAACAAAAAAAGTAGATTTTTGCATTTCAAAAAATTGGTACTCAAATCGCAGCTGATCAGAACTGGAAAGGGGTCACTCTGGAACTCTGCCGCTATCTAAATGTCAGGTACTGAGGAATGCCAGAGAAGAACAGCACCTGAATGTATTGGGGGCTTTCCTACTGCACAAACTTTTTAATCCATCCCCGCCCCACTTGAAAAATCCCCTCTTGATTTTTGATGCAGAAAATATTTGTAAAATGCACCCAACTGGTTCAACTAAACCTTAATAGATCATAAAACAAGTTGGTAATTAGATGTTTGTGGAAACAAAGTCCTAGTAGAAATAGCTATACAGAAGCCTTGTATCTTCCAGAAATGTCTGTTCCTGGATCTAAAAAAATTTAGTATATACACTGACAACTGGGAAACACTGGCCTGCGATGCTCCAGTTGGAGAACATAAGGTGTCATGGACTTTGAAGATGCTTGAACTCAGGATGAAAGGGAGAAACGTGCTAAGAGGAAGGCACGCTTGGCAAACCCTCATCATGATCAATTCCTGCCTGGAAACCTATGTCCCTGTCAGCATGCAGAGAGCCGGGAGGCCAGCTGGCTAGCCCCAGCTGACCCGTCCCCTTCCAGTCATCCTGCTGCAAAGACCTTCAGCCTCTGCCTGCCGTAAATCAGTGACCCGGGCTTCAAAGCCAGGGTACACTATCAGCAGAGCGAACTGCGCACAAAGAATAGGTGTGAGGCTTGTGGAAGCATACTACAACTACAGATTTATTAATCATAAATCAGGACAAAGAAACATGTCATCTCTCTCTCTCGTCATCTCAGAGAGAACGGGAAAAGCAAAAGCTATACACAACGGAAGTTCCCAGCAAGCTATGCTGGAATGTAAACAGACATGTGGCATGCAACAGTTCCACATGTCTGCTCCTTAAGGTGGAATGAAAATCTCAACAGTCCCCACTGTGGAAGGGCATGGGGATCCAGAATTGGTCTCGACAGTCACTTACGGACTCACTGTTAAAACCGTGTTCATGGAAGATAATCTTAATCGGCTATGAGGAATCGAAGGAGGAGGAGGAAGTAGAAGAAGAGAAGGAGAAGGAGAAGGAGAAGGAGAAGGAGAAGGAGAAGAAGAAGAAGAAGAAGAAGAAGAAGAAGAAGAAGAAGATGAAGAAGTTCCTGCCTTCATTTACATAGCCTTGGTTTTCAAAAGCATATGACCTCTGCTATTAGATTAAACACAAGTCTACTGTTACAGAAAGAAGAAGCACCAAGGTCCACCTGCAGCAACACAACCAGACGTCTTCATCTGCCTTCAAATGCGATTTTATAAACATATAAAGTAGTGGGGAAATTCTCCACCAGCGAGCTCAGACATTCCTCAAAGTGAAGTGCCATTTTCAGTTTACGCATCTTCTTTCTTGGGTCCCTTTGCTCCTCTGTCCACCTGACCCATCATCTTGTGCCCCTTTTTGGTCAACTCAAAAGTGCCCGTCCTCAAATGACCTTTCTGCACTGCCCCCTCCAAATTGCATTGCTCAAAGCATGACAGAGGCAGGGGACAGGAGCAAAACGAATGTCAAGAAGGCCCGTGGAGAACAACGGGACCTTATTTGAAGGTCTGTTGTTGGAGTAACGGTAGCTGTGAACATCAGAGAGATGAGTGGGCTCTGTGGAAATAAATGCAGGGATTGATTGCAGCAGAGAGGCAGCACTTACCTGACCTCTCACCACCTGCACTGCTGCAGAGGAGGAGGGATGAGATGGTGGCAAGGTACCACTCTTCCTCCTGGTACACTACAGAAGCACAGGTGACAGGAGATCAGGTGACCACAGCCACACGCCGCGACAACCATTGCTACTGGATGTGTTAATGGGATGGAAACCTGATGAGATATTGATTGCCCACTCGAATAGCTTTCTATCTTGGCACAGCAAATGGATGGAAGGCCATCTGGAAATTTTCCTTACAGCTTATTGCACTGTTCCTGTTGGTAGAAAGAGGGTGGTGCTGGGGAGAATCTCACCCTGTCTTGTTAAATACTTAATAAATAAGAGAGGACTTTGGACATCAAGGGGGAAATGAGAAAGTTGGCTTGCTTTCACTTGCTTTGGGGATTCTCATATGCTGCATGTATTTGATGAATCCTTTGAGAATTCCTCTTTCTTCTTAGTCTACAGTATATTATTATTATTATTATTATTATTATTATTATTATTATTATTATTAGAATTTAATTGAATTTATATACCACCCTATACCTGGAGGTCTCGGGGCAGTTCACAGAACAAGATCAACATAAAAACCGCAATATATATAATCAAAATAAAAACAACAACCCAATAGCACCCCTTCTCCCCACCAGAAAAGAGTGGCATTTTAAAAGGGCTGTCAGGGGACTGCCATTGGAATGGGGGAGCAAGGCAGGAGGATAAAGAGAGCCTCCTGCACTTTTGAGAAGCAGCTCTTCGCCCGGCAGTGGAAAAAGTCACACCTCCAGCGGAGCGGGGGGGGGGTGGGAGGGAGGGGGTAGTCAGCTGGAGGGAAGGCTCAAATATGCTACGGAGAGCCTAAACGCCTCCCCTAGCCCAGCCGGCCAGGAGGCACACACGCCGCTTCCGTCGCCTTGCTTGCACAGAGGGGTGAAACGTAAGGAGGGGAGGTGGAGATTTGGGGTGTCTAAGTTCTTACGTTGGGAGGAAAGCAGGAAGGGGCCACTCCCGGAATCTGCAAGTGACTGAGACAGACATGAGCTTTGGGGTTATGCACTGTAAATAAGGGTAAAGGTAAAGGGACCCCTGACCATTAGGTCGAGTCGTGGCTGACTCTGGGGTTGCGGCACTCATCTTGCTTTATTGGCCGAGGGAGCCGGCGTACAGCTTCCGGGTCATGTGGCCAGCAGGACTAAGCCACTTCTGGCAAACCAGAGCAGCGCACGGAAACGCCGTTTACCTTCCCGACAGAGCGGTACCTATTTATCTACTTGCACTGGCGTGCTTTCAAACTGCTAGGTTGGCAGGAGTAGTTGGCACTGTAAATAGTTTGCACCAATAAAACCCATAAAAGACAGGTCGGAGTCCTGCCTGGTTACTCACGAGCAACCGCCCCCAGCATCTGAGAAGGGCATAGGATGTCAATCAGATCAGCCAAAGGCCTGGTTTAAAAGGACTGTTTTTGCCTGGCACCTAAAGGTGCATAATGAAGTTGTCTCTATGGTGGGACAGGAAGGCACATGGTTTCAATCCAAGTTGTGAGATTAGGTCTGTACCCAAAGAGCTGAAGAGATTTGGTGTGAGGTGTATGTGTGTGATGCCAAAAACTAAAAGAAATGCGCAAAGGCAGCTTAAAGAAAGGTAATGCTGATTTCTTCCACCTACACACAGTGAGGCTTTTGCTGTCTAATAGCAATAAGGTGTAGGAGGTGAGGACAGGTGACCCCACCTAGGCCCGAAGTCACCCCCCCCCCAAAGCAGGCTCAAAGCTTCTCAAAGCTTTTCAAAATCATTTTTTAGCACCAGAAACATTTCGCTCTGCTGTAACAAAGGTCGCTTCTCAGGCTATAGTTGACCTTGCCAAACAATACATTTGACTTGCAACTTTTCCTTCCAGGAACTGTGCCACTAGAGCAAGAGAAAAGTAACACATCTTTGGACACCCCCCCCCCTTTCCTGGGAAGGGTGCCAAAAGTCCACAATAGTCCCAAGACAGCTTTCTGTTCATGCTCCGAGGAACTCATGGGCAGGACTCTGGAAAAAGGAGGAGAAAGGGGGAGGGAACTGGAAGGGGAATATATACTCTGTGCACGTGACTGTGAACCCGTGCATGCTTTTTGTGAGTTATCACACTTGTTCCTTCTACCAGTTCATGGATGGTAGAAATAAAGCTTTTTCTCTGAAACTATTCCTTGAGTGTCTGTTGACTCCCACTTCCCTTTCCCAGGCGCAATATTTTTCCCACCCAAGGGCAAAGACTCATAAGGCTACAAAGGAACAACCCCTAATACCAAAAAGACAAAAAAGGGAAAAGTCTACAAGGTGTCACACCACATTCAATCTCTTGCGCACAAGCACACAATTGCCACATACAGACCACAGGCGTGCACACACAATTCACATTCTCTTTGCCCAAGGGTATCTTTCCCTCTCTCACAAACGGGAATCCACAGGAATTTTTCGGGGGGGGAGGGGAGTCCAAGGAGGAGGAGGGTAAAACACTGGAAGGTCAGAGCAAGTTGTTTTCTTGCACAAAAAGAGAGAAGAATGGTAGCGAAGTTGACTTGGGAAAAAAAGGAAGAAAGCAAGCTGGGAATCTGGGGCTTGTGGTTCATCCCAGGGGCACTAAAGAACGTATCGCAGCCACCAACTGTCAACAGCAGGTCAGCCATTAAACACCCGGTGTCAGTTAAGTCAACGTCACTCAAAGAAACTAAATGTGATGGCCTGGGATTCCGAGTCTGAGAGTGAACCGGAGGAATCCCAGCCGGCACAGGAGTCCCCGCCTCCAGGGCCGGCTGAACTGGGGCAAGGCCTAGATGCTGAGGAGCCTGCACCTGTGCCAGATCCTCAGGGGCAGGCACCAGGTGAGACCATTCTGGCTCCAGAGGTGCTGGAGGACTCAGTGGCTACAGGTGAGCCTCCCCCGGGGCCCAGTAACCCTTCGGCCTCTCCTGAACTGCAGAGGCTCAGGGCAGAGAGGCGAAGGGAACTGGTCTCTCCCAGGAGGAGTGCTCGCCTTAAGGCCAGGAGAGGCGGGGCTCCTGGGGGCCGGGACCGCCCCCGGCCTTAGAAGAAGATAAAGGTCAGGCAGCCCGGTCCCAGGTTGCGGGAGCAACGTCGTTGTGGAGTACCTGCTTTACCCAGACCTAGATCTGCACTCCCGGTGTGCCTGTTCCTCGCCCGGCTTCCTGCTCCTGACTCTCCAGTGTTCCTGTTACCCGCCTGGCTTCCTGCTGCTGCCCTACCAGTGTTCCTGCTCCCCCGCCCGGCTCCCTGTTTCGGACCTCGCGTCTCAATAAGTGATCATCTACCCTGCTAGTGACTCTGGACTGAACTTCGGATACGGTATTAGTACCTTTCCCCCCCGGGACCAGCACACTAAAGCAGCTTGGGCAGAGTGATCACAGCGACTCTTCCCAGAAGGTCTTGCCCAAATGTGGCAGGTTCCTGCCTTCCCCCGGTTCTCTAAGTCTCCTTCCTTCCCCAGGTCCGTCCCAAGCAAACTAAGACTTATTTGCCTTGCCTGCCTCTGCTTTTTTGTGTTCTGGGAGATTGGGGAGTGGAGCTGGTCACAGCAGGAGGGGAAGACTCCCTGGCTTCTTCAGCAGCATGCCTGATCTCTGCAGCCTCTGCTTCTGCCTCTGATATTGTAGTGCTCTCTGACACAGGCTCTTCCTGCTCACTAACACTGATTACCTCTTCAGCTGCCGACACCTCCTCCTCCCTGGTTTCTCCCTCTGACCACTCATCGTCCCCCTACCACCACTCTCCTGGCTCTGAGCTATCTTCCCCTAGGGTGGTGCCTCCCAGCCAGTCCATGACACCAACCACGTCACCCATGGGCGCCAATGGAGTCAGTTATTATCAAGACATTTAACGATGGGATGCATTTATCCCCGTTTTGCTTTTACGATGCAATTTGTATTTTTATGTATGTTTAAAAGTGGCTGTTTCTTATAGCTAAAAGCGTCCTCCTGAGTTCATTTCCCACCAGTGAAAATTCCTTTGAAAAAGCACTGGGACTGAAACAGGCTGTGCAAAAACAGCAGAGGAACAAACAAGCAGGTCCAGATTAACCTGCAGGCCAAAAATATTATAGATCAGGAAACAGTAGCAAAACAGGTATCACTAAGATATCTACATTGCAGCAGCAAATGGTACAGATTGCAATTGCTAGTACAACCTTAAGTAAAGGTAAAGGCAAAGGGACCCCTGACCCAAGTCGTGACCGACTCTGGGGTTGTGGCGCTCATCTTGCTTTACTGGCCGAGGGAGCCGGTGTACAGCTTCCGGGTCATGTGGCCAGCATGACTAAGCCACTTTTGGCGAACCAGAGCAGCGCACAGAAACACCATTTACCTTCCCACCAGAGCGGTACCTATTTATCTACTTGCACTTTGAGGTGCTTTCAAACTGCTAGGTTGGCAGGAGCTGGGACTGAGCAACGGGAGCACACCCCATCATGGGGATTCGAACTGCCGACCTTCTGATCGGCAAGTCCTAGGCTCTGTGGTTTAACCACAGCGCCACCCACATCCCCGTACAACCTTAGGTTTGGCCCAAATGCTGCCACAATATCATACTCTTGGTGTCTTGAAGTCTTCCAGAGCGCAAGCAGTTGCCCAGACTGATCCAAGCACCTTCTCCACATCCTCGAACCTTACTAGCTGAAATCCATCCAACATAAAAGAACTAGACAGCGCTCTGGATACCTTCTGAAATTCATCTGCTGGAACAATGCAGTCAAGGTCCCAGTGCATGCAAGAAATTGTATCCTCAAAATGCTTTGCAAACAAGTTGCAGTGAGCTGCCATCAGTTCTACTGCTTCTGTTGGGCCAGGTTGCATAGTGAAGATGCAAACGCAGGCAGCAAAGTATGCCTTCTTTGCTGCATTCACAGCCACGAAGTAGGCTTGATGATGAGCTCTCACCAGTGTTTCATGCATTTGACTGGTGTTTCCCCCCACCTGTGTTCAAGCTATCTTCTAGCTCAGTGATGGCCAAACGTGGCCCTCCAGCTGTTTTTCGACTACAACACCCATCACCCCTAGCTAACAGGACCAGTGGTCAGGGATGATGGGAATTGTAGTCCCAAAACAGCTGGAGGGCCGAGTTTGGCCATCACTGTCCTAACTTGTCTCATTGCCTTAACCTCTGGAGTATACCAAGGAGCCAAGCAGGCGCCACAAAGCAGCAGAGGGCACTCAGGAGTGATCATATCAATGGCTCAGGCCATTCGGATGTTCCAGAGGTCAGCCAGGGCTTTAACAGGAGTGCTAGTCATAGCAGCCAGAAAATCCCCCAGAATTGTCTGGAAACTCATCAGCCTCCATGGGCAGAGCATCCTAATCGGTCCCATGTCTCTTCAGAGGGGAAAGCCTAGATCTCAACAGAAAGCGATCTGTTCATTACAAGGGACTGATGTCAACATCCCCTACTTTCAGATCACCTTCTTCCTGCCCAGTTGAGAAAACAAGGTTCAGAGTGTGACCTGCCACATGCGTTGGGCCAATGACCTGTTGAGACAGTCCAATGGTCATCATGGCAGCCATGAAGTCCAGAGCCAGTCACCTCGGTATGGATGTTGAGGTCCCCCAGAACCAACAATCTGAGTCTTCAACACCGCCCTGAGACCAGCTCTGCAGGCAGGAAAACTGTCAGCAACAAGGCAGGCGGTAAACCAGCCGAATCAACCGTCCCCATATCCCAGTGCTAGGAACACACATCTTTCATAATACAAGTGTTGGATTAGTGACCAAACCCACAAATGCGGATTGTGATGGCCTGGGATTCGGACTCGGAGGCTGAACCTGAGGAATCCCAGCCTTCACAGGAGTCCCTGCCTCCAGAACCAGCTGAGCCGGGCTGGGGCCTGAGCCTGAAGGGTCCTCACCTGTGCTGGATCCTCAGGTGCAGGCACCAGCTGAGTCTGCTCTGACCCCTGAGGTGATGGAGGACCCATTGCCTGCAGGTGCTCTACTCTCAGCCCCGTCATGGGAAGCTGAGGTTGCCTCTAGGTCCAGTAACCCTCCAGCCTCTCCCGAGCTGCGGAGGCTCAGGGCAGAGAGGCAGAGGGAGCTAAGTTCCAGCAGGAGGTGCTCGCCTCCAGGCCAGGAGAGGCGAGTCACCTGTGGACCGGGGCCGCCCTATGCCTTGGAGCAGATAAAAGCCAGCCAGCCCCAGTTCCAGGTTGCGGGAGCAACTTCATTGGTAGCCTGTTCCTGCCGGCACCCTGTCCTGCTCTTCTGCCAGAGTTCCTGACCTCACCCGACTCCCTGCCCTGGACCCAGCCTCAGCCTTGACGGACAGCCTCCATACCGCACCCTCGACTGAGGACTGGACTCGGACCTTGCCACATGGTTAACCCTTGGGACCAGCACACAGATGCATTCATCAGGGCACGGAGTGCCAGACATCTCAGAACAGGGCCTCCAGCAGACACCATCACAGCATAGCATCTCTGCAGAAGGAGTTGCTGAGAGCATCGTGCTGTGCAGAAGGAGCTTTGCAAGTCCCTCTCCTCAAGTGGCCAAGAAGCCAGTGCTGCTTCCTCTGACTTTTTACAATTCCTGCCATTTGCTCTGAGCAACCAGCCTTCTAGATTCCAACTCTTTCCTCTCTAGTAGCCCTGGAATCAAGATCACTTGCTTGCCTCTGGCTCATCTGTTCCTCCACAGCAGTAGCAGCTGCTTCAAGACTCTGACCTTTAGTCTCTGCTGTTTCCTTCTGGGCGTCACCTGGCTGGTGACTGGTTGCATCTTGACCGTGAGACTCTGATTCTGTCACAGCTCACGAAGGCAATTCTCAATAGATTCAGATGTCCTTGGCCTCAGGCATGCAACTGTATTAGAATTTTGTGTGCTGAAAAGACGGCCGTGGGTGGGTGGGTGCTGAGTTCGGAAAGTTTGACAGCAACTAATAAACAACACAGCACAGACTCTCTAATACAGAAAAGCTGCCATCTGGCCCTGAATGCATCCTCAATATTGAGCATTATTTCACCACAATCAAACTAGATAGGCACCTCTTAATGCAATTACATAAGCTTGGTAAAACTCAGCTTAGTTCCTTCCCTACCAAAGTGAAAGTTAAAACAAGCAAAAGTATTGCATTGTAATATGAGTCATCCCTCTAAGTTACAATTTCTTTGTTATTATATTCTTACATTTCTATTTCCCCTTTCTTGTACAATGAGACCCAAGATGGTGTTCATATGGTTCCTGGGCAGACGCACGCCCAGACCCTGATCACACTCAGACCTGCTTAGCTTCAGTAAAGTGGTGTCCTCATGCGCCTTCAGACCCATGCCCTGGAACTAGGACTGTCTATACTGGTGGTGGGATTCACCCACTCCCTTTCCCTTTCAACACAGTTAATTGCCTGCTGCTTCAGTCACTTTCCGTAATTCAAAGTTAGGGGGCTGGAGGAGCACGGCTTGGTTACCTTGGCTGACCTATCATGGGCAGTATCTCCATAGCAACATCCTGTTGTTTTCTGAAGGTACTGAAGCTAGAGGGACCAACAATACTCGCATACTGAAGCGAAGGACAAAGCATCTCCTCCTCCTCCTCCTCCTTCTCCAGATGCAGCCAGGCAGACAGGTGAGGAAAAGGGGAGCGGAGAGAACTGCCATCAGTAGTAGAAGAATGCACACACACACAAACATACTCACACGCACAATACAGTTAGAAGCCATCGATATATGATGAACATGTCAAAACATAATGCAGCCGTACAATGAGTCAGAACATTGGTCCTTCTACCCCAGTATTGTCTATTGTGACTAATAGCAGCTCTCAGTTTCACAACCATGAGCTTTCGAACGAAGGCATGAGACTGCACAAACAGAACCCTTTTGTTTTTCTTGAAATAAAAACAGCTTGGGAAGGGGTCGTTTTTGAAGCTGAGAAGCAGGGAAGGGAAGGGAAGGGACCACATATGTTGGAACCCTGTGGTGGTTAGCTGGCATGAGGGTTGATTTATATATTATTACTATTTTACTTCATTTATTTCATTTTGTATCCCACCTTTCCTTCTCACATCGCTGAAATTGGTGTGCCTGGTTCTCCCACTCCTCACTTAACCCCCACAACAACCCTCTGAAGTAGGTTAGGTTGAGAGGCAGTGACTGATCCGAGGTCCCCCAGTGAGTTTCATAGCCAAGTGGGATTCGAACCCTGGCCTCTCAGGTCCTGGTCGGACCCTCTAGCCACTACAACACACTGGCACAGAAGAATGGTGGGCAGAGAAAACATGAAACAAATCTCCTCCCTTCCCTATTCCAGATGTTCGCCACCTGGAGCTGCTTTTGCTTTAAGATGCCATTTTCACACACACCCTGACATGCTCCCAAGCAAAATCCATCAGCTGAATTCAGATTGCCACCTTCAGAGCTGAGCAGCAGCAACAGCTTTCACTAAAGAATGATAACTGTACCAGGTTGGTAGTAGAGGACATTTTCTTCCTGCTTCCAGAAGGAGGAAGCAGAAGACCTGCCCTCTACCCTGCAAGGTCAAAATATATGTCACAAGACTCTATCCCATCCACCATCACACAGCCTCCAGGAATGTAGAGAAGAACTTACCCACTCAGGACCACAATGAAATCCATGACATTCCATCCATTCCGTAAGTAGGAGCCCTTGTGGAAAACGAACCCCAAAGCGACTATTTTAATGCCAGCTTCAAAGCAAAAGATCCCAATGAAATAAGGTTCTGTCTTCTCCTACAGGAAGGGAACAAATTAGCAGGTCAGAGAAGGAAATCGACAAGTATTATACCCTGCCTACATGTTGGAAAATATCTGGTTGCTTCTTGATGCCAGACCCTCGGTAGGCTTACTCAGAAACAAGCCCCACTGAGCTTAGTACATCTTACTGCTCAATGCTTACTTCACATTCTCAGGGACTTAATCCAGACAATGTTTGCTGTCCCGTTAAATCAAATCTAACTAGCCCCACTGATTTTGCAGGGCTTTCCTTGGAGAAGAGTCCACATTCCAGGTCCAGAGAATTGCACTCCAGTGCTAGGACCAAATGTTTCAAGCATTAAGCCTGACGCACTTTCCCCCAAAATGGAAGCTCTCCCAGTAGCCTGCCCTGGCTCCCCAAAGACGATAAGTTTGGAAAAGTGGGACTAGGCAATGGAGAGCAAGGTTCACCACACCTCTTTTTAACTAGGTCTAACTTCTGAGGGGGTCTGGGCCTGGTTCAAAAAGAGAGGAGGCTAGTGAACTGGAGGAGTTTGTTCCTTAGCAACCTCCCAATTCCAGCTGTTGCTGCTGTCACTGCTGAAGACCCCTAAAGCTGCTTGAAAAGAACTCTTTTAAGTGGAAACTCTAAACAAGAGAAAAACCAAGCAAACAGTCAAACTCAAATATGGGAATAGTTCTTTCTAAGCCGCCTACAGGTCAGTTCTCAGTGAACTGGTTATCTACGTACATGCAGTATGTCCTTCCAGGAAGAGATGTTCAACCAACAGCTCAGGGTTCATGAGTCTTTCATTATAAAGGCATGAATATTGACATATGAGAAGATCCCACTGACCTGTGGACTTATGTGCTTCATTGGGGCTATGTCGCAGAGTGCCTCCTCTGCATCCATCTGCATACAAGTTTCCCCTTAAACATGCAGTTGGTACTACCTGTCTGGCATCAGAGCCAACTCCTAGGGGCTGAGGTCTTTTCAGCCTCCTCAAAAACATATTAGAAGGGGTCAGGTGCCCCAAAGTTGATGGGCATTGCCATTCAAATGGTGGGTGGGTGCCACTTCTTGTGATTTATTATGTGGGGTGAGACTTACTTGCCCTCCCCCCCCCCATATTTTATTCAGGTCGGTACCCCTGCAGCCTGGGAACTAGGAGTGAAACTTTATTTCACAAGCTCCTGTGCTACTCTGATGGCATTTCTGCATGCCTACTAATAGATTTTGAAGCATGGCATGCTTCAGCTGACCACCTGCAGTATTATTTTATACCCTGGAACCCAATCATATTATTATTATTATTTAGTTCTTTCTATGCTTCTAGGAATATATGGAACTCCCTTCCCTGTCTTCTCATTCTGACAACAATTTTTTTTCTAATTTATTGTTAGATTCACTCTAAATACTTTACCTGAGTAGAAACCTTCAAACTCACCTCAAATTTCAAATTTCTTTGAAAGTTGAGGTGTAATTCAAAAGCAACGCTACTCACCTCCACATTCTTCAACTCCTCGCACCCTCAAAGCTCCCAGGGTATTTAAATAAATGAAACACTGTTCTAGTGACCCAGAAGTTTCACACATGTGCTACCATTTTCCGGTGCCTCATAGCCAACAAAGTGGCAAGTTAGCCCTGGACTAAATCACAGCCGGGATAACAATTGTCTATCAAGTTTGCATGTCACCCAGAGAATGGCATTTACTGGGCATCTGCTAAATTAAGTAAGTAAATAAATAAATATAATAAGAGTGCCTTTTGTTGATTAGGTGCCCTGGGCTAATATTCTGTCCATTCAATGGAGAGACTAGACCTGGAAACAACAAATGTCCTTGATCTATAGAAACACCAGTCCCAGCCCTTGTTGAAAGACTGAGAAGCTATTTCTGAACCATTATAACACTGAAGCCCTGAGGTACATCCTATTAGGTTTTCCTGCTGGGTATCAGAGTTTCCAGAGCCAGTGTGGTGTAGTGGTTAAGAGCGGTAGTCACGTAATCTGGGAAACCGGGTTCGTGTCTCCGCTCCTCCACATGCAGCTGCTGGGTGACCTTGGGCCAGTCACACTTCTGTGAAGTCTCTTAGCCCCACTCACCTCACAGAGTGTTTGTTGTGGGGGAGGAAGGGAAAGGAGAATGTTAGCCGCTTTGAGACTCCTGAAGGGGAGTGAAAGGCGGGATATCAAATCCAAACTCTTCTTCTTCTTCTTCTTCTTCTTTGGCGCTCAAGATACCCCTCACCCTTGAGACTGAAGGTTTACAATGGTAAAACTTACTTGAATCTACATCCAAGAGAATCCATAAGAACCAACCCCCACTCCCCCCCCCCCAAAGTCAACTTACTAATCTCCGAGACATAGGTGTCTTGTCGTCTTCAGGAAGGTGCTGTTCCAGGGCCAGAACAATGCAGTTTGCGATGATGGTTGCCAGAATCATGTATTCAAAAGGAGTGCATGAAAGGGTTAAGGAATACACAGAGAAAAAACAGAAGCATGACAAGATTCTAGTTTCGCTGCCTTCCTTTCTCAATCACCCAGCCAACCCTTTTGTCACTACATCCATGGCTGTTCAATGAACCTTCACAAATCTCACATACAATAGGAAGTTAAGCCTTCAATTTTTCTGGGCAGTACCATGAAGCATCCTGATAAGGCTATTTGGAAGCGACAGGAGTGATGGAGGAAAGAGCCAAGTATATTGACAGTTCTCTCTCTCTCTACTGATACGAGTTCCTTGTTATTAACAAGCAACCTCAGCAGTTTCAAGTTCTGCTGGAAAGCCAGCGTCGTCCAGCAGGAAAAAGTGGAATCACCCGGGTTCAAATCCGTAAAGGTAAAGGGACCCCTGACCATTAGGTCCAGTCGTGACCGACTCTGGGGTTGCGAAGCTCATCTCGCTTTATTGGCCGAGGGAGCCAGCATACAGCTTCCGGGTCATGGGGCCAGCATGACTAAGCCACTTCTGGCGAACCAGAGCAGCGCACGGAAACGCTGTTTACCTTCCCGCCAGAGTGGTACCTATTTATCTACTTGCATTTTGAAGCGCTTTCGAACTGCTAGGTTGGCAGGAGCAGGGACCGAGCAATGGGAGTTCACCCCATCGCGGGGATTCGAACCGCTGACCTTCTAATCGGCAAGTCCTAGGCTCTGTGGTTTAACCCACAGGGCCACCCATGTCCTGTGTTCAAATCCTTACTCAGCCCCAAAGTTCGCAGAATTGTTGTGAGGATAAAATAGGGTAATTCCAAGCATTCAGCCTGGAAATCCTAGGAGATAGGGTGGAATAAAACATCAGGGAATGAGTTTTAGCAAAGATCTAGACTGCATTTTTAAAAGATTTTTCTACAGAAAAGGTGTATAATAATCTCCTTTTGTGGTGGCCCCAGGGCAACTGCATCAATCTCTCTAAGCCATTCTGTGACATAAAAAGCAGCGAGTCAGACCTGGCTCATTGCCATCTGAAGAACAGCACCAGTCTGCAGTCACATTCATCCCATGCTGATGCCATGCAAGGGTTTTTTGGGTTTTTTTGCATTAAACTAAGTGCTCCAACATGGGCAACTGAAAAGACTAATCTGTCACCTTCTGCTCTTGGCAGCTCAATTGTTGCTTGGGGGTGGGCAGGAAGGGAAGTTGTCTCTGTGAAAAGTGCTTTAGAAAGCTGCAAAATATGATTATTATTGTTGCTGTTATTAATATTACCTGCTGCAGAGTTCCACTCCTGACTGGCTGCGTAGGAGGAGATTGACTTTAAAGTGGCTTTAAAGAGTTGTCAAGGTCATTAATGCAAGGATAAACCAATTTCACAAACAATTAATGCTTCAAGTCCAAAGGGGCAGCTTCTGACCTCCTCCAACCCTTCCGCTCTTTCCGTAAATCTGCATTAGGGCTCATTCCCCATCCACCCCAAGTCCAATCTTGCACATATTTTGATTTCCACCCCTCCTCTTGTTACACAGTCAACACAGCACTTTAACAATCTTCAAGACTATGCCAGTTCAGATTTGTTTCTTGTACTGGGCATTCCCTGTTGGCACTCATTCAGTACAATGGCAGACATGTACAGGAGACATGGCATGTTCACGGCAGTGCAGGTGTCTGGATACACACCAGCAAAACATTAGGAGAGAGAGAGAGAGAGAGACAGAGAGAGAGAGAGAGAGAGAGAGAGAGAAGGCCCACACAGCACCAAGGGAACCATGTGTGAGGTGCTCAGCACCATGGCCATCTCTAAGGACCACACTGGAGCCCTCAGCAGCCATACTCACATCTCAAGCCAGGGAGTGTGTTCTCCACCAGCCTAGGGTCACCAAGAATAGAATAGAATTTATTATTTATACCCCGCCCATCTGGCTGGGTTTCCCAAGCCACTCGGGCAGCTTCCAACAGAGTATTAAAATACAGTGGTCTGTTAAACATTAAAAGCTTCCCAATGCAATATGGACAGAAGATAAGAAAGTAGGAATGAACGAAAAGAAATCCCAATTTCAAATTGAAATAATAGAGAGTAAATCTAAGTTATTATCCAAAATGTATAACATCTTACTGGAATGGGATACAAAAGATGAAGAAATTAAAGAAGTTATGGTTAAGTGGGCGAGAGATCTGGGGTACAATATAGAATATGAGAAATGGTCAAAATTATGGAATGAGGGAATAAAATTCACAGCAAGCACTGCAATTAGAGAAAACTTAGAAAAGATGATATACAGATGGTATTTAACACCAGAAAAATTAAATAGGATATATAAGACTGGTAACAAGGTCTGCTGGAAATGCAAAACAAAGGAAGGTAACTTTATACATATGTGGTGGACATGTGAGGAAACGAAAAAGTTTTGGAATCAGATATATAATGAGTTAAAAAAAATATTCAGATACACATTCCCCAAAAAACCAGAGGCCTTTTTATTAGGGATGGTTGGAAAAGAAATACCGGAAAAAGATAAAACCTTATTTCAATATTCAACAGCAGCGGCTAGAATGTTAATCGCTCAAAATTGGAAAAGTACAAATCTACCAACGGTGAGGGACTGGCAAATGAAACTATATGATTTTATAGAATTGGCAAGAATGACGCAAAGAATCAGAAATCAAAAAAATACAAAGTTAGGTGAAGACTGGAATAAGTTCACGGCTTACATTGAAGGTAACTTTAGTAACTTACCAACTACAGCAGGTCGGATATAAAACTTCCGATGTTCTAAACTAAAAACCAATACCAGCAGTAAAATGAAATTATTAAAAGTAGAAACCCGAAATCAGGAGGGAAGGAAGTGAATGTATCCTAACTGTTATTTGTTTCACTTTTTTGTACCTTTTTTCTTCTTTTTCACTTTCCTTTTCTTTCTTTTTTAGTGCCTTTTTTTGTTAACCCACTTAATTATGGTGTGTATGTAAATTTTCTCTCTTTTTTATTGAATCGTTTGTTTTTCTATTTTTTTGTATGTGTATGATGAAGGAAATATAATAAAAAAAACATTAAAAAAATAAAAGCTTCCCTAAAGAGGGCTGACTTCAGATGTCTAATAAAAATCTGGTAGTTGTTCTTCTCTTTGAAATCTGGTGGGATGGCGTTCAACAGGGCGGGTGCCACTACCGAGAAGGCCCTCTGCCTGGTTCCCTGTAACTTGGCTTCTTGCAGTGAGGGAAGCCCTCGGCACTGGACCTCAGTGTCCGGGCAGAACGATGGGGGTGGAGACGCTCCTTCAGGTATACTGGACCGAGGCTATTTAGGGCTTTGAAGGTCAGCACCAACACTTTGAATTGTGCTCGGAAACATACTGGGGGCCAATGTAGGTATTTCAAGACCGGTATTATGTGGTCTCGGCGGCCACTCCCAGTCACCAGTCTAGCTGCCGCATTCTGGATTAGTTGTAGTTTCCGAGTCACCTTCAAAGGTAGCCCCACATAGAGCGCATTGCACCAAGGCAATTTGCAAGAGCTGGAGAGGTCGAGGGCATTGGGAACTGAAGTGTAGCAGGCAGAAAGTAGTGCTTTATTGACCAGGCAGCCAAAAACAGAAGGCAAAGCCACTGCTATTCATACAAGTTCTGGTCAATCCAGAGGTCTCATGTGGCCATGGACTGGTTGGACGCAGAGGAATCGTGGAAGGAAGAGCTGGGGAAGCACCAAGGGAAGAAGGCACAGAGCCTGGGGTGGTGATGGCACTGTGAGAATTCCTGATCTATGATTGCAGTCATGGGATTTTTGTCTTTCACATGACGGTGTATGTTTTGACTCCACAGAGTGGGAAGTGACGGAGACAGGATGTTTGTGTTACTGTGTTCCGTGAAGTGGGACTATTGCCATTGTTCTTTTTCTCTTTACTGTCGGATGCTAGAGAGAGAGGGAGCCATGTTGCAGTGCTCCGTGTGTGTTTATATGTAAATAAAGTAGATTAGCCAAAATGCTGAGTTGCTGAGGTCTGTTACGCAACTGCACAAACACTGCGGATCCCTAAGTGTGCCAGTGTTGGTTGGCATTGGTTGCTGTGATGTTCAGGCTGAAGAAAGCTTATGAAGCTTCCGAACGATCGACCAGGAGGGAGGGAACATGCCAGTCGGGCATGTGTCTCTGCCAGGGTCCTACTCAAGTTAGGCTGAACTCCTGACAGGCACAACAATGGACAGTCAGATGGAGAAGAGGGAGAAGACTGAGAAGAGAAGGTGTTGCAAGCTGAAGTGGTAGCAGGGCTTAGTGAGTTGGGAGAGACTGTGGCAGAGAGAAGTCAAGAAGTAGAAGCAGGAGAATCGGATGAGGGAGGTTGAGAGCCAGAGAAGGAGGGCAAGGTTGCAATCTACACCTCTCAGCCATATGGAAGAGCACTGAGCCAAAAAATCAAGCATTTAAAAAATTTGTGACTCCCAGATTGATAATTGCCAGAAGTCCTGCCTGAACATTAATTGAGGCTTACCGAAAAAGGTCCACCCCAATTACTGCTTTTAAAATCCTACCTTCCAAAACTGCTTTAAAAAAAGGTCGTTGAGGCTTCTGGTTACACCCCCACCTCCCTGCTACTACAGGTGCAAATCACAGAAGGTAGATGGATTTGACGGTCAGTCTACTACAACCTTCTGATTTCGGACCGCGTAAAAATCAACATATAATTATTCTTTCACTAAAATTTTGGGAAGGGGAAATGTTGACTTCCTAATTATTAAAAGCAGATAGAAGCACAGGGCCCAGATCCCTTGAATCCTAGCACCAGCATTTAACAAGTCCAACATATGAAGGAATAATTCTCACTGGCTATGTCTGGCTGATTGCCCAGCAGAATGAATACAGCAAGCAAGCCTGCAACTTACGTGCATTTAACTTGTGTGCATTCAATTCGAATAAAAAATAAAACGGGGGGGGGGGGGATTCCAGGAAAATGGCTTTGGCAATCCCACCTACCATTGAACCCAGTGTCCTTTGACTATAAACGATTTTGGCTTTAGGCGTGATGCCTGGAACGTAATCCCCACGTAAACTAAGAGCGTACTGTACTGCGCACCCATAAATCAATCAAACCAGAAAAATCCCCCTAATCCTCCATTACCTTCAAAAACTCTTGGCAATCAAAACACTATTGTCATGAATTTATAAGTAACAATCGGACACAGCTAGATTAGGATTGCTTCCTCCTGCGAAACAACACCCCCCCCAAAAAAAACCCACACACCTGGTGATGGGAAGCAGAAGAATAGAATCTTGGTCACAATATAATTTGGGGGCAGAGAATCATGAGGCTTCAGAAACAATGGGAAACCAAGAAAGCTAAATCCCCTCTTCTTGCTAGAGAGGCGCGTCCTCAGTGCCTCTGTGCACCAGAAGCAAAATAAGTCTGTGACTCAATTGCTGAAGAGACAGGACTTATGAACCCTGCCAACAACCTCCAGCTGGTGACAAATAGGACCTGTTGCACTCGCTTGTTCCAATTGCATATTTTTTTTGTGGCTTTCAAAACTATTGACTGTGAAGTGCTGGTGACACAAGGGGAAATTTGACAGGCTTTCGTGGGACCACATCAAATCGCCTATTTGATGGCAGATGTTTGCCACCATCCTAAGCTGCATGGAACCCTGGATGTAAAAACCAAAGTAATGTTTTATTTGAATGCCCCCCCAAACTACCATCTAAGGCAGGCATAGGCAAACTCGGCCCTCCAGATGTTTTGGGACTACAACTCCCATCATCCCTAGCTAGCAAGACCAGTGGTCAGGGATGATGGGAATTGTAGTCTCAAAACATCTGAGGGCTGAGTTTGCCTATGCCTGATCTAAGGCAGCTACCACACACTCACACACAGTATATTTGTTCTTTTGCAAGATAGATGGATAAATAGATTATGGATAGACAGATGATAGATTAGATATAGATAGATTATAGATTACTGCTGCTTCTGCTCTGGTGAGTGCTAATGGGGCCTCCTGCTGCTGCTGCATCGCCACCGCGTGATTTCTGTTCTCACTCTGAAGCAAAGTTCTTAACCTGAAGCATTATTTCTGGGTTAGCGGAATCTGTAACCTGAAGCGTATGTAACCTGAAGCATATGTAACCCAAGGTACCACTGTATATGTTTGTGCAGAAGGTATACCCGGAAGCAAAGCTGGAGGATTTGTTTAATTTAGTGATCAAAATCAAGAGGTCGTTGAATAGGAGGCTAGGAAAAGCCACTTGAGAGCAGAGAAGGAATACATCATACCAATACAACATGTAAAGGTAAAGGGACCCCTGACCATTAGGTCCAGTCGTTGAGGACTCTGGGGTTGCGGCGCTCATCTCGCTTTATTGGCCGAGGGAGCCGGCGTACAGCTTCCGGGTCATGTGGGCATGGAAATGCCGTTTACCTTCCCGCCAAAGCGGTACCTATTTATCTACTTGCCCTTTGACGTGCTTTTGAACTGCTAGTTTGGCTGGAGCAGGGACCGAGCAACAGGAACTCACCCCGTCACGGGGATTCAAACCGTCGACCTTTGGATCGGCAAGTCCTAGGCTCTGTGGTTTAACCCACAGCGCCACCCGCGTCCCTCAATACAACATGTAGTCGGTTCATGATATTAACTGGGGGGAAAGGCCATCACTCAAGCAGCCTGCTTTGCCTGCGCAAACCCGCATTTTTGCTTGTCATAATACAGGCTTGAAACAAAGATCAAGCCGATTTCCGGCATCAGAGAAGATGACGGTCATTATGGGTGATTCAAGGCTGAACATTTTCTCGCTGCCGTGCATTACTTGCTAAGTAGCAGTGACTGCAAGTCCACAATGTGCTGTTTCCCCTGTCCCTCCCGCCCTCAATGAAAGCAATATGAACGTTGGCACATCACTTATCAGGGAGCCAGCGCTGACTGTTTATATTCCCATTGCGCAGCAGACGCATCTGTAATGACAGGGTCAAAACTGGCCAGAGCCTTGCCATCCTGTTAATAGTGCATTGTCAAAGGTGTCTATGTGTCACAGAATTATTGAGTTGGAAGGAACCCCAGCGGTCATCTAGTCCAACAGGAATCTCAACTAGATCACACAAGACGGATGGCCACCCAGGCGTGTTACTCTGTTACCTATTATGTGGACAACCTGCATGAACCAGCTATTTGCAGGATTGAGCCAGCTGTAGTTATAGGGGCACCCCAAGGTCTGCCCTGACTCAACTTTACACTAAAGATAGTGCATTAGTTAAAGTTGTCCAGTTATCCAAGTATTTTTCCCAGAAGACTTCTCTATCCCATGCAAGATGATCTAAACTAACTGCTGGTATTCACAGTATATGTATTTCTTCTTCTTTCTTTGGTGATCACTCGTAGCCGAGTAATAATAATAATAATACATTTTATTTATACCCCGCCCTCCCCAGCCAAGACCAGGCTCAGGGCTAACACCAGATACAATGGTGCCTCGCAAGACAAAAAGAATCCGTTCTGTGATTCTCTTCGTCTAGCGGTTTTTTCGTCTTGCGAAGCAAGCCCATTGACGGATTAGCGGATTAGCGCTATTAGCGGCTTTTATCGGCTTTTATCGGCTTTTAGCGGCTTATCGGCATATCGGATCAGCTGATAAGCGGCTTAGCGGCTTAGAAAAAGGGGGGAGGGGAAAAACCCCGCAGGAACTCGCAAGACATTTTCGTCTTGCGAAGCAAGCCCATAGGAGATTCGTTTTGCGAAGCACCTCCAAAACGGAAAACTCTTTCGTCTAGCGAGTTTTCCATCTTGCAAGGCATTCGTCTTGCAGGGCACCACTGTATAAAACAATTGATTGAAATACAACTTAAAAAACAATATTAAAATGCAACATTAAAATGCAGCCTCATTTCAGCAGAAACTCAAAAACCTTTTGGGGGATGAAAACGTCAAGTCTTCACCAAGGCTAACTATCCAGACTGGTCCTACGTGGGCCAGAAAAAAGCCAGAGAAGTCCCCAAGTAGGAGTTCCATCACACCATCACAGAAGGAAAAAGGAAAAAAGAAAGAGGGGGAGGGGATCAAGTTAATTCCAAGCCAAAAGCCAGGTGGAACAACTCTGTCTTACAGGCCCTGCGGAGTAAGATTGTCTTCCATAAACACGGTTTTAACAATAAGTCCGTAAGTGACTGTGGAGGCCAATTCTGGATCCACACGTCCTTCCACAGTGGGGACATTGGTGGGAGTTGATCACGGTGAGGGTTTGCCAAGCATGCCTTCCTCTTAGCACGTTTCTCCCTTTCATCCTGAGTTTGAGCGTCTTCAAAATCCATGACACTTTTGTTAAAGGCCGTTCTCCAACTGGAGCCCTCGCAGGCCAGTGTTTCCCAGTTGTCAGTGTTTATACTACATTTTTTAAAATTTGCCTTGAGACAGTATTTAAACCTCTTTTGTTGACCACCAGCATTACACTTTCCATTTTAAAGTATTTAACCTGGTAAACATAATCAGCAAAAATTTCAACTTCTCCAAAAGACATGGAAAACAAAATCATTTGAACTAGAGCCACTAGCCTATTTATATTTTTGTTTCATTTTCCTCTTCTCCATTTCCCAAAGAACCTGTAAGCAACTAACACTGGCTTAAAAGGAGAGAAACAAGGACTTCACTAGCGTTGCTGCTGTCAGATGAGCCCTCTGGGTAAGAGATGCACTTGCCTAACTTAGAAGTGAAGGCAGGGCAGGCAAAGAGGCACTCAACGTTAATGTTTCTTCCTTGAAATTCAGTTTTATCAACGTCCTTTATTTTCCCACTTTTAACACAACATATAGCACCATCCATGTAGAAGAGGCAGGTGGGGAAGAATAGGAAACCTTCCGACTAAAGGAGGAGGAACCCGAAAATAGTTCAATAAGGACTGAGCATGCTCACTGATCACAGAATTCTACTGTCTGTTGCAGGAAAGAAGGAATATTGCGCATAACTGAGGCTGGGGGAATAAACCCTGAGCAGAAGCAATTCACACTGTGGCAATTTGTTGCCGTTCCTACTTGTACCTATTTTTGGAACTGTGCTCTGTTCTGCTTTCGGTTTTTCTTATTTTTTAAAATTTTCTCTAATACTTACTTGCTGGTTTTAAATTGCATTTATATTTTATTTTATTTATTAGATCTGAGAATTAATTATATTCTCACTTTTGCACACTGCCTGGAATCTTTTAATGAAATGGTGGTGAATAAATATTCCAAACATTTTCTTTAACTCATTATATACCATAATGAGTTAAAGAAAATGTTTTTAAAATACTTTTGTTGAAAAACCGGAAGCCTTTTTATTGGGCATAGTGGGTGAAGAGATACCAAGGGAAGATAAAAGACTGTTTATGTATGCAATGATTGTGGCAAGAATTTTTTTAGCCCCAAAATGGAAACAACAAGAAGTACCAACGAAAGAAGAGAGCAGGTGAAGATGATGGACTTTGTGGAATTGGCAAAGCTGACCGGAAAAATCAGAAACCAACGTGATCAAGCTTTCCAAAAAGACTGGAGTAAATTTATATGATATCTGAAAGATTATTGTAAGCAATTAACATCACTAGCAGGGTTGTCTGAAGACTTGTAATGAGAAATTTTCTACCTTTCTATATTTATTGAAATCTTGAGTTATTTTGTAATGAGTGTAATTAGAATTGGAAAACGTACCAAATGCAATGATAGAAAGGTTAATTTTGAAAGCCATGAGGCACGAGGGAAGGAAGTTGATGGGCTCTAAAGAGCCAGGGATGTAAAGTGGATAATAATGATGTGAATGTATATTATTAAATAAAGTGGTAAAGAACAGTTTCAGGTTAGGAACGGACCTCTGGAATGAATTAAGTTCTTAGCCCAAAGTACCACTGTATATATGCCTGTTCATGGCCACTGGTCCCATCACCTCCTGGCAAATAGAAGGGGAAGAAATGGAGGCAGTGAGAGATACTACTTTCTTGGGCTCCATGATCACTGCGGATGGTGACAGCAGTCACGAAATTAAAAGACTCCTGCCTCTTGGGAGAAAAGCAATGACAAACCTAGACAGCATCTTAAAAAGCAGAGACATCACCTTGCCGACAATGGTCCATATAGTTAAAGCTATGGTTTTCTTGAGCGCTGGACCATAAAGAAGGCTGATTGCTGAAGAATTGATGCTTTTGAATTACGGTGGTGGAGGAGACTCTTGAGAGTCCCATGGACTGCAAGAAGATCAAACCTCTTGATTCTGAAGGAAATCAGCCTTGAGTGCTCACTAGAAGGACAGATCCTGAAGCTGAGGCTCCAATACTCTGGCCACCTCATGAGAAGAGAAGACTCCCTGGAAAAGACCCTGATCTTGGGAAAGATTAAGGGCACAAGGAGAAGGGGACGATAGAGGACAAGATGGTTGGACAGTGTTCTCAAATGTACCAACATGAGTTTGACCAAACTACGGGAGGCAGTGGAAGACAGGAGTGCCTGGTGTGCTCTGGTCCATGGGGTCACGAAGAGTCTGATATGACTAAACGACTAAACAACAACACCACCACTATACAGTGGTACTTCGGGTTAAGTACTTAATTCGTTCCAGAGGTTCTTAACTTGAAACTGTTCTTAACCTGAAGCACCACTTTAGCTAATGGGGATTCCTGCTACTGCCGTGCCGCCGGATCACAATTTCTGTTCCCATCCTGAAGCAAGGTTCTTAACCCGAGGTACTATTTTTGGGTTAGCGGAGTCTGTAACCTGAAGCGTATGTAACCTGAAGCGTATGTAACCTGAGGTACCACTGTGTGTGTGTGTGTGTGTGTGTGTGTGTGTGTGTATTCTAAACAAACAAGCAAACAAACAAACAAACAAACGATGTACACCTCTAATTTACACAAGGTTCCTAAACAATAATAAATTAGCTTGCCAGGTCTCTTGAGTTTAATCTTCAAGGTTTTAGCCATCTTCTCAGGGTCTCCGAGAGAAGGACTGTATTGTTAGGACAATGGGTCAGGCTATTTTCCTGCTTGGCTTGAGAGCTTCTGTCATCTTCTTCCTCCTTCCCCCAAGTCAATCCAGTGCCAGCCTTTAGAACCTCGCAGAAGCAAGTTCTCCCCACCCAAGGTGCCACACTCTCTCCCCTCCCTCTCCAGACACCATCATGCCCCACTCCTGCCACCAAGCTGCCAGTCACTCTTCCTTGCATACCTACTAGGCACCACTCCCTGAGCCTTAGAAAACCTGGCAATTTCTGGGTAAAATAGATTGCAATCAGGGCTTTCAACCAATTATAGTTTCAAGTTCATAAGTGTATTGCTCTAGCCAAAGGCAATTACAAACTTGTATTAGGCAGTCGTATTAATAAACTAATACAGAACATACATCCATAAAATAAAAATCCATAATATAAAAAAAGACTTTGCCAAGTTCCTAAGCATTAAAACACATTTTCCTTTGTGCATCACAGCTCCAATTCTAATATTATTTTGCCTTTTAAAAAATCCAATTTGCCAACATCCATGTCAACCAATTATGGACATTTTAGCTGATTCACTGCCTGCCTTTTTAAAACCAAATACTCATTTGATGGCCACTTTCCCACAACCCAGTAAGCCGTAAACCACAGTTTATTGTCGAACAAGCAGTCTGCTGGTGCACACTGCCAGATCACTCCTGTTGCACTTTCCCCTGAAGTCCAAGCAGAAGTGACAAACCACAAACCTTGCTGAAATTCTCTCTTTAGCACAACTGTTAAATGAACAGTACAGTAGCTCGGTCCTCTTTTTTTCCATCTGGCCAACCAAAGGATCAACAGGGTTGCCATCTCAAAACCCCAGAGCCAGGCATGTGCCACAGAATCTCCTAGCAGAGTAGGAGAAAAGGCAGCGGTGACTCCTGCCCCCTTCCTTCCCCTGCCTCCATCTCCCCTCCTGTCTGTCCGGCACAGGGGTGAAACTAGGCTTTATTTCACCTGGTTCAAAGACCTAGTTTGGCACACACACAACCCACGTGCATTTGCGTACACACACACTCAGGCTGGGAGTCTCAAAGGGGCCCCTCTGGACAGTGGCGTAGCGTGGGTTGTCAGCACCCGGGGCAAGTAATTTGCGCCCCCTAACCCGTGGATTTGCACCCCCTAACCCGTGGATTTGCACCCCCTAGCCCGTGGATTTGCGGCCGGCCCCCCCTGCATACCCCATGCTACGCCACTGCCTCTGGAGGCAAAAAACCCCAAAAAAACTGGCAAATGTTTGTTTTTCTTGCACCCCTCACCTCAAAAAAACATTTTCAGTACATTTCCGAGCACAATTCAAAGTGTTGGTGCTGACCTTTAAAGCCCTAAATGCCCTCAGCCCAGTATACCTGAAGGAGCGTCTCCACCCCCATCGTTCAGCCCAGACACTGAGGTCCAGCGCCGAGGGCCTTCTGGCGGTTCCTTCATTTCGAGAGGCAAAGCTACAGGGAACCAGGCAGAGGGCCTTCTCGGTAGTGGCGCCCGCCCTTTGGCACGCCCTCCCATCAGATGTCAAAGAGATAAACAACTACCTGACATTCAGAAGACATCTGAAGGCAACCCTGTTCAAGGAAGTTTTTAATGTGTGACATTTTAGTGTCTTTTTTGTCTTTGTTGGAAGCCACCCAGAGTGGCTGGGGAAACCCAGCCAGATGGGTGGGGTACAAATAATAAATTATTATTATTATTATTATTATTATTATTAGTTTGCCAAGTATTATCCACCATTTTTTCCCCAGATGGTTACCATCTACGCACCCCAACTGACCCTGGAAAGACACTAGGCCTGGGCCACAATGGAGGATTCAAAATGTTGGCCAGTCTGCCAACACAACTGCCACTGCTGACAATTGCAGCAGCAGCAAAAAAAATAAAAATAAAAACGGCCCGTTTCATGAAGAGAATATACATGAGTAAAAGAGCTGACTGAAGGAAAGCAGATCGCAAGAGCTGGGCCAGAGCCTGTTGCTAATACAATAAGATTGCTCAGTAGGATTTATGGGTCTGATAGCACCCATTTGCAATATGCCCAAGTGGCTGGAAGGAAGCTCTGGACAAGGGGATGCTGTGGGCCCTGCCTGATTCAATTCGATCATTTCAACATCTGCGTCTATATACTTCAGTGATGTATAAGCAGCGAGATGCTGCGAGCTCCCTTCAGAACGGAGAGGTCCTGATAAAAATATGTAATTGATTAGATTAAATCAGAACTGGAATCTAGCCAGATAATAATAATGAGTGGGATCAGGAACAAAATGTTGCAGTACTCAGTGCTACTGTTCACCCAGGCAGGCACACCTTCTTTTAGTGTACTCCACTCCTCCTCCACCCCCCCGCCTCCCCACAGACATCCAGCATGCTCAGTCCTCTATGTGCTGTGGGGGAGGGGGGGAGGGGGAGCATCTTAGTTTCTCTCCCCACCCCCCACCCCCAGCCACTGCTTTTCTTCTAGAAAAGAAAGGTGCTGGTATTGCGTACTGTCAGGGAACTGCCATCAGTGCCGGAGGGAGAGAGCAAAATCCAGAGGGATTCCGGAGAGCGTCCCGGGATTGGGAGAGGCAGCCCATCTTCTGGGGAAGAGAATCAGCGTAGCACCAGTGGAGAAGGGGGGCAGGTGGGGGAAGCGGCGAGGCGGTCCCATGACTCCTTGCCGGGGACCAGCGGGGAGAGTAAGGGTCCTCCGCTGCCTACGCCCTCCTTGCGCAGAAGGCTTTCGCGCAGAGAGAGTAGGAGGAGACTAGGCGTCAAAGAGCTTCTTTGCTGGAAGAAGTTTAAGAAACGCCCACTGACGGATTCTGCCAGTGATTGAGACAGCCACGGGTGAGTGGCGTCCGGACAGAAAAGGTTCACTCAGGCAACCCAACCAGGTGTTTGCACCGGCTTACGCACGAGCAATCCCTAGAACCACTACACGTACCCTTGATTGCCCCCAGAAAAAAACACTGGTCCGCATATATATATTTTTCTTATTTTGCAAGCCTTGGGGTTTCCCCTGAGCATAATGATGCCTCCCTTTTTAGCCTCAATACAGTGGTACCTCAGGTTACACACGCTTCAGGTGACAGATGCTTCAGGCTACAGACTCCGCTAACCCAGAAATATTGCTTCAGGATAACAACAGAAATTGTGCTCTGGCAGCGCGGCAGCAGCAGGAGGCCCCATTAGCTAAACTGGTGCTTCAGGTTAAATACGGACCTCCAGAACGAATTAAATACTTAACCCGAGGTACCATTGTACTCCCATTTTGGCAACACGGGTGGCACTGTGGGTTAAACCACAGAGCCTAGGACTTGCTGATCAGAAGGTTGGCGGTTCAAATCCCCGTGACGGGGTGAGCTCCCGTTGCTCGGTCCCAGCTCCTGCCAACCTAGCATTTCGAAAGCACGTCAAAGTGCAAGTAGATAAATAGGTACCGCTCTGGCGGGAAGGTAAACGCCGTTTCCATGCGCTGCTCTGGTTCGCCAGAAGCAGCTTAGTCATGCTGGCCACATGATCCGGAAGCTGCATGCTGGCTCCCTCGGCCAATAAAGCGAGATGAGCGCCGCAACCCCAGAGTCGGCCACGACTGGACCAGGGGGTCCCTTCCCCCCATTTTGAGTTCATGGGCCTTAAAACTCGGCAGCAGAGCCGCCTATTGAAATAGCAGGATTGCCAACTTTCCAACTGCCCCAGATGCTATTGCTGTAACAGTGACTGGATCTGCAGTAATGAGCAGGCGGTGCATTTCATGGCACTGAGATGAATGTTTTCATTGCCTCTTGGCTGCAGTTGGTCAAAGTGAGTGCAACGAGGAGAGAGCTTGGCCACTCTTCGCCAAACTCCCAAGTTTGAGGATCTGCTAAGATAAGCCACAATAATGGCTCCAATGTACTGTTGCTCCCAGGATACTGTGGGAAATTAAAATGGTTTCCACTAAAGTGGAAGGATGTGGGTAATTAAATGATGGGCAGCTCATAGACCCAGCCTCTTTGCACAGAAGGGATAAGGCCATTATCAGTGTTGGTTCTGGCGGTTTCCCAGAGTGGCTGGGGGAAAGGGCCGTTTGCATTTAGCATTGCAGCCTTCACTCTAATACAGTGGTACCTCGGTTTAAGTACTTAATTTGTTCCGGAGGTCCGTTCTTAACCTGAAACTGTTCTTAACCTGAAGCACCACTTTAGCTAATGGGGCCTCCTGCTGCTGCCGCGCCACCGGAGCATGATTTCTGTTCTCATCCTGAAACAAAGTTCTTAACCCGAGGTACTATTTCTGGGTTAGTGGAGTCTGTAACCTGAAGCGTATGTAACCTGAAGCGTATGTAACCCGAGGTACCACTGTACAAGGCAGCAGAAGAACCAAAGCAAATATGTTCTGCTCTGGTTTATAGACCTCACCCCAATAGCCTTAAATTACCTTAGCTACGTGTTGACTCACCAGCCAGGAGAAGTACTTTAAAGATACTAATTTCAGTCACACCTTTGTTTTCTCAAAATCTATTTTTTCTTTGCTTGCTGCTAGCAGTTACCCAGCAGTGATCCAGATTAGTGAATTAAGTGCATTTTGAGCCCACCTCTTGCCTCATGTTCAGGGTCAGGTCAGGAAACAGGACACTTAAAAAAATAAAAGCAATTATTGGCATCCGTCTGTCCCAAGACACAATGGAGTGTGCCTCTGGAGGGTGAAGTCAAATTGCTGGAGAATCACAGCGCCTGCTGTGACTGCAGAGACTGGTAACTCTGAACTGCTGCCTCCCACTTTGTTTTTGATGCTTTAGCCACACCAAAATGACCTCTCCTGGGCAGCGTGCATGGAGGTCCTCCTGGGATGGCCAGGTGTCAAGACCCCCCTCTCAGCCCCACTGATGTGGTCCAAAAGAAAGCAGATAAATACGTTTGACACCAGCTTGGCTGCAGAAGTTGCTGGAAGGAGTCATACAAGACGCCAAGAGCGCTTATTAGGCAAGAACCCCAACCAGGTTAAAGCCAAGCTTTCCATATCAGCTATGGGGTAGACCAGTGTTCCCCAACCTTGGGCCTCCAGCTGTTCTTGGACTACAACTCCCATCATCCCTCGCTAGCAAGACCAGTGGCCAAGGATGATGGGAATTGTAGTCCAAAAACAGCTGGAGGCCCAAGGTTGGGGAACACTGGGTTAGACCATGCCTGGGATCCTCTCCTCCACAGCTGGCAGAGAAGGGCAGGTGAAAAGACAACAGGCTGGAAGACTCTGCTGCTGCCCTGTCTCTCGTTTCAGCTGCGCATGTAAAAGCCATGGAACAATTTCTGGATTGTGTAGCTTGGCAGCTCTTTATAACCTTCCTTTTGACTACCCAAAGCTAGTCCGGCAAGGTCTCGCAACCCTACTGAAAAGCGCTCTGGATTCTTGTGGGAGGAGAAGATTTTCTACCTGCAGAGCAGCCATCAAAAACACCTCCCTCGTGTGAAATTAGCACTTTGAAGTGGTATGGACCGGGAGGCGCTGTTTTGTAAATGGCAGTGTGTGGCAAGGAACAGGGGGACGCAGGCTCAAGCCCAGAACAGCTTTTAGGAAGCAGAGCAGCAGTGGCGCTGCATGCGCAGGGCTAGGGCAGCCTAGGGGTTGGGGTGGCCAGGATGCTTTCCCAATCTCACCCCATTCCTGCTGTGATTAGCACAATGCTGCAGCCTGCCACTGCTGCAGCTTTCACCCCCGACTGAAGCAAGGTAGAAGCAGCGGCGTAGCGTGGGTTGTCAGCACCCGGGCAAGGCAAGTAATTTGTGCCCCCTAACCCGGGACGAGGCAAGTAATTTGCGCCCCCTAACTCCCCCCCCGATGTTGCGCCCGGTGCGGCCGCCCCCTGCACCCCCCACACTACGCCACTGGGTAGAAGGCGTGGGTTGTCAGCACCCGGGGCAAGGCAAGTAATTTGCGCCCCCTAACCCCTAACCTGCCGCCGCTGCCAGCTTCTTCTTGCTGCTGCCTGGTCTGGTCTGGTGTGGTTCTCTCCCGCGCTCAGCGCTGCGCTGGGCGGCCGCTGCACTGTCCCTCCCCCAGATAGTCCCTCGCTCTCTCTCTGCACCGCACGCCTGGCACCCACCCCCTCCACAGTGGGCGGCGACCCAGCGGCTCGGATCGGATTCGCACAGCCAGCACTGCAGTGAGAGAGAGTGAGTGAGCCAGGTAGGGGCAGAGAGCTGCGAGTGCGAGCGCGCCCCCCCAGATGTTGCACCCGGTGCGGGCGGCCCCCCCTGCACCCCCCACGCTATGCCACTGGGTAGAAGGCATATTTGGGGTGCTAGGGGAGGAGTAGCACCTCTGTTGTGGGTCACGTTGTGGTCCTTCTGGGGTAGACCACCTTTGGTCCCCACCAGGGGTGCCAACTTGAATAGAATAGGGGGGGGATAGATAAGCCAAGCCCTGCATAATCAATCATGAGATGCAGCACACGCACACCATTTGAATGGCAATGTCCATCAACTTTTTTGAGGGGGCTCAAATATTTTATTGATGGGGCCGGAGGGACCTCACCCCCTAGGAGATGGCTCCTATGGTTCCCTCCTGCACTCAGCTCTCGCCAGCCGCTCCTAGAAGCTCTCAGCATGTGACAGCAGCCACACCCTGGGAAATGGCTTCGACTGGTCAACTAAAGGAGATGAGAGTAACCAATGGGTCTCAAGCCTTCAGTGAGTTAGGGACTTCCCCTGCATGCAAAGACATGTTCTGGTGGGCTGAGCAGACAAGACCAATACTGGGTCCAACAGCAAGAAGGGGGTTTCTGCACATGCTGTAGAGCAGCCTTTCTCAACCTGTGGGTCCCCAGATGTTGTTGGACTACAACTCCCATCACCCCTAGCTAGCAAGGCCAGAGCTCAGGGATGATGGGAGTTGTAGTCCAACAACATCTGGGGACCCACAGGCTGAGAACCGCTGCTGTAGGAGGAAATGAGGAACAGATGGGGCTCGTCAACCTGGAAAGGTAGGAGAGGAAAAGCTCTGGTCCTGAAGCTCCACTGCCTTGTGGCTACATTCATCCATTAGAAAGGCTTTGGGAGTAAACCCCAAGGAAAAATCCACACCCACGGTCTTGTGGGACAGCTTCAGGAGAAGAAAAGGCTAAGGAGTAAACCCTACACAAATCTGGAGAGGACTACCTAAGACAGCTGGCTGGCACCTTGTACATCTCCTTCTGGCAATGCCTGCAACCAAGTTGGAGCCAGTCTGCATGGATGCATTCTGGGGTGGGTCAGTCCAAATTGTCATATCCTGCTGGCCTGGAGACTGCAGCCTATATGACACAGATCATTCTCTCTCTGCTATTCCCTTGGAGGGCAGCAGGAAGAGCTCAACACCTTGAGTACGGGCTCCATTTAATCAAATTTTCTCATCACTTTGGACTCTGGATTGATTTGCCAGATGTTCATGCCTACACAGTTCATCCGTGACGAACACCCAAATAGAATGGCTCTGTGGGCTCACTCTTCCATTGTCTCCTGAGACTGACAGATGTCAACCAAAATGTTGACTGGTTCTAACAAGGATTGGGAAGGCAATGTGGAACTGGACAGAGACAAACTGTAGCAGCAGCATCCTCAGCCAAGCATTTCAACAGCAGAGAAGAAAGTGCGCTTCCCTAGTTGCCAAGAAAACAAGTTGCCCAGCAGAATATCAGCTTCTCCCACAAAGTGGAACTTCAGGCAGAGAAAGATTCTGGCTTCCTCTACAGCTACTTACAGCTTTAATGCACCAGGGATGAGAGTTAGAGACTCTTGATATCTCTGTCCTTTTTATCACCCCCTCCTTATTTGAAGAACAAGGTAAGAACCTCTGGGACAAGTTTAATGTGACGAGGCCCCAAAGAAAATTTAAAGTCCTATGCTTGTATTCCTTTAAACAAGGATGGGGAGAATGTGGTCCTCCAGATGTTGTCAGACTTCAATGCTCATCCATCACAGCTGGCATAGCCAATAGTCAGAGATACAGTAGACCGATACAGGAGAGATATGGGATCCCCATTCCTGGCTTAAGTACATCACCTTCCTCATTCAGGTCCAGATCTAGTCCAGGAGTTTGCTTCCGGTCAGAAGGGCGGCAGTTCAAATCCCCATGATGGGGTGAGCTCCCATTGCTCAGTCCCAGCTCCTGCCAACCTAGCAGTTCGAAAGCACATCAAAGTGCTTCCAGTGGGAAGGTAAACAGCATTTCCATGCACTGCTCTGGTTTCGCCAGAAGCGGCTTAGTCCTGCTGGCCACATGACCCGGAAAAACTGTCTGTGGACAAACACCAGCTCCCTCGGCCAGTAAAGCGAGATGAGCACTGCAACCCCAGAGTCATCTGCGACTAGACTTAACTGTCAGGGGTCCTTTATCTTTAACTGTTTACCTGGTATTTAGAGACATACTGTTTCTCATCTTTCATGGCAAATATTACTGATAGGAAGGTAGGTCTACCTTCCATGTAGTCATCTAATCCTTTCTGAAAAGTCATCTCAGCCTGTGGTCATTGCTGGATCTTGTAGCCGTGAATTCTGTGGCTTAATTTCATATTGAGTATCAGGCCTGAAACTATTGCCAGTCAGCTTCACCATGGAGCCTCGAATTCTGGCATTATGAATCTAAGCTACTTTAGCAGTACGTTGTACTTAATTCTTCTTCTGGGGCGAGGAAAGAATACTCTTTATACATTTTAGCTCCATTACTCTTATCTCAGAACAAGATGTTAAATAAAGATCCAACTGCTTTTAAACCTCTGATAACCGTCTACATATCAAGACACAATCTGCCTTGATGCTTGAAAATCTTAGTCCCCTCTGGATTTCTCTCTCTCCAAAGGGTATCATCCTACACACTTGCATTTTCATTGGGCAATGGAGAACGCCACTTGAAAACACTGTCATCAAAGCTCCCTCTAGGCAAATGCCATACAGAGTCCTTGATCTATTGTATATACATATGCATTTCATAGATACATTTGAATAAATGCATAATATCCCACACTCCAAAGGGACGCGGGTGGCGCTGTGGGTAAAACCTCAGCGCCTAGGACTTGCCGATCGCATGGTCGGCGGTTTGAATCCCCGCGGCGGGGTGAGCTCCCATCGTTCGGTCCTAGCTCCTGCCCACCTAGCAGTTCGAAAGCACCCTTAAGTGCAAGTAGATAAATAGGTACCGCTTTATAGTGGGAAGGTAAACAGCATTTCCGTGTGCTGCTCTGGTGTCGGTCCGCCAGAGCAGCTTCGTCAAGCTGGCCACATGACCCAGAAGTGTCTGCAGACAGCGCTGGCTCCCGGCCTCTAGAGTGAGATGAGCGCACAACCCTAGAGTCTGTCAAGACTGGCCCGTACGGGCAGGGGTACCTTTACCTTTACCTTTATCCCACACTCCAAGGCTTGTTGCAGTCCATTTGCCAAGGGATCATGGTAAAAAAACACCACCACCAGGTTTAAACCACCAAGAAATATCACTGTCAGACAGGAGCTCCCAAAAAGCATCACTCCACTGTCAAACGTTCTAGGTCAGGCCTGCACAACCTGTAACCAACCATGACAGATGCTGATACATGGCTGAGAATATCCAAGCCCTCTTTATACAAAGCTCCAGGCTACCATCTATTCCTCCTTTATGTGCTTCTAAAGCCCCATACACTGACCTTGCAGAAGACACTTGGCTGAGTTCATCCTTTTCAACTGTTCAGAGGAGACAGGTGGAACCCACAACAAAAGGCTGCAGTCTATCCATCTCTGCCCCATGTTTCGTTTTTCATTCGCCATGCTATACAGTGGTACCTCGGGTTAAGAACTTAATTCGTTCCGGAGGTCCGTTCTTAACCTGAAACTGTTCTTAACCTGAAGCACCACTTTAGCTAATGGGGCCTCCCATGGCCACCGCATCCCTGGTGCACGATTTCTATTCTTATCCTGAAGCAAAGTTCTTAACCCGAGGTACTATTTCTGGGTTAGTAGAGTCTGTAACCTGAAGCATCTGTAACCTGAAGTGTTTGTAACCCGAAGTACCACTGTATTCTGCAGCTACGTTCCATCCTGGTCTGTCTGTTGTTTTTCTGCGGGTTGGGGATGGGGCGGTTTGGAGGCTCTGTGGTTTAAAATAAATAAATAATTTACATGCTTCTGCAAACTGCAAGGTCCCCCCTGAGCGTGCCACCGCCTCCCTCTTGTTCCTGAGTTTTGTGTCCAATCCTGCACACCAGCTGCGTTTGCTTTTTGTCGAATAAACTGGAATGGCATGAGCCTTACTGGGTTGCGCTGCTGAGTGTCTGGCAGGAAACACTTGGCCTGCGCTTTGATGCTGCTCTTTTTTTAAAAAAAAATGACGCGGGATACAGTTGTTTTAAAGAATGAAAAATAAATAAATAAAAGGCATTCTGCACCTCCCTAGTCAAAGCAGCAGCTGCCTTAAAGGACCACCAATGCAGGCATAGCTTTTTGGAACAGATAGGCATGTCCAGGCTGATCTAAAGGGATTTTAAAAATAATAATAATTAAAGGCTAGTTTTAAGCCTGGGATTGTTGGTGCTTGTTTATTTTATTTTATTAATCATGTTGTGATCTTTTAAGTGTCCGTTTGCACCTGAGGTTTTTAACTATAGTAAACTGCTTTTAACCTTTAAGATTGGGTGGGATAACAGATCTAAACAAATGCCATCACCAGCAGTTCTGCATAAATCATGGTTTGTGTTTGGTCATATTCCGTCATCTGTTTCTTAACTGTACAGGGAATTATAAATGGTTGGGGTTTTTTAAGATGAACCTGCCACAGATAAATAGCAGTACATTAATGTCCTTTTGGCCCAAAAGGTGTTCTGATTTCCAATTCCTCATTAAAACAAAAGTATGCCATGTGGTTTTCTCCTTACTTGCCTTATCAGAATTAATAATAAAAAAAGCTTTGGTTGCCATAGCAATTGGATGCAACTTGGCATCTCCATGACAACTACTGCCTCTGTTTCAATTCACCATCTGACAAGGCGCCTCTCTCCCTCCCTCCGTTTGCTTCATCTGTCAAAAAGATGGACCGACCACCATACCTACTCCCAAACAAAGCTTAAAATCTAATGAATGAAAGGCAAAAGAAACAGTACTGTGTAAGAACAACAAAAACATTCCAACAGGCTAAAGACAACTGGTCCCAGATGGTTTTCGTTGTCATATATTTTTGTTGCATGATCTTATCGCACCAGGAGATGCGTGCAAATATCAGCTAAGGATGGTTGTTGAATATGTTCAGTTATTCAGTATGAAAATAACCCTCAAGATTCCAGGGCACAATCCATTAAGGTGTTTTCCTACACAAACCCAATGAAGAAATGAAACAGGAGAGCTGCTGTAGTGTAATGGATAGGATGCAAGACTGGAGCCACTTTGGGGTCAGACATGAACTCTCAGCCTAACCAGTCTGACGTGAGGATGAAGGGGATAAGACTTGTGTACACTCTCCCTAGCTCCTTGGGGATGGGATGCAAAACAAATGAAATCACTCTCAAAGAAAGCAGAAAATCTAATTACTGTATCCTGGTCATTGGCCAACGATATCCTGTTTCTTCCCCCGCCCCTCATGCAGCAAAATAAATGCGCATTAATTCGGTCAATCATTTATTTGCGTAAAACCAAGGGTCAACACAAACTAACCATTGATTTGTTTTAAGGCTTGAAGCATGATCCACCGGGAAGTCCTGCTCTACATGTCTAATTTAAAGAATATGAGCTGCACAAGAACACAACAACACTGGTTGGATCAGTGGCTCTGGGGAGCCACCCAGAATGGCTGGAGAAACCCAGCCAGATGGGCAGGGTATAAATAATAAATTATTGTTATTATTATTATTCAGTCATCTCTGTTTGGGGGGAGTGTATTTGCTCTTAGGCTGCATCAGCTCTAGAAATCAAAACTGCATTAATACCCATCCCTTCTTCACCTTGGGAATTTGAGTTGTGTGAACAGTGGTAGGGAACCTTTATGGAATTCACAGAACTTTACCAAACAACAATTCCCAGGATCTTTCAAAAGTAGGAGTGCAGAACCTATGGCCTCCAAATGATGTCATACGTCCCAGACAGCATGATCAATGACCAGGAATAACACCCTAGGGTGGTTAAGAGACTTGCATTTTGAACTTGGAAGGATAAGCAACCACCAGCTATTACACAAAGATTTTAGGACCTTACTGTCCTGGATACATTTAAATTTATTTCTTATAGATGTTAGAGTGGACACCTATTTTGACATTTGGACAACTGATATTAATTCATATGCTTAGCCTAAGATGGTTGTAAAGGTAAAGGGACCCCTGACCATTAGGTCCAGTTGTGGTCGACTCTGGGGTTGCGGCGCTCATCTCACTTTATTGGCCAAGGGAGCTGGCGTACAGCTTCTGGGTCATGTGGTCAGCATGACTAAGCTGCTTCTGCCAAACCAGAGCAGCGCACGGAAACGTCGTTTACCTTCCCACCGGAGCGGTACCTATTTATCTACTTGCACTTTGACGTGCTTTCGAACTGCTAGGTTGGCAAGAGCAAGGACCGAGCAATGGGAACTCATTCCATCGCGGGGATTCAAACCACTGACCTTCTGATCGGCAAGCCCTAGGCTCTGTGGTTTAACCCACAGCGCTACCCGTGTCCTGTACTGACAGTTACTGTTACCTTAACGTGAGCTGACAATGGTTGTTGTTATCATCAATGATGTAGTAGCTCTTTTTCTTTCCTTCATTTTTATTTTATTTTATTTTCTGGGTTACATTTGCAAATTAACAATTAATAATAACAAAAAGAACCGGGATGGTCAGAGTTGCAGTACAGCAACCTCTGGAGGGAATACAGCTCCCATATCTCTGCTTGGAAGCAACTCAAAGTAGTTAAAAGCCGTCATTGAAAATAACTCCACAAAAGTGACTGGCTCACAGATTCATAGAATGCTAGATATTTATTGGCCTAAAAGAAAAGAAAAACCTGGTTTTAAAAATAAAACTTCCCTGCCAGCTAAACTACAGGCATTTCTTATGCTAAATGATAGAATATGTCCAAGGGCAGTTAATATGTTATAAAACCAACTTAATTCTCTAATCCTAAACCCAGTGTCTAGTGCGTAAGACTCTTTGGCCTAAGTGGTACTTACTTCTAAGTAAACCTGCACAGGATTGTGTTGTAAATGGGTTAGGGAGTATTACAAATGTGCAATACTCTGCCTGTTGAGAATTAGGAAGGCTCCCCCACCAACAGGCAAGAAAGTTGGAAGGGACAGAAAACTTTCTCATTCCATTGTTTCACTCCCTTCTCTCTCCTTTGTGTACCTAATTTTCTCTTATTCCTCTCTTCCCTCCAACACACAGGGAAAATTATCTGTGCAGAGGAGAGAGAACAAAAAAACTAAGAAAGGAAGCCAGCGACTCCTCCTTTGCTCTGTGAATGTGCACTTTTTATCCCCTCCAACGTTCCCTGTCTGTTGTCAGGGGAACATTCCAGATTTGAATCAGGCAGGGCTTTTGCATGTGGGGTTGCTATCCTATGGCAAATGTCATGTGTGGCTCTAAAGGCCTTGAGCCTGTGGAACAACTGGAGACAGTCAGTACTTCCTGTTATAGTTGATCAGGTGGTGAATTTTTTTTTAAAAAAAATTTATTACTTTTCCTACAATTTAAACATTACAAAGAAATAAACAATACAAAACAAAACAAAAACAATACATAACACTAAGCTAACAAAGACAATTAAACTAACAAAACAAAAACAATTTAAAACACATCAAATAGTTTCAATATCTTATCTTTCATTCACTTATTTCAATGACCTCCTCACACCTCCCTTTTTGTATTCCACTTCTATTGTTTCAGCAATTCCTTTCCATCTTCCTCTGTTTTCTATCCTATAATTATCTTAACACATTTTAACCTTATTTTTCCCTTTAATTCTCTATTAATCTATTTATACTTAATTCCTTATAACAACATCAGGTGGTGAAAATTAGGCGGCACAATGTTGTTCCACAACAAGTTGTCTTCTGTTTCCTGGCCCAACTAGATTGGAAGTCTTCTCTAGGTCAAGCCACACAGGAACCCCACTTTATATATCCCTTGCCCTGCACTGTATTAACCCAAAGTCTACCCATATTGTGCAACTGTTGGACAGTCTAATGCTCTTATGTAAATTTGCTGCATCATGTGATACTCTCCTAAGTCACCAACCAAGTTCCCACAACCTTGCATCACACACTGTTAAGAGTACAGTGGTGCCCCGCAAGACGAATGCCTCGCAAGACGGGAAACTCGCTAGACGAAAGAGTTTTCCGTTTTGGAGGTGCTTCGCAAAACAAATCTCCTATGGGCTTGCTTCACAAGACGAAAATGTCTTGCGAGTTCCTGCGGTTTCCCCCCCTCCCCCCTTTTTCTAAGCCGCTAAGCCTCTTATCAGCTGATCCGATAAGACAAAAAGCCGCTAATAGCGCTAATCCGCTAATCCGTCAATGGACTTGCTTCGCAAGACGAAGAAACCGCTAGACGAAGAGAATCACAGAACGGATTCTTTTCGTCTTGCGAGGCACCACTGTACTTGAATGGGCAACACAATGCTATCCCTGCAGGCTATGTTTCTGAGCCCTAGAATTGCTGGGTGCACCTAGGCTCTGAGCAAATTTCAGTGCAACCTTTCCCACCCTTGAAGGAAACAGCAAAATTCCAATAGGGCATTATTGTGGAGCCCTTTCCCCTGCCTGCAACCAACCTTTGTCAAATGCATGTTACGATAGGCTCATAGCACTATATCTGACCATTGCTGTGAATGGGAGGTCCATCTGTGTCTCCCACTGAGGAATCCAGTGGCCTCCTCTTTCCTAGGGTTATGGTGCACAGGCTGCTAGCTTGCACACATGCACAAAGAGCACTGAGGAGCACAGCCAATGGCAGATGTAGATGAGCCTCCCATTCTGGGTAGTGGTCAGACAGTGGCTGGGTAGTGGCTGAGGATAAGGAGCGGGATGAAGGCACAGGAAGAGTAAGGGAGTGCGGTAGGTGCAGTCCGCCCCGGGTGTCATCCCTGAGGGGGGGTGATATTGCCACACCGCTTCCCTGGGATGCTCGCCCCGCCCCTCAGGTGCACAGCACGTGCGCCACTCCGGGTGCCAGAGCAGCTAGCTCCACCTCTGGATGAAAGAACTCCATAATGCCTTTGGGCATAGGTAGGCAACCTAAGGGCAGGGGGCCGAATCCGGCCCAATCGTCTTCTAAATCTGACCCACGGACGGTCCGGGAATCAGTGTGTTTTTACATGAGTAGAATGTGTGCTTTTATTTAAAATGGACTTCTGGGGGACTTCCGGGGTGGCGCCATCGGTAATGGCGGACTCCCTCTGATCCGGAGGGACCAGCTCCGCGGAAAACGGGTCTTTCCCGCTACGGCGAAGCGGGGACCCTTTCAAAAATCACAGGCGGATGAAGCCTGTGACCATGGGACTCGGCGGGCACCTTTAGCACCCCCCAACCCGTAAAGGAACCCACTTCTGGGCTCCGGAGCGAAGAGGGGGAAGTGGCGCGGTGCTGAGAGTCAACTGCTTCTTCCTTTCCTTCTCCTCCTGAGATGAGGCTACATTTTAATATTTCAATGTTCCATTATTTTAATGTTGTATTTTATTTTTGTTTTTAAGTTGTAATCATTCATCTTGTTTTTATTGCTTGTTAGCCGCTCTGAGCCCGGCCTTGGCTGGGGAGGGCGGGGTATAAATAAATAAATAAATTATTATTATTATTATTATTATTATTATTATTATTATTATTATTATTAATTTTTTCAAAATATAGTCCAGCCCCCCACAAGGTCTGAAGGACAGTGGACCGGCCCCCTGCTGGAAAAGTTTGCTGACCCCTGCCTTTGGGGATCCTCTGTTATGCATTTGGATGGATCATTCCCTTCTTATTTTTTCCCAATGAAAGCTGAGTTTCTCAGAATCTGAATTCTGCAACACAATGCCTTGCGGAACTGTAGAATCCATGTGGCCCACAGCCAGCAGTTCTCTCACAGTGGTCTCTCACACGTGGTCATTTCATTGGGTTAAGTGAAACTATTTCTCCAAAAAGAAGTCCGCACCTCTCCCCCCAACTCCAGCTGAAGGATCTGGCCTGTCAGCAATGTACACCACGTAATCTTGCCAGGAGCCTGGATTGTCAATGCGTAATTCTCCAAAGCATCCAGTGTTCCACACTTAGCCTTTATAAGGCCAGGACATTTGTTTTGGGCCTCTTGTTGCGGTCAAATATGATTAATAGAAGATGAATTGAGCAGATATTGATGGGTTGAGCTTTCCATCTCACAGCCTAACTGAATTGTAACTTTCTAAGCAACCATGTAAATGAAATCAAGGCAGGAGGCCTGGCCACTGACTGCTGCTCAGCTGATAGACATGAAGTTGACAGTCTCTGGGTTTGCATTAGATTTTCACCCAGGGTTCAATCGATTCATTCTTTTCTATATCAAACTGCCCAAGAAGCTTCCATACCATAGCAATAGCTGAAATAAATGCAGTTTGTTGCTACACACATTAACAGCAAAAAGAGCCGCGCTACTCGGATGTCACTAAATCTGGCTTCTAGGCTTGAAATGCCCAGGGACCCGCTTGCTTCCCAGGAAACAAAAAACCATTGTCTCATATTTCCAACCTATGCATCACCCTATATTTACATTGGAGAGCAAAACGGCACAGGCTGCTGGAATAATTACACATTTACCCAGCAGATATGCAGAAGTGAATCACCACCTCCTAGTTATTTTTATCCTTATTACCTAGTCAACTGGGTTTGGATGAAGAACCCAATCTTTCCTCCACCACTATGATCCCCGGTTGGTTTTCTTCTAAGTCATCCATGGAAGGGCAGATTTGTGGAATTAGCAAAATCAGGCAGCAAAGCTTTTCTCCAGACTATACCACACCAGGCTGCAAATGACAGGCTGCATGGTAAGATGTTTTCAGCCCCTTCCCCACAAAAAAAACCCTCCCTAAACACCAGGAAATGAACCTGTCAGGGGAAAGGGTTCAGCCTAGCATTCCTTTTGACCTACCTGAATGCAGGGAGGTTTTTCTGCTAGAGGATAGCATTTACTCACGCACTGTCCCATCCTCCCATCTGAAGTGGCACCATTTATGAAAAACCTCACTGCCCGATGGTGCTGATTGCAGAAAACAGCCCTTCAAAAACCATCATTTAAAAGAGCAGATTCCTTTCAGATTGATTAGATCCAAAAGATACCTCTCCAAAGCAAGTATGATTGAGGGAAAGTGACAAAGAAAGCCCTGGGGGGGGTTCGAATTTGCAGCGCCTCAAAAGGCTGTTCAGACAGAAGCACGCAAGTTGTCAAGAGGTGGTTAAAAGCTACCAAAACTGATTCCCCCAGTGTACAATTACAAAAGAGAAAATAAGTAGGCATTGCTACATTATCTGATAATACTATGCAATTACAGTGCCCCCTCATTAGAAGAATGTCGGTAAAGTTAGCTCTGTCCTAAGTCATCCCACTTTCTGCTTTGGTTCAAAGGAACTGACAGGTAGGCAATGCTGACATGCGCCTTCTAAACATCCCAGCGAAAACTAGTTTCAGAGACCCCAGGATTTGACCACACCCAACTGCAACGTAGAGGAGAAAGAGGAGTGGCGTTCTCTTTGCCAGCCTCAAGCATTGCTGCAACCAGTGGTTTTCTTTCAGATGGCACTCAAGGGTACGAAGTGCCAGCACCTTTATGCTGCTGCTGCTGTTGTTAAAAAGTGTGGCACTTACAATAGCAACTTCATGGTGAATACTGGCACCTATAAGCACTGGCTGCAACACAAGATCTTACCTCACTGGCCTGGGCATAATTTTTTTTAGGTTAGCCTGGGCTTCTTGCTTGGGCAACAGCTAGCATGCCCTTGCCTGCCTGGTGCACACTTTATACAGCATCTGTTCCCAGCCCGTCTGTTTCTGGGAGATGCTCCCCACAGTGCCGATTGTCAGCTCTGGTCACATTGAATCTCTCAGCTCCTTTGTCCCTGTATCACCAAGTCATCACATGTTGCTAATGACACAATCATGTTGCTTTACACATATGACCAGAGAGAAGTGACACTTGGAGATTTCTTTCATCCTGAACCAGTCGTCGTAGGTCACAAGGAATACTGCAAAGTGCCCCGGTTGCTCAAATTACTGGTTACGTGATGATGCAACTGGGATGGAGTCTACAGTCAACTAACCTCACCTTGCCGACAAAGGTCCGTATAGTTAAAGCTATGGTTTTCCCAGTAGCAATGTATGGAAGTGAGAGCTGGACCATAAAGAAGGCTGATCACCAAAGAATTGATGCTTTTGAATTACGGTGCTGGAGGAGACTCTTGAGAGTCCCATGGACTGCAAGAAGATCAAACCTATCCATTCTGAAGGAAATCAGCCCTGAGTGCTCACTGGAAGGACAGGTCCTGAAGCTGAGGCTCCAATACTTTGGCCACCTCATGAGAAGACAAGACTCCCTGGAAAAGACCCTGATGTTGGGAAAGATGGAGGACACAAGGAGAAGGGGACGACAGAGGACGAGATGGTTGGATAGTGTTCTTGAAGCTACCAGCATGAGTTTGACCAAACTGCAGGAGGCAGTGGAAGACAGGAGTGCCTGGCGTGCTCTGGTCCATGGTGTCATGAAGAGTTGGGCACGACTAAGCGACAAAACAACAACAAACCTCAAGGGTCCCGACACCAACTTCAGCTAAATTTTAAAAGCCCTGGCCTCAACAGTTAGTCCTCAGTCTGAGGCATTCATCTCAGAAAAGAATGGCCTTGCCTAGCTAAGCTCCTGCTCCTACTCGGCTGTTTTTGGAAAGCTCAACCCCTACTTGCCTTAAACCTCCACCCCTTGACCTTTCATGCTCTCTCTCTATAACTTCACCTCTTGCTCATCTGGGACAGCATAACCTGCCCCAGGACCCTTTGAGCCTTGACTCCCTCAGGACTCTGCAATCAGGGGGTTGGACTTGATGGCCCTTGTGGTCTCTTCCAACTCTATGATTCTATGATTCTATGATCAGCTTCCCCTAAAAGCCTGGATCCTGCTGGGCCCTGATGAGCTATGTGCTTCTAAATAAATAGGACACAATCAGTACAAGAGAGATACCTGTATCATACAATAAGAGTTTGGGAATTGAAAGCTTTCCGGTTCATGAGCTCCCTGGAAATAAGGGGGTTGGTGCCTGCTCAGTGTGTTTGCATGAGGATGCAGAAAATTAGAGTTTCAGCCTTCCTAATTAAGACACAGAATGGCATTTGAGCAGAGAATGGGGGCTTATGTTGACTGAAGAAATAAGGAGGTCAGATTCCCAGCTCATTATGAATACTTAGGAGATGATTAACCACTTTCATTCAATATTTAATTCACATTTATGAAGCATTAGCTGGAACTTTAAATTTGGCTTTGGGAACAACGTATTTCAGGTGCTCTATTCCTTTCCTTGGGTGGTAGGCCGGGTGTGCTGAACATCAGCCAAGGAGATAATTGTTGACCTCTGCAATGCATCTTACTAGGTGACCTTCAACCAGTCACTAGAGGGCTAGATCAAAAGCAATAAATAGTCCTCTGGTTCTTTACAGATTTATTGTTGTGACATAAGCTTTTGTGGACAAGAGCCCATTTCATCAGCTGTCTGAAATCATACAGGTGGACACGCACAGCAGGGCAAAGATTGAAGGTGAAGCTGAATGTCCATAAGAAACAAGAAGCACAGAAGGTGTATAGGTTTTTAATCATTGTCTAGATTTCTTTCAAAAACTCTCTACTTATTTTATCCCAACCAAGAATAACATTTCATGCATCAGATGATGTGGGCACTAGTCCACAAAAGCTTATGCCACAGTAAGTCTGTTAAGGCTTGATGGTCCTACCAGACTTCTTTGCTGACTTTTTGCTGCAAAAAGTTTAGCGTGGTTATCTCTCCAGGAAGATGTTCATGCCTCACAAACAACGAGGGGACTGCCATGAAAGCAAAATGGGACAACCTCATAGATGCTCCTCTGGTTGGTTGCAAATATGATTTCTAATGTTATAGACAAAGGTCTTGTAAATATTATGGCTTCTGTCCAGGTTTAAGCCACAGCACCTCTCCCCCCCCCCAAAAAAAAAAAAAAATCAGGGCCAAGCCAATGAATGCCATCATTACAGTATGTATTTTTGGACAAATTGCCATCCATGTTTTGCCACTGGACCTTTGATAAGATACATGAGCCACCATTACTGCTCCGTAGGCCTGGAGAGAGCTCCGAGGTCAGGATAGCGAGGGCTGCATTTGACCACTGGTTCTAAAGTTCCCCACCTCTGCCCCAACAACGGTTTATGTTCCTATAGTCTTGATGCCATCAGTGGAAACGCAACAAGACTGCCTTCCGAAAGCAGTGGTGGAATGCCCAGTGATCTGAAAACACACACTCCACTTTTCATCATTGTAGAGGACATGCCAATAATCAATATGAGGGAGGGAAGCTCATAACCAGAGGTAGAGTGCATGTTCTTCGTGAGTAAGGGGCCACCTCCAATCCCCAGCCTCTCCAGGTCAAGAATCTCAGTTAGCATGGGTGGAAATAGGTAGAAATTGCCTGGATGGCCCCAGTGAGTGTAGGGTACTTGCTTATGTGCATGTGTTTAATGCAGCCTGCCATGAGACAAGAGGTGGAATAGTAGATTTTGAGTTCCATTAAGGGCAGCAAGAGAGGGACTAGGAAGCTCTGGTCCTCCTGTAAGCAGTGCTGAAATGTGCCACAGAACATTTAGAGGCAGCATTTAATTTTCCTACGCCAAGCAACAAAATGTATTCAGTTGACCCTGATATGCATTGGAATTGGGAAGAATTAGAATAGCTTCCACCATAAGAATTAGAAGAATAGCTTCCACTTTAAAGACCATGGGTAGGCAAACTAAGGCCTGGGGGACGGATCCAGCCCACAGACGGTCCGGGAATCAACGTGTTTTGACACGAGTAGAATGTGTGCTTTTATTTAAAATGCATCTCTGGGCTATTTGTGGGGCATAGGAATTCGTTCATTATTATTTTTCCAAAATACAGTCCGGCCCCCCACAAGGTCTGAGAGACAGCGGACGGGCCCCCTGCTGAAAAAGTTTGCTGACCCCTGTTAAAGACACTCTCAAGACAAATCTTTAAAAAGGTAGCATAAACACCGACAACTGGGAAACACTGGTGAGTGCTCAAGTTGGAGAACAGCCTTCACCAAAGGTGTCATGGGTTTTGAAGACACTCGAACTCAGGAAGAAAGGGAGAAACGTGCTAAGAGGAAGGCATGCTTGGCAAACCCACACCGTGATCAACTCCCACCGTGGAAACCTATGTCCCCACTGTGGAAGGACATGTGGATCCAGAATTGGTCTCCACAGTCACTTATGGACTCACTGTTAAAACCATGTTCATGGTAGGCAATCTTACATGGCTACGAGGGATCGCCAAAGAAAGAAGGAAGGAAATGGAAAACTATTAATGACACAGGAAAGTAACAAACCCCTTCAGCAATGTACAAACTGAAGATGACTAATACCTTGGCTAATTTTTGGCAATGAAACACGTTAAGCTAATAAATGGTAGACACCAAAAAAGTATTGCATGGGTGGTGCTTCTTTTTTCTTTTGCAGGATAATATCCTGTGCATGTGTCTGCTTAGACACTTCATCAAGCCAGTACATAGGAGACTGAAACTGTCAGAGCTTCAGATAGAAAAGCTGCTTACTTCTAGACTTCACCTACAGGCTTTAGGGGTGCAGGCTGGGCTACTACATGCAGCCTTTGAAATTTCCCTTCACCATATCAGGATGGATATATTTGGAAAATGCACACGGAAACATTTCCCCCTTGCCCACGCCTGCCAGCATGACTTTCTCGGTGTAAATGTACAACATGCTGTAGGAAAGAAAATGGAGATGGTTTTCTTTTTATAAGCTTCATTCTGAAACCGTTCTATTACAATGCATTTCCAAATACATAAGCGGAACTCATTCTGAGTACAGAAGTAAAGCCCTGCTGGATCAGACCGAGGGACCATTGAGTCCTGCATCCTGTTTCCAGCAGTGACCAACCAGATGCTTCCAGGAACCAGGGCAGGAAAGCAATCGCATCCCCCCTGGGTTGTTCCAGCATCAAATATTCAATGGTAGGCTGCCTCTGAACACAAACTTTTCATTTAGTTGTAATAGCTAGAAGCATTGATCAGCTTCCATCCAGTGTGTTCCAGCATCATCAAAAAGCATATTAATTAGGAAGAATAGCTAGAAATGTTTGGGGGGAAATTTCCCCTCTTATCAAGTTCACTTTATGGTGGGTGGGGGAATTCTTCTTCAATATTTTCTTCTTAATGGGCCTAACCTACAGGCTATGATTCAGAGGACCTATTGTGTGCTCATGCACTCTTATGAATAATTATTTGCATGAACCTGTTTTCATTAAACATCATGCAAGCATTAAACAAAGGGCTCGTCCACACCTCTGAAAACTGCTGAATCAAACCAAAATGATTTCCCATGGATTGCTGTTTTTGTTCGATTCAGTGGTGAAGTGTGCGTTTTCCAAGGGAAAGCTGCGGAGCAAAGGCAAAACTGCTTGGACGCATGCCTAGAAAGCATGGAACAAGCGGAAAACCACTCAAACCCATGTTTTCTAGGCACAGAAGCATGGACGAGCCCTCATTTAAGAAGTTAGGCAAGGATATATAACTCTTTTGCATAGTTAAGCCCATCTGCCATTGCGCAAGGCGCACGAACTGTAGGACTTACAGATACAATACGCAGCTAAATATTTTCAGCAGATTTGTAGCCAGCTAAATATGAAAGCGCCAGGAATATTGCATATCTGCCTCACGCACACTGGCAATGAACAACCATTTTCACCACAAGCTCCACTGAAGTAAAAGAAGACCTGTAAAAAGAGTTCCAGCGGGGCACCTGCAGGAGAGAGACCCAATGGATGGTGCCCAATTGCTGCAAGTCAGCAAAAGTAAGTACTTATTGAATTGCCTAGTGCACACATCCAGCCGGGTTCTCTGGGTGTTTTACAGAGACGTTAAAGGCAAAATGAAATTCCCGAGAAAATGCTAAAACCAGGAAAAGATGAATCACAACAGAACCCCACCCAAATAATTTCATTTCATTTCTTAGAAACCAGCATAAAACACAGCAGCAACGCCATAGGGAGGTACTTAGCTTTGAAACTGTTCAATATGGCAGAGCAAAGCCTAACTAACACAAAAACAGGACAAGTGGAACTGCTTTGATGGGTTGCATCTTCTTTACCACAGAGCACAACACCTAGCAAGCAAAGACCAACTCTTCCATGGGAGGATGAAAGTGTAGAGGGGCCAGACCAAATGGAGGAATGCACTGAGTGAGGCTTCGTAAACAAACACATTCACATAAGCCCATTGTGCCCCACGTTTCTCTGCATACAGTTCCCAGATGGGCTGCACTTGTCAGTGGGCTGACTCAAGGAACAAGAATCTCCCCACAGCTTCATGGTATGTTTTATGACCCCTTCGGTTCTCAGCCTCCTCCGCCCCCACACCTAGGTATTAAAGTTCACCCTTGGACAGGGCTATAACCAGGACAAAAGTGCCAGTTCCTGGATCCACATTAGGAGCAGAGTTCTCCAAGCAAGGGCACCCCGAGGTAAATTGCTGGAGCGAGAGTGAGATTTTTGCAGCCAGCAGGAGGGAGTGCTCTGTTGTTTAGTTGGGTGCAGATGGCCAGGCATTTATAACAGAACTGTTCAACCCAGAGGCTTTGGAAGACCTGCCAGCTATGAAGGCTAATGGTACACCCTCTTATTTATCTGCTGAGTCTGCTGAGGCTCTGAGATATGAGCACACACAGACGTAGAGAAATGATCTGGATAAGTCCTGGCCAAAAGCCACCATCATAAAGGCCAAGCCCCAGTGTCCGGGCTTGTATGTGGCATCTAAAGAAGATGGCAATTTCTGGCTGCAACATGGCTGCAACTCTTGATAGCACCATATCAGCCTCTCTTGTGCTTCCCCTTACTTCCCTTGCTATTGTCCACCAAGACAGAGGAGAGAATAAATGATCTAGGACAGGGGTGAACAACCTGCGGTCCTCCAGATGTTTCTGGACTACAACTCCCATCATCCCTGATCACTGGCTATGCTGGCTGGGGCTGATGGGAGTTGTAGTCCAGAAACAACTGGAGCACCACAGGTTGTGCACCTCTGCTCTAGGAACATTGTTTTGAAAAGCATGAGGAAGGAGGCCTCCACAAGGAAGCTCCAGCTGCGGCTACAACAGGTATGCCCTGGGCTTGTTTTCCCCCTCCACTGTTGCTTCCTAGACTATGTGGTCATCTGCTTATTGTTACGTTGGCTGGTTAAGAACTTATGGAACTGTCCCCTGCACCTGAAAATACTCTGTGGGCCAATGAAATCCTGCTCCTAGATTCTGTAGAATAAGGCATTCTGGGTATTTTGTTTTCTGGTCATGAAAAAGTGGCCGGTGCTGAAAAACGTGTGTTGTCAAAAATGAAGAGAAAGCATGCCATTGTGCTATAAAGAATGGCCATCTACCTTCCTAGCATAGGTGCCAACTGCCTGGGGCACTGGGGGCCCGAACACCCACAAAATTCCCCAAGAAAGGACCGGGCACCCACAAATATGGGTGCAAGAGCCAAGCTGGCACTCCTGCTTCCTATAAAAGTCAGTGTCTGGATTTGACCACACACTAGATTCACACCTGAGGATAAGCAAGAGACAAATGCCAGGGTGGGGCTATGAAGGTGAAGGAGCAGACAGAAGCAGGATCAGTTCTCAGTAGTTCCCGCTGAGTTCTATAGAGAGGAAACAGGGGGAGACGAAACACTGTGGAGAGAGGACAAGCCTTGCTCCAAATGTTGCAATTAGTCCCATCCCAGAAATGTCTCCAAATGCATCCCTTTTACTTTCTCCTTGATGTGGATGGCCTGCGAAGGAACACTTACACTTAGGGGAACAGTTACAGTGGAGGTAGAACCTGCCTTTCATGTCGGACGCTGGGTGGTTTAGTCTCTACAACCAGGAGGATGCAACATGTCACTGTGAGCCTAGTGAACGGGGATGCTTATTCTATGCAGGCCCTCCTTCCACGCAAAAACACACCCTCGGCCAAACAGAGAGAGAAATCCAATGAACCAAGCACTCTTGGAGAGGCACAGTTCTGGGCAGGGCTGCCAACAAGAGGCATCCGATGCAGTCCGCACCAAGCTTACGCGAGATCACACACCCCTTCGCTCTGAATATATGCTCGTTTGGCAAAATCGGTAACTCGAAATAGAATTCTCGCTGCATATATTGACATACTCTGAAATGGCGAGATCTAGCCGTTGAATATTCTTGAACCAACCTCACAAGAACAGCAGCAAAGGTAGATAAAAGAGTGTTAAGTGTCACAACAGCCTTTGCCAATCTGGTGCCCAGCCCAGGCCTGCGGCTGATGGGAGTTGTAGTGCAAAAATCCGGAGGGCACTAGGTGGGCAAAGGCCTCATTAAGAAATCTAGACCGTGTGTGTGTGTGTGTGTGTGAGAGAGAGAGAGAGAGAGAGAGAGAGAGAGAGATCTGGGATCTGTCCTTGGTACTGAATGGAGAGGGCTGGAGGTCTCTGGGCTACCTTCTGCAGTGTTGGTTGCAACCTCTGTGTTGCTTAGGCTGCTCAGTTCAATGAGACAAAGGCACAATCCCCTCGACAGCGGGGGGCAGCCCCCTCAACTGGCAGCATGGGTGTGCCAATTGCAGCGAAAAGAGCTGTTTGGCGAAATAGCTAGAACTGGAAATCAGCAATACAAAAGCCTGGCAGGGAGAAAGGGTGGGCGGCGGGTGGGCTTGAGGCAGTTAAGGCACTTATGCCATGCATCAGTGTCTTGTGCTTTGGAGTCCAAAAGGAGGGGGGAACGGAGGGCTCCAGCTCCAATTAGTTAATGGCAAACTATCAGCGAATGCTGCTGCTGTAAATAGCAAAAGTGTGTGTGCAGAGCTCAGTCCGATTTAACTCGCAGTCGGCTTACTCTGGTTCAGGTGCCCTAACCTCAGCCTCCTAACTCTTTGGAGTCCATTCGGTGACAGAAGAGCACATGGCCTCTTCCACCCAGGATGATGTGGTGATGCTGGCAAGCAGAGTGGGAGGCTGGCAATGCCTCACCTGAGCAGCACACCTGTTCCCACAGCCAATTCAATAGGAGTGCTGTTACAAAAGAGTCAGGGTGCAAACGAAGACAGTCTGGCAAGAACCGCATGGCATGTTGGTCATCAATGTGCTGACTTATGGTGAATATAGTGTGTAAAGTGAATTGAGACTAAGGTTTTAAATCAATTATTTACCGCAGAGAAAGAAAAGGATAGGAATTTTGTTTGTTTGTTTATTTTCAAAATTTATAAATCACCCATTTAACCAGTGGGGTTCTACTCTGCTCAAGGGACTGTATGTGTCAAAAGAAAGAGAGAGGTTGTTCTGCACATATCTCCATTTCAACCAATGGCAGGCAATTCTTACAACCAGGTCAACTTCCATTGGCGCAAAAAAAAGGATGCATTTCCTTGCCTGATGAAGAATTCTGTGCCATTGGAAAGCTTGCCTACTCTTGCACCGCACCAAAATCAAAGGCATCGCAATGCCCACTTGGCATGTATTTGTTACGAAAAGGCCAAATGTTTTACTGAGGCAGGTACTGAAGCACCCTGATTAAGTCCCAGGGAACCCTTCCATTTCTTGAGAAAATTGAGAACCTTGGCTTTTGCATGTGGAACTAACAATTAAATATGAACTCAAGTTCCCCTTTGCTCAGCTGTTATTTTGCCATCAGAACATGCCCCTAGATGCGCGAGAACTTGTAGTCTTTAGAGTTGGCTGGATCCTATTGCATTCTATTCCAGATCTCTTCAGCCAACAAGCTGGGCTGTGGCTGACTCAAAAGAGCCAAGCCAATCTGTCCTCTGCAGCCCAGCCCAGTGCAAACTGCTGGAGCAAGGTGAAGAGGAATACAGGTTGCCCAAGCAGCAAGGCTAGAATTGCAAGCATGCCTAGGTGGGCTAGGGGGAATGGGAAGGAAGAGAGGTGGGACATGCATGTGGTTTGGTCTCACTCTCTCTCTCGGTGTGGTCCTCCAACTACATAATGGAATGGGAGACGGAAGCTTACCTTTGCCCACAGTTGCTGGCTCAGCAGGTACCAGTCACGGGAAGACATTGGGGAGGGGAATCAGATGGGAAAGGGACACAGGGGAAAAGGATATGGCCAGTCGATCAGCTTCTTGGCATATTTCCTGACAATGTTGTCTTCCCCAAAAATGAAGAGAGATCTGTTGACTGTGAAGCAGTTCTGACGGACGGGTATAGGGTTGTACAGTGCCATAGTCCTGGCCCGTTGGGCTTTGGTTTGCTTGTACGCTACCGGGGTCCCCCCCGAAGGGGCAGGGGCTCCCTGGCGGTTCCGGTTCTGCTCGGCAGCTCCATCTCCGGATCCCAGCCTGCCAGCCATCGCCTCTCCAAAGCGAGCCATCCTGGAAGGAAAAGAGAGAGGTGATCCGATCAGGGCCCCCTCCTTTCCACAAAATAGCAAGCAGCAGTAAAGGTGTGTGTGAGCGGGGGTGTGGGGGGTTTGGCGTTCCCACCAGAGCACCTCCTTCTCTCTCTCTCTCTCTCTCTCTCTCTCTCTCTCTCTCTCTCTCTCTCTCTCTCTTGGTGATGCTTTTAAAACCCCGCGTTCAACGACTCCTCCATTCCTCTGGAAGCAACGTTTAGCAGAGAGACATGCGATCCTTTTAACACTAAACACAAGGCGTTGCAAAAAGAATAATGATAAAAATCACCCCAACCCAAATCGGCCAACCCAGCAAGCAAAAAGAGCCATGGTGTAATTTGCAGGAAATGTTCAGGTTTCTCCTAAAAGGAAGCAGGTGGTTGCTGTTGCTTTTGCTAGGGAGGCGAGCTCAGATTCTGCCTCTTTTTACGTGGAGCTCTCTGCACCGAGGCTTTAAATCAGACCCGTCCTCCTCCTCCTCTTCCTCCTCCTGGCTTTGTTTAGAGGCAACAAAAAAGAAAAGAAAAGAGGGGGATTTTCCCCCCCCTCCACCTCCTTGCTTGGACCTCCGCGAAGGATCCAGTCCACAGGCACTCGGGGTGCTTGTCAAAATCAGACAGCAAAGGGGCTGCGATTCAGGCTCTCCCATCTGCCCATCAGGAAGGGGAGGGGGAACTGCAATTGGGCGAGAGCCTATGAGAAGAGGTGGAGAAACAGGTTGCAACCCACTCCAGCCTAGTTAGGGAGCGAAGTGTTTAACTTCCTCGCAATCGGCTCCATCTTTCTCCTCCTAAAGAGAAAGATCATCTCATTTTCTTTTTCCACGAAGAGAGAGAGAGAGAGAGAGAGAGAGAGAGTAGGAGGGGAGCCCGCATATCCCCCTCCTCCATATGTACCTCTCCCAAGAGAATTAATCACATTTGTGTTGCGGAGCTGGGGCGGGTAGAGGAGTGCTAACAATGGGTTTGACTAAGCTTTTCATGCCAGCAAGCTTTAGGAATGGTTGGTTTTCCTCTCTCTCTCTCTCACTCACTCACTCACTCACACACACACACAGAGAGAGGGGGGGTTGCTTCTGTTGAGCAACCAAATTAGTTCTTCCAGCGGAGGATGAGAAAGGAGGGGTCTACGACTGAACAAAGACATCACCTCGGAGTCCCTGGGTAGCAGCGGAAGATTGCTGAGCAGCAAGAAAACGCAGCCTGTCAAGAGTTTTTCTCCTGAGCTGGTCGCTTGAGGAGGCTGGAGTTGGCTCCCCTGTTCCTTATCTGAAAAATCCCAAGCTCCTTACCCAGCTCAAGAGGAAGGTGGGTTAAGAACTGGGATTCCAAGAGCATCTCCCCTCCGCACCCACAAACTTTGAAACACCCCCAGATCTTCCCTCCAGGCTTCCCTGGAGATTGTCCTTAATGGGCTGGTCTTCACCACTATCCCCTCCCAAAACAGGTTTGGTGCGCGGCGCTGCCCCCCTCCCCAATCTCTCACACGAGGAACAACATATGGATAAGGAACTTCGGGTTTTAACAGCTCTGTGCATCTCTGGTCAACTCTTCTATTGTATTTAGGGAAGTGGTGGCTGAAATGGAGGAGCGACCCTGACATGGGACAGAGGCATTCCTTCTGAAAATGACAATTCGGTGTTTACAGCCAAGATGCCCTTCTGGTCCCTAAACCATCCCTTCTCCAGAGATACTCCTGCTTCCTTCCAAAAGGGCACTTTGGTATTTTAACTTGGAGTGGAGTGAACTTTCATTTGGGCTATACTTGTGAATTTTAATGGTTGATTATTGCCTGGGCTCGTGCTTGGTATTTGAACTTTGGCGAAGTTCTTATCTGTTTGTAATTGCCTTTTATGTTGCGCTTCTAAATGCTGAGTTCTTCCTTGAGCAAGGTGGAGAAGGTTGCCTATAAATGTCATAATACATCAAGAAGCATGTAAATATACCCAGAACTGGCAGAACGGAAAACCTGGATCTCTGTACAAAGGGGTCAGCCAAGAAACAGCCTCTGTTGGCATCTTAGAGCCTCTCGCTGCAGCCATCATTTGCTCACCGAAACACTCAGTTAGTCCCACAGATTCGAAGGATCTTGGGATAAGGCAGGATTTGGGAATGTAGCTGAATGACATTTGACAGCTAACACAGGGCTGGACCCTGAGAGGTCATCTAACTCAACCCACTTCCTGTCTTATAACAATATTGTGGCATGTGTTTCCATGCGTAATGTAAATCTTTGTGAGAATGCTGGTTGAAAGGTAAAGGTAAAGGGACCCCTGACCATTAGGTCCAGTCACGGCCAACTCTGGGGTTGCGGTGCTCGTCTCGCTTTATTGGCCAAGGGAGCCAGCGTACAGCTTCCGGGTCATGTGGCCAGCATGACTAAGCCGCTTCTGGCAAACCAGAGCAGCACACAGAATCGCCGTTTACTTTCCCGCCGGAGCGGTACCTATTTATCTACTTGCACTTTGACGTGCTTTTGAACTGCTAGGTTGGCAGGAGCAGGGACCGAGCAATGGGAGCTCACCCCGTCGCAGGGATTCAAACCGTCGACCTTCTGATCGGCAAGCCCTAGGCTCTGTGGTTCAACCCACAGTGCCAGCGGGTTATAAATCTGTAAGTAAACTATAAAAACAAAATGAGCAAACTAGTGCTAAATCTCAAAGATGATAAAAGATGTGAGGGTTCAGAGTCAATGGGTGATTTTAGACCATGGACTTAATGATCTTAAAATCATGGTGGGGAGAAGTCTATGTGTTTTGAAGCAGACAACAAACATTTCTCACTTCCCTCCCACTGCTGTTCCGTGCATCCCAACTGCTCCTATGTATGTTTTTTTTTGGGGGGGGGGGGACAAATCAATAACAGCTTGCCAATCTTGTGGTTGTTTTTTTTTAAGAAACGGAAGAATTCATGGAGTATTTGCATTCCCCTCCCCCCATTTTCTGCACAAACACAAGCTTCTGAATGTTTTAAGGGTGGCCCCACGGGGAGCTCATTGCAGCAGCCAACCCACCAGTTGACTGCAGCAATACAAAACATGTCATTTTGCCTGACACTCCCAAAAGGCACACTTTCACAACTTGCCACAGCGGGAAATAAGGGGAGGGGGGTACTGGGAGAAAAAGATGGTGTGCCATTTTGTTAATCTAGAACTGTGATCTATGGGCTCTCTCAAGTGACTCAGTTCCCTTTAAGTCTGTAACGCCTTCCGTCCCAGAACTCTTCCATAGAATCACCTCTCTCTCTTTTATCATGCTCACCCTAATCACCTTATCCATGAAACCTTTGGCTCAGCCGATTAATACTCACTACTCTAATTTAATTAGAGTTAAGCCTGAAGGCTAGTTCACAGCCTGCAGCAAGGATCCCCATAATAGTTTGTTCTCTACATACAAATAAAACTCCACACATTTTTTAAAAAATAAAACTAGATGTCATGGAGAAGATCTGTAGTTGAGCCTTCTCCCTGGCATGCTAGATTTCTACCTGCTGGGATTCTACCACCACCCTCCTCTCCCCCTGGCCCAAGGATGTGTTGCCTCCTAGCTGCAGGCTGAAGTGGAGCAATCCAGGAACAGTTGTGCAATGGAATCTGGTGTGTGAGCTACACGCAAAGTTTGTATACTCACGCTTGTTCGCTTTCATCCCTTTATACCCTGTGTCCCTGCACATTTATATTGTAAGCTCCTGGGAGGCAGGGACCTCTGTGTTTAAATTATGTTGTACACACCATGCACACGTATGACACTTAAAAAAAAAAATACTAAGCAAACCACCCTTCTTTGGCTGGAGTCTCAGATCCACTCAGAGTATTGTGGAATAATAATAATAATTATAATAATAATTTATTATTTGTACCCCACCCATCTGGCTGGGTTTCCCCAGCCACTCTGGGCGGCTTCCATAGGAACCCAAAAACACGAAAATATCATACATTAAAAACTTCCCTGAACAGGGCTGCCTTAAGATGTCTTCTGAATATCAGGTAGTTGTTTATCGTTTTGACATCTGATGGGAGGGCGTGCCAAAAGGCGGGCGCCACTACCGAAAAGGCCCTCTGCCTGGTTCCCTGTAACCTTACTTCTCGCAATGAGGGAACCGCCAGAAGGCCCTCAGCGCTGGACCTCAGCGTCCAGGCAGAACGATGGGGGTGGAGATGCTCCTTCAGGTATACTGGGCCGAGGCCGTTCAGGGCTTTAAAGGTTAACACCAGCACTTTGAATTGTGCTCGGAAACATACTGGGAGCCAATGTAGGTCTTTCAAGACCGGTGTTATGTGGTCTCAGCAGCCGTCCCCAGTCACCAGTCTAGCTGCCGCATTCTGGATTAGCTGTAGTATCCGAGTCACTTTCAAAGGTAGTTCCACGTAGAGCGCATTGCAGTAATCCAAGCGGGAGATAACCAGAGCATGCACCACTCTGGCGAGACAGTCCGCGGGCAGGGAGGGTCTCAGCCTGCGTACCAGGTGGAGTTGGTAGACAGCTGCCCTGGATACAGAATTGACCTGCGCCTCCATGGACAGCTGTGAGTCCAAAATAACTCCCAGGCTGCGCACCTGGTCCTTCAGGGGCATAGTTACCCTATTCAGGACCAGGGAATCCTCCACACCTGCCCGCCCCCTGTCCCCCAAAAACAGTACTTCTGTCTTGTCAGGATTCAACTTCAATCCATTAGCCGCCATCCATCCTCCAACTGCCTCCAGGCACTCACACAGGACCTTCACTGCCTTCACTGGTTCTGATTTGAAATCACTTTGCAATCCAAAGTGGAAATGGCTGTGCAGACCGTCATTTGGAGGAAGCAATGGGCTTTTGACCGCATCTTGTGTCTCTCAGGGTGCTTTCACACAGCGCAGTTTTAATTGGCACTCGTGATGAATGCAAAGGTTCTCTTGGTTTCCTGAAAATGCCTCATTTCTGCAGGCTGCCTGCCTGCTTAATAGCCATTTCTACTGAGCATAATTGGGGCGGGGGGAGTGGGGGGGGGTTTACAAGCAGCAATAATTTTACAGGTGACTGAATGAAGTCTGCAAGCTTAGTCCATTCTTCCTTCCTAAATGTCCTCTAAAAGAACTCTGAGCAATGTTTTGGCACTTTCAAAAAAAAGAAAGAAAAACGCCATTTCAACTGGAGTTGTATAAATATTTCAAAACTGATTTCTCCTCCCTTTCCCCAGTACGGCAATGTGTGCAGTAGCACTGGTAGCTTGTAAACCTGCAAACAAACTGTATGTGCATGCAATGCCAGCCTTAGCATTAGGGGGCTCTGGGATGATGATTAAGCAGCAACAGCAAATGGAAGATACATTCCCACTGTATTCTGCTCTGGTCAGACCTCACCTGGGGTACTGTGTCCAGTTCTGGGCACCACAATTCAAGAAGGACACTGACAAACTGGAACGTGTCCAGAGGAGGGCAACCAAAATGGTCAAAGGTCTGGAAACGATACCTTATGAGGAACGGCTAAGGGAGCTGGGCATGTTTAGCCTGGAGAAGAGGAGGTTAAGGGGTGATATGATAGCCATGTTCAAATATATAAAAGGATGTCACATAGAGGAGGGAGAAAGGTTGTTTTCTGCTGCTCCAGAGAAGCGGACACGGAGCAATGGATCCAAACTACAAGAAAGAAGATTCCACCTAAACATTAGGAAGAACTTCCTGACAGTAAGAGCTGTTTGACAGTGAAATTTGCTGCCAAGGAGTGTGGTGGAGTCTCCTCCTTTGGAGGTCTTTAAGCAGAGGCTTGACAACCATATGTCAGGAGTGCTCTGATGGTGTTTCCTGCTTGGCAGGGGGTTGGACTCGATGGTCCTTGTGGTCTCTTCCAACTCTATCATTCTATGATTCTATGATTCTATGATTCCCTTCTGTGCAGATTCTGCTGCTGCTGCCAAGAGGCTGGGGGGGGGGAGACTGTAAACTAGGAGTGCAGGACAACTGTTAAGTCAATCAGGTATTGAGGGTTAGAGCTCAGTGAAAAGCAAAGAGTGGCAAGAGTAGATACAGTTGGCTTTGGAAAATGGAGTTCAAATCCATGCTCCTTCATGAAACTCACCAGGTGGTCTTGAGCAAATCATTCTGTTCCTATCTAATCTGCGTCACAGGTTTGTTGAGGAGATAAAATGAAAGACCCTCCAAGGATATCTCCGTAGTGTCTTAGAGAACAGAGATGAAACAAGGAAGGGAGAAGGTGCAGAGTGCAGGAACCTGCAGAGTGCAGTAAGATCAGCACTAGTAACAGGAGGTAAAAATAGGCAAAGGACCCTTGGATGGTTAAGTCCAATCAAAGGCGACTATGGGGTGTGCTGCTCATCTCGCTTCAGGTTGAGGGAGCCGGTGCTTGTCCACAGACAGCTTTCCGGGTCATGTGGCCAGCGTGACTAAACCACTTCTGGCACAACGGAACACCGTGATGAAAGCCAGAGCGCACGGAAATGCTGTTTACCTTCCCACCGCAGTGGTACCTATTTATCTACTCGCACTGGTGTGCTTTCGAACAGCTAGGTTGGCGGGAGCTGGGACAGAGCAACGGGAGCTCATCCTGTGGCAGGAATTTGAACCGCTGACCTTCTGATCGGCAAGCCCAAGAGGCTCAGTGGTTTAGACCACAGCACCACCCACATCCCTTAGCAGCAGGAACATCTGGGTGACTGGAGAAGAGGATTTACCGTCTTCGCCATTCCCCAGCACTTACATTTGCTGCTGCCAGCCTCCTCTGAAGGAGAGATGAGGACACCAACTAGCCTGCGAGCTATTTAGCCTGGAGGGACCTCACCCATCCTGAACTGTGTTTAAGCCAATCTGCTGTGGCAAGACTGCCACTAGTAGCATGGGTTAGCTTTATTTTAATTTTGGACAGATGCTTTTGAATTTTCTCTGTATTATAAGTATGAAGTCTATGCTGTTTCATTGCAAAATTGAAATTAACATACCGTATTTTTCGCTCTATAGGACGCACTTTTTCCCCTTCAAAAATGAAGGGGAAATGTGTGTGCGTCCTATGGAGCGAAGACGCCATAGCCCCGCGACCCTCTCCCAGCTGGAGAGGTGATGCGCGGCTATGGCAGGAACCTCTACAGCCCCGTGTCACCTCTCCAGCTGGGAGAGCACGCGCACGGGGCTAAAGCAGCCCCCCGCGACCCTCTCCCGGCTGGAGAGGTGACGCGCGGCTATGCCAGGAGCCTCTCCGCTGCGCCTTTCTGTTGCTCCCTGACCTGCTCTTTGGGGCTGGTGATGGGCTTCCCCCGCCACAAAGAGCAGGTCGAAAGGAACCTGAAGCCTGGAGAGCGAGAGGGGTCAGTGCACACCGACCCCTCTCGCTCTCCAGGCTTCCAAGGTAGCCGCCTGAACGCACCTTAAACGGCACCTTGTTTTAGAACGGGAAAACAAGAGGGGGAAAGTTCTCCCCCTCTCTGTGCAGCGCCTCCTGCCGCTTCACTGAAGGGGCGCTGGGCAGAGAGGGAGAGAACTTTTTTTTCTTGTTCTCCCCCCTCTAAAACAAAGTGTGTCCTATTGTCTGGTGCATCTTATGGTGCGAAAAATACAGTATGTGTATTCAATTGTCCCATCTACTAATGGGTTTTGCAACAAAGTGTTTTCTGTTTTCACCAGCTAAGGTTTATTGTGAGCCATGTTAGATGCAGTTTACTGGGGTACTGGGGGGGGGGGATGGCATGTAAATAAAGGGTGAGGAGTATGAAAATGCTCAAGTGATAAACCAGTGAACAGGAGGATGGATGGGTTAGGTGGAGAAGGTGCAGCTGTACCTGTGTGAGAAGAGTGGGTGGGATGCTAATTTAATGTCTGAAATAAGCAAAAAAACAACAACAACAACAACAAAAAACCACAAAGGAATTCAGGCCCTTTCCTCCTCCTCCTGCATATCTCATCCCTCTGCATATAAATTGAATAAACACATGTTATTTATTATTTAAGTAGTGATATGCCTCTTCCTCACTTTGCAAAGCAGCCTACAACCAAGCAATTGCATCACAAAGCAGCCATGAAAACCAATCCATGCACCCATAAAACAGAAACAGCAAAGAAGGGGGGGGAGGTGAACCAGGAAAATAATCTATTTCATAGAAAGCAATCAAAAGCAGCAATCATAAGCAGCAAAGTGCAAAATATAAGGCAGCAGCAGATTACAGAGCAGATGCTAAAAGCTCTGCTGAATTAAAAACAAAACAAACTATTATTTTAACCTGCCAACTAACTTCAGCTACTCTAGAACTCCTTAAGAGCATTCCATAAGTGGGATGTCACCACAGAAAAGACTCTCTCCATGGTGGCTACCCAGCTGGTCCTGGAAGGCAAGGTACCCAAAAAGGATCTCTGCTGCAGGACCTCTTAAAGTTTCATGACATATTGTGACATGCCACCCCAGTCTCCACAAGTGGTGCAAGATTCCAGGGTTCCAGGCTCCGTACATCCTTTTGAAAAGGAGGCACAGCAAAGACAGTGGTGCCTTCATAACACACTGTTTCTTCTCACATATATGCAGCCTAAGTCCACGATGGTGGGGCTCACAGCATTCACACTCCAAGTGGGTCCTGCTTCTCCCATAGTCACAATCTACAAAAATGCAAACACAAGATGCTGGCTAATAACTGTTAGTGAATATATAATAGCTTATGATGTCATTAAAAATATACGAATAAGCCACTTCAAAATGATGTATATATCATTTTATATTTTATATTTTATATTTTATATTTTATATTTTATATTTTATATTTTATATTTTATATTTTATATTTTATATTTTATATTTTATATTTTATATTTTATATTTTATATTTTATATTTTATATTTTATATTTTATATTTTATATTTTATATTTTATATTTTATATTTTATATTTTATATTTTATATTTTATATTATTTATACTCCACCCTCCCCGGCCAAGACCAGCCAAGATGTTGTTGTTGTTGTTTAGTTGTTTAGTCGTGTCCGACTCTTCATGACCCCATGGACCAGAGCACACCAGGCACTTCTGTCTTCCACTGCCTCCCGCAGTTAGCCAAGATACATCTCACAAAATATACGAACAACTACAAGTTGTTATATGCATCAAACAAATCAATGAGTAGCAAGGAACGCCAAGCCGTCTCTCAAAGGAAGATGTCTCACAAAAGTCTCAAAGGAAGATGTCTCTCTGAAATTTCAAAAGAACAGTATATCCGGAATAGTTCAACTGTTTCAGAATACAGTGGTACCTCGGGTTACATACGCTTCAGGTTACAGACTCCGCTAACCCAGAAATAGTGCTTCAGGTTAAGAACTTTGCTTCAGGATGAGAACAGAAATCATGCTCTGGCGGCATGGCGGCAGCAGGAGGCCCCATTAGCTAAAGTGGTGCTTCAGGTTAAGAACAGTTTCAGGTTAAGAACGGACCTCCGGAACGAATTAAGTACTTAACCTGAGGTACCACTGTAAAGTCTTCATCAACATATAATTATCAATCAAATATTCATACTAGAAGGGATCATGCTAGTGGATCAGTGTTCACATACACATAGAACAACTTGTAGTTACTCGTATATTTTGTGAGATGTGTTGTAGGATATATACATCATATACAACGGTTATTAGCCAGCATGTTGCGTCTGCATTGTTGTGGATTGTTACACTTTGCAACTCAGGGGTTTGTGTTTGTTCTCCCATACTCACAGCAGCCTTGGATTCAAAGAGGCACCAGCCATGTGTCTCTTCCTCTGCCACCATCCCTACCCTAGGCAGTGCCCAGAGTTCCTGGATTATAATGCCAATGCCCACCAGCACTGGGGATGCGGGTGGCCCTGTGGGTTAAACCACAGAGCCTAGGACTTGCCAATCAGAAGGTTGGTGGTTCGAATCCCCGCGACGGGGTGAGCTCCCGTTGCTCTGTCCCAGCTCCTGCCAACCTAGCAGTTCGAAAGCATGCTTGTGCAAGTAGATAAATAGGTACTGCTCTGGCAGCAAGGTAAACGGCGTTTCCGTGTGCTGCTCTGGTTAGCCAGAAGCGGCTTAGTCATGCTGGCCACATGACCCAGAAGCTGTATGCCAGCTCCCTCGGCCAATAAGTGAGATGAGCGCTCACGACTGGACCTAATGGTCAGGGGTCCCTTTACCTTTACCTTACCACCAGCATTGATGGAAACAGACATGGCAGTCCCGGCTGACTAAGGGTGTGGTTGCAGTCCTCCCAGCTGTTGCTAGTTCTCTGCTACGTATATGGCTGGTTGGAAGTATCGACTGATGACTAAATAGAGTGATTTATTCCTTCTGGGTCTAGAGGCTGCCGTAAACTAATCAAATGTGGTCTGTAGAGATCTCTCCCCCCCCCCTTCTCTTCCTCTCTGCCCAGCACATTAAGAATGATGGTGTGGATCCTGCCGCTGCAACTCCTAACATTTATGTTAATTAAGCTTGTAGCATGGCCAGGTGCCAAGTAACGATTGCCACTCCCAGCCAAAGTCTCGTTTCAGCCTGATAGCGTCCCAGTCTCCCTGGCTTGATATGCCAGCAGGCACCAGTGCTAGCGTTGCCTCATTCTTTTGAAGTCAGCAAATAAGATTTCTGTGCACCAAGAGTGAATACAGCCTCCCCTGCAACAGACATTTTCTGTTTATTAATCGCAACGGCCTTTGGTCAAGGCGATAACCGACGGTTGCACATCCAAACACAAAAGTTCTTTCTAATAATGGACAATGAATTCATTGCATCCCGCCGTGAAATCTTGCACGTTTTTTCCTTTCCTCCAGTAAACGCAGCTACTGTGATTAATGTCGCCTTGTCATTCAACATGTCATTAAACAAGAAGGTTAATTGGGAAGGAGTAGGCACATAGGCTACAATATCCAGAGTCGGCCCAAAATAAATGACTCTGACCTCAAGCTACTAGGAAGAAAACAACGTGTTTGGTTCCTATTCCCCAGTTCACCCAAACTCAATTCATGGGTCGTTGTCTGAAAAAGTGATGTCATGCACACTCCCTACCTTCTCACCCCAATGTTTCTGCCTCATTAGCTCCCTCCTCAGCCTTTTTGCACTGAGTGGGTCTGAAGGGGCCTTCTCATTTGTGTGACTGCACAGAGAATCCGTCACATAACCTGGAGTCCCCAAGAGTGCAGTACTACTACAGTGGTGCCCCGCAAGACGAATGCCTCGCAAGACGGAAAACTCGCTAGACGAAAGAGTTTTCCGTTTTGGAGGTGCTTCGCAAAACGAATCTCCTATGGGCTTGCTTCGCAAGACGACAATGTCTTGTGAGTTCCTGCAGGGTTTTTTTCCTCCCCCCTTTTTCTAAGCCGCTAAGTCGCTTATCAGCTGATCCGATCAGCAGATAAGCCGCTAAAAGCTGCTAAAAGCCGCTAATAGTGCTAATAGTGCTAATCCGCTAATCCGTCAATGGGCTTGCTTCGCAAGACGAAAAAACCACTAGACGAAGAGAATCACAGAACGGATTCTTTTCATCTTGCGAAGCACCACTGTATTTGTATGGAGGATACTAGGTGGGTTTGCCCGAATGCATTTAGGTTGCTTCCGGGTGATCTGTTTCTTCAGCATTTATCCCAATTTGTGTGCACAAAGTTTGTGGGGAGCTTAGGTATCAGCTGTTTATTGAGCATTCCTTCTGATTTGTTTGTGGGGGGGTTATACAATGTCTTAAATGGGACGCGGATGGCGCTGTGGTCTAAACGACTGAGCCTAGGGCTTGCCGATCAGAAGGTTGGTGGTTCGAATCCCTGTGACGGGGTGAGCTCCTGTTGTTCAGTCCCAGCTCCTGCCCACCTAGCAGTTTGAAAGCATGTCAAAGTGCAAGTAGATAAATAGGTACCACTACAGTGGGAAGGTAAACGGTATTTCCATGAGCTGTTCTGGTTTGCCAGAAGCAGCTTAGTCATGCTGGCCACATGACCCGGAAGCTGTCTGCAGACAAACGCCGGCATCCTCGGCCTATAGAGTGAGATGAGCGTGCAACCCCAGAGTCATCCACAACTGGACCTAACGGTCAGGGGTACCTTTACCTTACAATGTCTTGCCAAGCAATTGTTAACCCACACTTTTCAGTACAACTTCCCATAACTTTCCTTATCACAAGAAGCCTGGCTTTTGCAGGTGGGGAGAGAGTTTGTTGAGCCAAATCAACTTTAACTGCTGATCTGTGATCGAATCCCACCCCAAAATAGCAACTGTATGGACGCTTCCTTGGAAGCCCCCTTTGGACTTCCCCACTCAGTGCAAAAGGGTTAGGGTAGTCAGGGTGGGTCCAGTACGCACAGGAACACTGGTGGCAGGGCAGCACATGTGACCCCATGCTTCCTACTGTTATCTTGCAAAACAACCAGATGGACAGAAGAACTCAAAAGCTTATTCACCATATTATGTGCTTTTTGTTTGTCGTAATAAATGTATTGCCCTATGGGGGATTTTGGAACTTTCTTCTTTAATGATGCATATCAATAACGACATCATATTAATAACTAATGTCTGACTCTCTAAAATGAGATTCCAAATCTGATCAAGCATTAGGCTAATAAAAAAGCATTTGACTAATAAAAAGTGAACATTAATATTAATTATATCCATTACAGCCCCCAAATATGTCATTGAACAGGGTCATTCATTTCCTTTCATCTAAATTACCCATACAGACACAATTACCCATATGAACATGCAACATAACCAACATATTAATCCAATCTCCTAAAATATTAAACATATTACAGCGAAAAAACTCCAGTGTTGCAATTTACTTAAACATATATTACACAGTTAAAACTGCAAATCCTACATAATAAATGACATCAAATTTATTTTGCTCATAATTTAACTCAGTCTCATAAATACCATGATGCTTCAACTCACATATTTAATGAGTATTGACCCTATATGACTCATCCTACTAAAAGAAATGGCAAGCAGTGCTATTTCCCAAGCAGAACTTGACAAAGCATTTGAACATATATATCTTCATGGGGAAATATATCAAATTACATTGGGTGCTTCTAAACGGAACTCTCCCCATGCAAGCTGCATCTGAAAGTAGAATAGACTTTTCCCACTTCAGAGGGCATTTTGCACGTACAGCCACACTAATAGGTGTCCCATAGTCATGCAAGGAGGGAGGGAAAAATTCACTCGTCCATGCCAAGTGAGGAGTTTGGATCAAGTTTTCAAAATCACTTTTCAAATCTGTACAACACCGCAGCAGCATTATAGATTACTTTAACATTTCATAGAGGAAATTGGGGATTTGAAATCTGCAATTTTATGCAGATGTTCTTGTCATTCAGTAATCCAGATCTGAAGCCCACACAGCGACGTTTCCGTGAAGGAAGAAGAGGCTCCACTGTAAATCCAAATGTCTTGGTTCCTTCCTTCCTGCAACTAAGGTGCCATCTACTGGCTATTTTCAATAGCATCACTGAATGACAGTCAAATCAACCTGCAAAATCCAGTGGCTAGGAAATGTAAGGATCATGCTGGTCAATTGAGAGGTGTATAATAAGTGGTGTCTCTGCCTCAAGAGAATGTTGCTGAACTACAACCTCCATCAAATTGTTCCCAAGACCAATTTGCTGATGGTCCGGTATCTTAGGAGTCAGCCACATCTGGATGGTAGCATATTGCCTACTCCTGCTAAGGTCAGAACAAAGAGACTCAGTTTGCAGGCACACATCATCCAGCCCAATTTGCATAATGTGGGTTGAATAATATGCAACAATGTGAACAAAATCTAGAGAGTCGCAATTTTAGATTGTTCCCTGGATAATTCGCCCAGGCTAATGGAATGTTTCCAATTGCATTTAACATTTCAGGACCATTATTTTTACATTCTTTGTTCCTATCGGTCTCTCGCAGAGACGGCGTTTTCTGACCTTGCTTGAAAAGATTCTCATGAAACTCGCAGGCATGAGATGGCCTTCTTGTGGACCAGCTGTAGCATCTCAGCAGGCCGATGAGGAAAGGCTCGCTTGAGAGTGGCACCGCATCAAAATATCCCTGTGCCAAGGAGAAGGCAGGGTTGGAACAGTGCTGATGGGGAAAGTCTGGTTTGAATTTGTGCATGGCGAGACAATCATCCACAATGGTTAGCACTGGGGGGGGGGGAGAGATAACGAACGTGTGAAGCGAACATAGTTCAGAGCGCATGGACGGGAAAGCATCAAACTTCAAGAAATGGCCAATTGAGGAGCGACCAGAGAAATCCAAAGCTCAGAAGAGAAATTTCGCCAAACAAATGAAAGCTAGCCGTTACACAGATGAAGCATCTTATCAAAGCGATCATGGCCCTACAAAGTAATAAGCACCTGTCAGATGCTGATGGTGGTTGCTCGTGAGTAACCAGGCAGGACTCCAACCTGTCTTTTACAGGTTTTATTGTGCAAACTATTTACAGTGCAGATCTACAAAGTTCATGTCCGTCTTAGTCACTTGCAGAATTCGGGAGTGGCCCCTTCCAGCTTCTCCCCCAACATAAGAACTTCGGCACCCCAAGCCTCCGCCTCCCCTCCTTGCGTTTCACACCTCTGTGCAAGCTGGGCGATGGAAGTGGCATGCGTCCCTCCTGGCCAGCCCGGTGAGGTGAGGCGCTGGGGCTCTCAGCAGCATCCTCGAGCCCTTTCCTCGCTTGGCTGGCCCCTTCCCTCTCTTCTCCACTGGAGGTGTGGTTTTTCCCACTGCTGGAACTGCTCCTCAGGAGTTTTGGAGGCTCTCTGTATTCCAACGGCCCCCTGCCTCCCTCCCCTGTTCCAATGGCAGTCCCCTGACAGCACCCATATAAACTGCAACAAAATGTTGCAGTGTGGTGTGCTGAGTGTCCCAGACAGGCATACATGCCCTCTTCCATAATACTTCATTTCCAGCTTGCACCCACAGCCACTCAGCATTCTGTGATCAATAAACCTACTCAGTTCACAATGGGCTATTTGGGGTTGTTTTGAAGGCAAAGGAGGGGGTGCCTCTTTAGGGGTCCCCCCCAACACACATATTTTGTACTTCCACAAACCTTGTTGTTTCCCCAAAGCGGGATGGTACCTCCTTCTGGTTTCTCTGTGACTCTGTTTTGGTTACAAGGCCACAGGCCCTCAACAGCACCTGAATTTGCTATGAGAGGGAGTGATTATTTTCTAAGGAACAGACAAAACCGATATGTAGGAAACCCAAGTTTGATTAGTTTTACACCAGGAGCGATTGGGTAATTTAGTAACTTTCCTGTAAAAGATCAATTCTGTAATGTAAATGGGAGGAGAACATCTTCTCCTTCCCACAAGAAGATCTCAGCTAGACTGGACTAAAGCTTTCATCTAGTCCGGCTTTCTGGACCAGAAGGAATGATAATCACTAAATAACAGATCCTCTCCTAGTGCCTATTTCCATTCCCACAGCCTGGTATCTCTCAGGTTCAGAATCTGCTGAAAGTTTTAAGTCTTGACGCTATAAAACTTTGGGAGCAGGTGAGTGGGGGAACAATGGCTTGACAACTCAAACTATCTCACTGATTTGAAAATAAGCTACAATGTCCTGAAGGCAACATTTGCAACCAGCTTCCAGAATTAGAATCCAAGACTTGTTGGCATTGCGAACCCCAAGGAGCACTGGCATGCCTGGGCTGAGGAAACATGTTGCTAAGTGCAAAACAGAAGGGAGGCGCAAGCAGCCCAGCATGATGGGAAAGCAGCCCCAAGTCCTACCTTTTGTCACACTTGTGTTTTTTTAAGTAACAGTGGGAAAATGTTTCTGAAGATGCATAAGGGCTGACGCCAGCAACACAGCAGGCAAAATGTTACTTATTATTGGACCAGCTAATTGTTTCAGAAGTGCAGCGAGCTTGATCTCCTTGAAATTGTCATCAGACATAGGTTTTCCGAGCAATTTAAACAACAGATTTTGTTACACATTCTATTTAAAAAAGAAGAAGTAGACAGAGAGCAGCAAAGCGCAGATGGCTAGCTGCCCGGGGGTCTGCACAGAGAACAAAAAAGAAGCAAGAAAGCACACACTCGGTAGGTTTGACCGTAGTCCAGCCTTCCTGAGACATAAACAACATTTTCCTGGCATTTGCAGATCACACATTTCAGCTGGAAAGGTGTGGGTCAGTTCTCTCTAATCCATCTGTTATGTACTGAGTTGAATAGGATCCAAAATGCAGCAGTCTGGTCCTAGAACAATAGGATCCAAAATGCAGCAGTCTGGTCCTAGAACAATAGGCTCCAGAAAGCAGTCTGATTGGTCCACAGGAGCCATCCAATCCAACTCCAGGTGGAAGTGAATCCGCGACCTGATTGGCCTACAGGAGAATCCCTAAATTAGCCAATCACGTGGGGCCCATTGTGTAAATAATGTATATAAAGCAGACAGTCTGGGGGAACTTCCATTCCTCCTCACCACTATGAGCTGAATAAAGAGCATGAAATCCACTCTCGACTCCGAGCATATTTCACCATCTATGCAAGACACCTGCTGCCATCATCCAACTAGCAGGTGGAGCTGAAGGGAAACTTAATACAGTATGCCCCTTACCCCAATATAAGGCGTTGGCATCATCTTGTTAGAGTCGTGCCCACAGGGCTGGTAACACACACGAGTCCTAAACTGAGCCTCCATGTGGTCAAAATCCTCTGGGTGATTGTGGCAGTCTTCTGTTCCAAAGGCTGGCACAGCTGCCCAGAGAGAACCCTCTGCCAGCCTCTGGCACCACCCATCTTCTCCTGGCGGCACAAAGGAATGAGGAAGGTGTAATGAAAGGGGAGTGGAAGAAGCTGGGCAGTGCAGGAGGCCCAGAAGGCAGGCAACAGAAGTCCTAGCTGTGCTGAAGGCTGGAAGGGGTTTCTGCTGAGGGCTCCTAAGGGCAATTAGTCCTTGATCCTACGAAAGCAGTCTGCACACAGCCCCCTAGAGCAGCCTTTGCCAACCTGATGCCTTCCAGATGATTTCAGGACACTGCTCCTGAAAGACCCACGTTGGCTCCCAGTACGTTTCCGAGCACAGTTCAAAGTGTTGGTGCTGACCTTTAAAGCCCTAAATGGCCTCGGTCCAGTATACCTGAAGGAGCGTCTCCACCCCCATCGTTCATCCCGGACACTGAGGTCCAGCTCCAAGGGCGGTTCCCTCACTGTGAGAAGCAGAGCTACAGGGAACCAGGCAGAGGGCCTTCTCGGTAGTGGCACCCGCCCTGTGGAACGCCCTCCCACCAGATGTCAAGGAGGTGAGTAATGAAGAAGAGTGACTAGTGGGGTGCCACAGGGTTCTGTCTTGGGCCCGGTCTTATTCAACATCTTTATCAACGACTTGGATGATGGACTCAAGGGCATCCTGATCAAATTTGCAGATGACACCAAACTGGGAGGGGTGGCTAACACCCCAGAGGACAGGATCACACTTTAAAACGACCTTGACAGATTAGAGAACTGGGCAAAAACAAACAAGATGAATTTTAACAGGGAGAAATGTAAAGTATTGCACTTGGGCAAAAAAAAATGAGAGGCACAAATACAAGATGGGTGACACCTGGCTTGAGAGCAGTACATGTGAAAAGGATCTAGGAGTCTTGGTTGACCACAAATTTGACATGAGCCAACAGTGTGACGCGGCAGCTAAAAAAGCCAATGCAATTCTGGGCTGCATCAATAGGAGTATAGCATCTAGATTAAGGGAAGTAATAGTGCCACTGTATTCTGCTCTGGTCAGACCACACCTGGAGTACTGTGTCCAGTTCTGGGCACCACAATTCAAGAAGGACACTGACAAACTGGAACGTGTCCAGAGGAGGGCAACCAAAATGGTCAAAGGCCTGGAAACGATGCCTTATGAGGAACGGCTAAGGGAGCTGGGCATGTTTAGCCTGGAGAAGAGGAGGTTAAGGGGTGATATGATAGCCATGTTCAAATATATAAAAGGATGTCACATAGAGGAGGGAGAAAGGTTGTTTTCTGCTGCTCCAGAGAAGCGGACACGGAGCAATGGATCCAAACTACAAGAAAGAAGATTCCACCTAAACATTAGGAAGAACTTCCTGACAGTAAGAGCTGTTCGACAGTGGAATTTGCTGCCAAGGAGCGTGGTGGAGTCTCCTAGTTTTGGGGGGTCTTTAAGCAGAGGCTTGACAACCATATGTCAGGAGTGCTCTGATGGTGTTTCCTGCTTGGCAGGGGGTTGGACTCGATGGCCCTTGTGGTCTCTTCCAACTCTATGATTCTATGATTCTATGATTCTATGATTCTATGATTCTATGATTCTATGAAATATATTTGGCAGACATCTGAAGGCAGCCCTGCATAGGGAAGCTTTTTTAAGGTTTAAGGCTTTACTATGCTTTTATATGGGACGCGGGTGGTGCTGCGGATTAAACCGCAGAGTCTAGGGCTTGCCGATCAAAAGGTCGGTGGTTCGAATCCCCGTGACGGGGTGAGCTCCCATTGCTCAGTCCCTGCTCCTGCCAACCTAGCAGTTTGAAAGCACGTCAAAGTGCAAGTAGATAAATAGATAGCACTCCGGCGGGAAGGCATTTCTGTGTGCTGCTCTGGTTCACCAAAAGCGGCTTAGTCATCCTGGCCACATGCCCTGGAAGCTGTACGCCGGCTCCCTCGGCCAATAAAACAAGATGAGCGCCGCAACCCCAGAGTCGGCCACGACTGGACCTAATGGTCAGGGCTTCCTTTACTTTACCTTTATGCTTTTATATATGCTGGAAGCTGCCCAGAGTGGGTGAGGCAACCCAGTCAGATGGATGGGGGAACAAATAATAAATTATGATGATGACGGCAATGACTTTCTGACAGTAAGAGCTGTTTTGACAGTGGAACGAACTCCCTTGGAAAGTGGTGGCCATTCTTTGGAGGTTTTAAAGCAGAGATTGGATGGCCATCTGTCATGAATGAGATTCCTGCGTTGAAGGGGGTTGGACTAGACTCTACGATTTGATGATTCAAATTCAAGTTTTCAACAGAGACCCTGTTTTAAAGAAAGAATTGCAACAGTCCCCAACTGAAATTGCCACCTGCCTCATTCCCACATGAGCCACAACCCAGGCAAAAGAGATTGTTTGCCTCCCTTTTTCTCAAAAGGAAAGGTGTTCAAGGCTTCGACAGAGCCCTGCGCAAGAGCAGAGGCATATACAGGGGGATGCGACTGGTGCAGAGCCTCAGGGGGGCCACAAGTATCATTTAGAATAGAGCATGAAAGTCAAAGGGAGGGGTGCTGAATTTTGGCATGGCACAGGGAACTGGCCAGGGACAGGAAACCTGAGGCCCTGTTATCATAGAATCATAGAGTTGGAAGAGACCACAAGGGCCATCGAGTCCAACCCCCTGCCAAGCAGGAAACACCATCAGAGCACTCCTGACATATGGTTGTCAAGCCTCTGCTTAAAGACCCCCCAAAACTAGGAGACTCCACCACGCTCCTTGGCAGCAAATTCCACTGTCGAACAGCTCTTACTGTCAGGAAGTTCTTCCTAATGTTTAGGTGGAATCTTCTTTCTTGTAGTTTGGATCCATTGCTCCGTGTCCGCTTCTCTGGAGCAGCAGGAAACAACCTTTCTCCCTCCTCTATGTGACATCCTTTTATATATTTGAACATGGCTATCATATCACCCCTTAACCTCCTCTTCTCCAGGCTAAACATGCCCAGCTCCCTTAGCCGTTCCTCATAAGGCATCGTTTCCAGGCCTTTGACCATTTTGGTTGCCCTCCTCTGGACACGTTGGGCTGCAACTCCCATCAGTCCCAGGCAGCAGGGCCAAGGGCCAGAGAAGATGGGATCTGCAGCCCCAAAACATCTGAAATCCCCAGCACCCCATCCATGGATTAGACCAAATATGTTAGTCATTGATAATTTAGTAGTAGTAGTAGCAGTATTTATGCCCCACCCATCTGGCTGGGTTTCCCCAGCCACTCTGGGTGGCTTCCAATTAAATAGTAAAATACAATAGTTCTTCAGATATTAAAAGCTTCCCTAAACAGGGCTGCCTTCAGATGTCTTCTAAAAGTCAGATAGTTGTTTTTCCTTTGACATCTGGTGGCAGGGCATTCCGCAGGGCGGGCGCCACTACCAAGAAGGCCCTCTGCCTGGTTCCCTGTAACTTGGCTTCTCGCAGCGAGGAAACCACCAGAAGGCCCTCAGAGCTGGATCTCAGTGTCCGGGTAGAATAATGAGGGTGGAGATGCTCCTTCAGGTATACTGGGCCAAGGCTGTTTAGGGCTTTGAAGATCAGCACCAACACTTTGAATTGTGCTGGGAGCCAATGTAGGTCTTTCAAGACTGGTGTTATGTGGTCTTGGCGGTCACATTCTGGATTAGTTGGAGTTTCCGGGTCACCTTCAAAGGTAGCCCCACATACAGCGCATTGCAGTAGTCCAAGTGGGATATAACCAGAGCATGCACCACTCTGGCAAGACAGTCTGCAGGCGGGTAGGGTCTCAGCCTGCGTACCAGATGGAGCTGGTAGACAGTTGCCCTGGACACAGAATTGACGTGCGCCTCCATGGACAGCTGTGAGTCCAAAATGACTCCCAGGCTGCGCACCTGGTCCTTCAGGGGCACAGTTACCCCATTCAGGACCAGGGAGTCTGACTGTGCCATAGCAAGGCCCTCCTTGCCCTATCTGGGCATGCCACGACTTCTCCTGCTGCTGTTGCTGTGCTGCTTGTGGCTCTCATTACACATTTCAATCACTCCTGGCTGGATTCAGCTAGCCTTGCCAACTGTAGGTGAAAAGAAAGTAATGCGATATTCTTTGGTGGACTGATTTCTTCTGTTGAAAGGGCGTATAAAAGCATTATGCTTACACTTAAACCGGCATATCAGAATCTAAAGGACTTCCATATGCCAGCCCCAGCATGTGGTATATACCTAACTCAACACAGCAGATGTCCCAATGGTAACTACGTGGGTGAAATCAAACAGACCTGAAGTCCTGAGCAAACTCAAACCAGATTTTATTTTGTGGTTTTTTTTAAACACAACAGATTATAGAGATGAACTGCTTGCTAGTTTGTGGGTGAGTCTTTCTTTTCCCATCTCCATTTTACTTTTCAAATGACAACTAACACAGCCATTTTCTCCTATGGACGACACAGGTATGTTTAGATTCCTATTGAGGTAACACGTGAAAAACTGTGTTGGTCCCCTAGCAAACAGGGTTCCGAAGGAATCACCAACAGAAACTGCCTCTTATGCAGATCTCAAGGCATATTACATGCAATCTCTCAGTGGCTCAGTCACCTTGCAAGGCAGTCTGATGTTATTACAGGTGGCAGTCTGCATAGAGGTTTGAGTCTTACAGGGCCTTCTCGGTAGTGGCACCCGCCCTGTGGAACGCCCTCCCTTCAGATGTCAAGGAGATAAATAGTGATTTAAATAAGATACACTCAAGTTTCTTGAAACGTATCCTCAGACTCCCAAATGCAATCAAGTATGAGACGATGTGTGCAGAATTAGGTATAGACATGAGGGAATAGCACTATAAAATACTGGCTGCGTTGCCATTTTCGCTCCCAACCTTCGAGTCTGCTTTCCGATTTACTTAAGGACTCCTATAAATCCAGATGGCTCCAGCTCATGAACAGCAAAATTTGATCTATTGGTATTGACTTGGAATTACTGTATAATTCTAGTGAGCAATATATGTATCGCAATATCAAAATTAGATTAAGGGATATTGGGGGGGGGGGAAACATTGTCAGCTGTAAATAAAATCTGCTCCCCCAAGTTCTATGGTTTGAATACAGCCGATAACAGGATCACTTATTGTAATGAGTATGGGTTGCTCGTGCGTAAGTTGCCGCCTCTCCTGGCTATGTTGCCTGGTTAAACCTTTCTGTCTGGACAGCCCTTCACTTCATGGCTGCCTCAGTTGCTAGCAGAATCCATCAGTGGGCGTTTCTTAAACCTTTTCCAACATAAAAGTTGTTTGACGCCAAGTCTCCTCCTACTCTCTCTGCGCTGAAGTCGTCTGCGCAGGGAGGGTGTGGATAGCAGAGGACCCGTGCTCTCCCCGCTGGTGTCCGGTGAAGAGTCCTGGAGCCCTCTCGCTGATTCCCCCATCTGCCCCCCTTTATCCCTGGTGTTGCGCTGATTTGCTTCCCCATCTGTTGAGCTGCCTCTCTCCCTGCTGGGCCCTTCTCCAGCATCACTTGGGAGCCTTCCCTCCGCCTCTAGCTCCTATGTCAGTTCCCTGACACTTATATCTCAAAGTTAATCATTGCAGCCCAAAGCAGGGCATTTATGTTCACCTGATTTAACGTTTCCCCCCTCAGCTTTTGTTAAGGGCAGATAAACATCCCTAGAAATGATAGACACAGCAGATGTTATTTGAATGTGCCAGACCCCCTAAAACACATTCTTTTCTACTGTCCACTGTACAACCAGCTACACAAACATGTGTTATCCCTCTTTTTGGGCAGTTTAACATCATGGCACAATGAAAATATCAGATTCTACCTGTCTGATATGAACCCGGAGGTAACTGCAAGGATGGCTGAGTTTTTGTCAATAGTATCTCTTAGAGTGGTGAATGGCACCGTTTAGTGGGAAGACGCTCCAATGAAAATTTCTGTTACTATATATCTTTTATGGCTGCTTCTTTGTATATATTTTTGTATATGGATGTTTTAAGACGGTCGATATCTGTAATGCCTAATAAAGGTTTGGAGAAAGAAGAAGAATTGCACAACTTTTAGAAGACATCTGAAGACAGCCCTGTATCGGGAGGTTTTTAATGCTTGATGTGTTTATTACATTTTTAGATATGCTATAAGCTTCCCAGAGAGGCTGAGGGAACCCAGCTATAGAGAATCTGCCAGTTCACCCACTCCATTCTACTGGTTCTCAACGTCCTGGACCAAATTCCATGCAGATCTCAATTCAAGATTGCATGGATGATGATGATGATGATGATGATGATGTTTGAGAAATCTGCTTTCGTGTGCTCTCAGGTCATTTATCCTAAAAGCAAACTTAAATATCTATGCATTCATAATACTGTGGGCATTCATCTCTTTTCATCTCAGGGTCATACTGCTGCTCAGTGAATTCTTATCTATAGTCAAAGCATGAATGGTTGTATAATTGCGTGACCAGGCGGCAACAGGCCCAGCCCCCAGGGATGATAAGGAAGGAATAAAGACTCTGACAACGTTATATGGAATTAAAATTAGGCCACAACTTTATTAAACTTCCAAATGTAGGAAGATCTTGGCTTAGGCCTTGGGTGTGCATCCCCCAGGGGGAACTGGGGCTCATCAGGGAAATGGGATATGGAGGTGCTCTGTGAGACGTAAGTATAGCAGGCAGTCTAGCCCATGTCCCTGCAGGCAGGGTAGTTCACTGACGACCTTTCAGTGTATGGTCAGTGACACCCATATACAGTCATACCTCAGGTTAAAGACGCTTCGCGTTAAATCTTTTCAGGTTGCGTCCTGTGGTGACCCAGAAGTACCAGAAAAGGTTACTTCTGGGTTACGTCACTCGCGCATGCACAGACATGCAAAATGATGTCACACGCATGCACAGAAGCAGTGAATCACGTCTACGTATGCGCGGGTTGCGTTCTGCTCAGGTTGCGAACGGGGCTCCGGAATGGATCCCATTCGCAACCGGAGGTACCACTGTATATAACCCCTTTAAGAGGGGGACCCTGGAATTGCCACCACAAGGAACAAACAACAGGCAGGGGTAATGGGTTTGGTGGGTCTGTTGTCACCCTGGGCTCCCAAACAGGAGGAGGAAAGGAGGCTCCCCATTTTGAACCTGCAGACAGGTGCTTCTTGCGTCCTTTTAATCATGCTTGTATCCAGAAGCACAGCCTGTGTAGCTCACAGTGGTAAAGAGTGAGCCATAACACAGTATAAGGGTGAGTGGTGTGCTATGAAAGTCTTGCTGTTCTGAAAATGTCAAAATATTTGGGGACTGTGTTTCCATGAAGCTGTCAAGGGGCAAATGCCAGAAGCCATTCTCGCCATTTGACCTGAAAGCGCTATAATTCAAATTTCACAGGGTGCTTAAAAAACAAAAAACCCTCATACAGTCATACTTCGGGTTACAGAAACTTCGGGTTGCGCGATTTTGGGTTGCGCACTGCACCAAACCTGGAAGTACCGGAACGGGTTACTTCCGGGTTTTGGCACTTGCGCATGCGCAGAAGTGCTAAATCACCCTTTGCGCATGCGCAGACGTGCCTAATCACAACCTGAGCGTGGGCAGATTGTTAGGTTTCTGTTTGTGCCACTGGCAGTGCTTGGAGTCACAAGACTCTGTTTACATTCCAGGGATTCCAGAGTGTTGGAAGTCTCACGGGAGACAGGAGACGGATGTTGTTGTTACTGGTTTCCTGTTTTCTTTGTTCCAGTTGCCTCTCTGCTCTCACAGAGAAAGGATGTATTTTTCTTTTCTGTCTGCGTAGTTAAAAAATAAAACTCTTAGCATGTAGCTCATATTTCTCGTCCTTCCCTGCTGCTGTATACTCTGCGTGATGGGGAAACGTGCCTGGAGCCTCATCAAAGGCTCAGGTCATTAATTACGTCGGAGGACCTGACCAGAGTAGTAGTTCGGTCGAACGCAAGTCCGATACAGATGCAGCGCTGCGGGTTGCGGACACTGCGGGTTGCGGACGTGCTTCCCGCATGGATCACGTTCGCAACCTGAGCGTCCAATGTATTATTGCTGAGCTATTTTTTTTAAAAAAACTTCTGATTCTGGACTTGTCTCTGCCACAGACTCTCCCTTCTCACTAAGCCCTGTTACCTCTTTAGCTTCTGACACCTCCCAGTGTTCTCCCTCTGACCAGTCATCGTCATCCCACCACCAGTCCCTGAGCTCTGAGCCTTTTTCCCTTGGGGGTTCCCCAGCCTCCCACCTTTCCTCTGTGTCCAACCAGCCCATGACACTTGGACCCATGCCTAGAAAGCATGGGGCAAGTGGGAAACTTCTCAGACCCAGGCTTTATAGGCACGGGACAAGGGGAAGTGAGGGCGAGCCCATAATTTGAACAACCAAACACGCAGCACAAACAGCTAAAAAACATCATGATGCTAAATCCATTGTTACAAACCGGATGACATCTGGATCCAGCCTCTGTCAGACTTGGTATGGGCTGCAGTGTCTGACAATTTGTCAATGGCCACCATCTGGAACTAACAGAAGGCTGTTCTCACGCAGAGATGGCATATGGCTCCTCCGATCACCTAAAAATATTTGTCATTTCAGTTGATTGACACAATATTCTCAGCTCCGTCTCCTGGAAAACATGGCAATTTCCTGGGCTAAGCCTTAGGCAAGTGTGTTTCAGCACCATATCCAAGGAGGCACAAAATAATCACCCATTATTTAATATATTGTCTGATGCCCTGTACTTCGCTTCAAAAGTGGAAACTGTCAGTCTTTAAACAGAATTTCAGAAACGCATCTGCTGTTGAAGAAGAAGAAAAAGAGTTTGGATTTGATATCCCGCCTTTCACTCCCTTTAAGGAGTCTCAAAGCGGCTAACAATATCCTTTCCCATCCTCCCCACAACAAACACTCTGTGAGGTAAGTGAGGCTAAGAGACTTCAGAGAAGCGTGACTGGCCCAAGGTCACCCAGCAGCTGCATGTGGAGGAGCGGAGACGCGAACCCGGTTCCCCAGATTACGAGACTACCGCTCTTAACCACTACACCACACTGGCTCCCAAGTTGAGACTCACATGCATACATACCGAGAACGATAAATTCAGAAGGGGGGGATACAGTCTGCACAAATGAAACAGGTGTTGGTATTTTAGGAACGTCCTGCTAATGACCGCTCCACGCTTAAAATGGGGGGCGGGCGCCCTTTGCGTGGACGCGCGCAGCCCCTAGATCTGGAGCGGCTCCAACAGCATAGGCTTGGTTTGCCTTCCCTCAGGTGGGATACCTGGAGGTCTCCGCCTACCTCAGTCAGTTGTCCAATCCCACCTGGGGGAAGTGTTGCCAAGGAGACCAGGCCGGGTAGGGGAGGGATTACCTGCCCACACAATAGAGGGAGAATCTTACCTGCGAATCCTCACTTGGCTCCAGAGCTTCTCCCACCCTACCCACCCTCAGTTAATGTCTTATTTGCAGGTTAACTTTTCTTCACAGGTTTTGCAGGTTAACTTTTCTTCACAGGTATGCGGGCGCTGCTATGTTAAGGTCACTGTTAAAGGGCCGGAAAGGAATTTCCCTGCATTGGCAGGTTTCGCCTTTCCCGTAGCAAAATGTCACAACTTTGGCGGTATCAGGCCTTGGGCGGAATCCTTTGGTCCATCTTCCTCTTTGCGGCGGTGATATCAGGGTTCCCCGTTAAAGGGGTTTCTGAAGGAAGGCTTTGACCGTACGCCGAAAGGTCGTCATTGCTCTCCCCTGCGGTGGCGGCGTTACGGGGGCGGCTATCTCTGCTTGAACATATGTTCTCCAGAGCCGGCCCATTCCCCCCCCCCACACACACTGGATAACCCTGATGCTCCCTAGGTCCCCGGCTGGGGACTGGGGAGGGAGAACGCCCAATGCCTGAGCCAAGGTCTACCCACATTTGAAATTTAATAAAGTTGTGGCCAATTTAATCCCATAACACGTTGTCATGAGTCGTTATTTCACATGATGGGGGGACCGCGCGGGATCTGGGGACTCCGCCTGTCCACGCAGCAGACACCCACAGCCCTACATACAGCCCCAAAAATGATTTCTAAAAGCTATGTAACAGGAAGGTTTTTTATGTAAGACTCTATACAGTATCAGATCACTACAATTCCTGTACACTGAGGACAAGCAATTCCTGAGCTGTACACTTTGGCTCAGATTCAGTGTTTTCAGACTGCCAGTGTTAAGGTGAGAAATATGAAATCCAACACAACAGTTGTGCTAACGGAAGCTTGTTGTGCAACCACTTGTGCAACAACTGGCATTGGGGCTACAGCAATCTGTTGTGCAACCAGCTACAAGATCCATGCTGGCTTCTTGCCCTTCTCTCGTGCAAGCCATTTCACTAGCACAACTAGTACACCGCTAAGGGACTTTACTGCAATGTTGAATTCACCCCTGAGAGTGTGACTCTCAAATGATGCAAAAGAAAGATCCATTTTTGCCTCCAGGGACACCACCGTTGTCACAAGATAGTTCCCTTCCTCCCCATTTTATCCTCACGGTGTGGTTTTGCTGAGACTGAGGCTGGATCTACACGGATCTGTAAAAACCCTATTAAAGGCTATTTTTAAAAGTTATATGGCTCTCAATGCAATTTCCCACTGATGATGGATCGCTGCTTTGCAGCACCCTCTGGTGCCACATTTTTATAACACATTCTTAACATTATAACTGACTAGTGTAGATTTGCCCTGAGTGACCAAGGCTCACCCACCACCAAGTTACATAACTCAGTAGGAAATGAACCCTGGTCTACCAGTTTCAACACTCTAACCACAGCACCACACTAGATTTGCAATCTGGTGCCAATCTTATTTCCCTACACATGCAAATATAATCAAGCTTTTGGACGCTTCTTCTTTTCCACATTTAGTTTCAGATTCTCTTCATTATTTTTAAATGTGTCTGTTCTTTAAGCCTATTGATCTTACTCCTCTGATTTTCCTGTATTCTCTTTCTTGGGTTTTGCACCCTTCGGACACTTCGTTGCTTATTAAACACCATACTTCTTCCTCTGTTTTTCACTGTTGTGCCTTTTCTCTTCTTGTTCCATGTGAACTCTTTACCAGCAGTTATCCTTGACTGATTCTGTTTTGAAACAAATGTCTAGACTTATTTATTTCAACTAGTGGATGTCTAATTACGTTTGGCCTTCCCCTCCTCCCCCAGTTTCTAGCTTTGAGATTTTATTTTTAGCATAGTGTTGACATTACTGTTGTCATATAAATCAAACAGGAGGCAGGGCCAGTATATATTTATGCCTTTTCTACCGCACCTATGGTTTTGTGTTGTTGTTTTAAACACTATGTAACGTATTGCAATTAGCAGCATGCACATTTGTGTTGGTGGAGGCAAAATTGATTTCCTTGGAGACCACACATTGAGCAGGCAGAAAGTCCCAGGCTTCAGCTCCTAGCATGTCCAACCAACTGGTTAGAGAATTGGGAAAGAAATCAGACCGAGACTCTAGAAAGGTGCTGGCCCTTGGAGCAGACAGTCCAAGTTGGCATCCTAAGTTCGCATACTAAGCATGCTCGTCTAATTCCAAGACTGCAACCAACCAAAGCCCACTGAGTGCATTTCATCATTGTTCACTCATTCATTTCTTTCATATTCCATTAATGCAAACAATACGCACAAACAGAAAAGCAATATTGACAGACCCTCCAAGTGTCCCTATTTTCCAGAGACAGTCCTAGATTTACAGCAGCCATCCTGGTTTCTGATTTGATCCCAGAATGTCCCGCTTTTCCTTGAGATGTCCCTATTTTCATTGGCGAAATGTTGAATGGTATGTATTAAGCATAAGTTGCTATAATTTTCTTACTAGTTAACAATCATAAGAATTCCTCAGATCTGAGCAAGGTCTTGCTGGTCAAGAATTATAATATTGACCAAATAGGTTCTCCTGGGGAGTTCACAAGCAGGCTGGGGCTGGAGGAGGTCTTTCAATCCATCCAAACCAGCCCCTGTTTGAGGACCTCCAACAAGAGCCTTCTTATTGGTCCCCAGTGTCCGGTATTATTCAGAGCCAGTTTGCAACAGTGGGGAGAGTATGACCCCTATGGCAGAGCTTGCAGCATGTTATAGAGGATGCTACTTACTAAAACCCAAAGAAGTCAAGCAGCAGCAAAAATCAACGTTCTACTGCACACAACCACCCTTTTGTAGAAGAACAGGGGTGCTTCTACTGATTTCAACTGATGACTTCTGCTTTGATGGCAGAAGTTACCGAAAACAGTAATGCACCGACCAGTAGCAACTTAGGAGCTTTTTTAATCATCCAAAGGAAGGGGACAGATGAAAGTGTGGACACATCAGGAGTTAAGCTGATCTGGCTTGTTCTTACTAGATCAGAGTGCACAGAACAAAGCTGATGTCATCTGTAAGATCTGATATCATAATCAGAGAAGTGAAAAGCTCTTCTGAGAGATTTGGTACCTTTCCCCATGAATTTTCCAGCTCTGGGGGATTGCAGCTAAATGTTACTTTAACACAGTATTTTGCTGATTAAATTCTGTCTTTGGAAACCATGGGCAGAGCATTAGTGACATGAATACCAAAATAGGGAGGATATAGTGGCCATAACTCTTGGTAGCTGAGACCAAAAGGCGCTTACTGTCTAAATAATGAAAGTGTGGTCTGCTCTATAAATTAGATCATTTATAATAGCCATGACCATTAAGAGTAGAGTACAAGCACATGACCTGGATACTGAACTTTGCATTGAAAGGGTTATTTTCCATCTATCTGATATACAGTCGTACCTTGGTTTTCAAACAGCTTAGTTCTCTGAACGTTTTGGCTCCCAAATGCCGCAAACCTGGAAGTGGCTGTTCCTATTTGCAAACTATTTTTGGAAGCCGAATGTCCAATGGGGCTTCGGCAGCTTCCTGCAGCCAATCAAAAGCTGTGCTTTGGTTTCCAAATGTTTTGGAAGTTGAACGGACTTCCAGAACCGAATTCCGTTTGACTTCCATGTTATGACTGTACTTTGAAGGCCTCTTTATATATCTCTTTGGATATACCAAAGGCTATTTAAATGCCGGGCACCTAAAAAGGTAAAGTGTGGCTGTATTTGAAAACATACTGGCTGTGAACTCCATTAGCAAAACTATGACGATTTTTTTCAGAAGGATTGGCTGTGCTTTGTCTTTTGTAGCAAAGGCAACAAAAAGTGTTTTTACAGTCTCACCCCTATAAACCAAGGATGACACTTCATACATCTGGTGAAATGGACTGCAGTCCATGAATGCTTTTGCCATAACAGAGTTATTAGTCTTTAAAGGTGTCACAAGACTCTTTGCTGTTTATGATGAAGATTTATGCATATTCATCTCCCAGTGTCTTATCGCTCAAGGAATGATAGTAGAACATGTAAACTGTCCCCAAGAAAAGTATTTTATTACACACATTATGGAATATGAAACTATCCTTGGTGGTGCTTGATCTACAGTGGCTGTTTCATGTGAAGAAACTGCCACTCAACAGTGCTGCAACCAACAAGTGATGAATTGTGTGGATGCACCTTCAGAGGTGTGTGTTCTCATTGCTCCGGAGCAGAGGGCAAGTCTATAGTTCAGCAGTTGAACACATAATTCTGAATGTGGAAGACCCCATGTTCAATTCCTGGCAGCTCCACCCCCCAACCCTGGGGGGGTGACATCACTGCACTGCCCCCCGGGACACTCGCCACAGGCGTCCTACACTTGAGTAGGACCCTGGCAGAGACACATGCCTGACTGGCATGTTCTCTCCGTCCTGGTTGATTGTTCGGGAGCTTCAAAAGCTTTCTTCAGCCCGAACATCACAGCGACTGATGCCAACCAACACTGGCACACTTAGGGATCCGCAGAGTTTGTGAGGTTTCATAACAGACCTCAGCAACTCAGCATTTTGGCTAATCTACTTTATTTACTTATAAACACACAGGGAGCACTGCAACATGGCTCCCTCTCTCTCTAGCATCAGACAGCAAAGAGAAAAGGAACAAAGGCCAATAGTCCCACTTCACGGAACACAGTAACACAAACATCCTGTCTCCATCACTTCCCACACTGTGGAGTCGAAACATATACCGTCATGTGAAAGACAACAATCCCATGACTGCAATCACGGAGCAGGAATTCTAACATCCCCACCCCCGGGTGCACAGCATGCAGCTAGCTCCAGGTGCTGGAGCAGCTAGCTCCGCCTCTGGCTCCACTTAAAAGGATCAGATAGCAGGTGATGTGAAAGATGGCTCTGCTTGAGACACAGGAGTAGCTGCTGCAGGTGGAAGTGGAAAGCTCAGGACTAGATGGGTAAATAGTTGATCTGTTATTAGGCAGCTTCCTGAGTTTCTATGGGGATACATACTTAAGAGTAAAATGGCAGAATAAAGGTGGGAGCAGGCATCAAGGTGCTCCAAGCCACTGAGCTCATTTGGGCTTGGAGTAACACATCATGGATGCAGGGGAACAGTGGAAGGAGCCAGCTGGGGAAACCCCAAGAGAAGAAGGCCCAGAGACCAGGGATAAGTGGTCAGAGGGAGAAGAGGGAGAAGACTGGGAGGAGGAGGTGTTGGAATCTGAAGAGGTAATAGGGCTGAGTGAGCTGGGAGAGAGAAGTCCAAAATCAGGGGCAGGAGAGGAGGGAGGCCAAGGTGAGAAATGACTCCAGCTGGAGAAGAGACACGGGTGTCTCCCCCTCCTGCTGCAACAAGCTCCCCTTCCTCCTGGTCTCCCAGAACTAGGAGAGTCGTGAAAAAGGCAGAGGAGAAGTTAGCTTCATGCAGGTGCAAGTTGCTGTGGGACACACTGGAGAGGAAGGGACTTAGGCAGCTGTGGAGAGGCAGGTACCTTCAGTCTCAGCAACTACGGTATTGTTCCGTGTATAAGACAATGTTTTTTTATTGTTACAAATTGGGGGTCGTCTTCTACACGGATAGTGCAGAGGGGGGACGGGTGATTGGTGGCAGCTGCAAGCAGGAGATTTTCAGCAGGTGGCTGTGGCAAGGCCTGCCGGTGATTGGCTGCTGCGGCAGCAATTGGGCAGGGGTTTGGCGGTGGCTGGCAGACGATTTGGGTGAGCGATTGTCGGCAATCCCCTCCCCCCAAAAAAGCTCAACAACTACGGGAAATCTCCTTCCATTTCCTTAATTTGGAGTCTCAAAAAATAGGGGTCGTCTTATACACGGGGGAGTGTTATACACGAAAATATCTGGCACTTCATGGGTGCAAGACTTACTGGAGATGAGTTGCTGTGCTCATGAGGCCTGACACTCCTGTGCAGACCCTGGTTTTGCCAATAAAGATTTAACTCCACTTTCTTGGTGTGATTTACTGCTGGCTCACTCCTGTCATGACAGTGATAGATCTATGAACACCCCCAAATTATGCAACTATTCCTTCCAAGGGAGTACAGCCCAGTTTCATCTTGCACACAATGCAATTCCTGGACCTGGGAACTGTCCTTCAATCTGGTCACAATTCTGCTGAAGTTTATTAGCCCTTATCCAGAACATGACTGCATCCAAAGCACCTGTTTAGGACACGCACAGCATCTCCTGTTTCAGGTGTTAAAGAGAAATAGAGCTGGGTGTCTGCAGCATACGGGCAACCCATTGCCCCAGATCTCCTAATGACTGCCCACAGCGGCTTTATATAGATATTACATAGCACTGGGGACAAAATTGTAGTCTGTGGCACCCTGTAAATCAACTGTCAATACTACAGCCTGGAACCTGTAGATAGGAGTGAACCTGCTCTAAATTGATGGCCCCAACTCCATTAGGATACTTTGGGGTCAATGGTCTCGAAAGCCACTGAGAGATTCAGGAAAATCGACAGGACTGAACACGATAATCCAATGCTGCAAAAACACAACATGTCGTGTGGGCTTACACTGATGTAGAGAGAGTGATGTGTGTAAGCAAGCTGAATGTGTGTACACATGTGAATCTATTTTTAAATATTATTCCTTTTAAGCCAATCACTTGCTTTTTGGAACAGATGGAGCTACTTGAAGTTGAGAGGTATCTAGGCTAATACTTCAGAAAAGCTAATTGCTCACGATTAATGTATTTTTTTAAAAAAAACAACACAACCATGTTTATACATGGCGTGGGAAGCATCTTCAGCCTCGAAGGCCAGACAAATAAACTTATCACCGGTGGAAGAGCCATACCTAGCCTTTACATTCTTTTTGCATGCAGTTAGTATAAGCGGGCATGTTGTTGTCATGAACAGGTAACATCCTTGTCACAAATGGTAAAGATTTTTGCAAAACTGATCCTGGAAGTTACAAAATGGCCGTCCTTACCGCAGATGAAGCAATGATTCTGTAGGGATGCAGAGAAAAACCTGCCCCGTGCTATGCATGCTACAGCCTGTCTAGAGCCCTATAAGCCCTGGCAACAGATTTTTATGACTCTGGGAAGGCCTAGTGAGACCTCTAGGAATTTGGTGAACTTCCATTCCCACCTGCAAGCAACTTCCATAATGTGTCTGGAGAGCTAGAAATTCTAGGCAACCCTGGCTCGGGCTGGCCGTTTTCTTTGTGGAATTTATCTTCTAAGTTTCACATAGGTAAAGGTAAAGGGACTCCTGACCATTAGGTCCAGTCGTGACCGACTCTGGGGTTGTGGCACTCATCTCGCTTTATTGGCCGAGGGAGCCGGTGTACAGCTTTTGGGTCATGTGGCCAGCATGACTAAGCCGCTTCTGGCAAACCAGAGCAGCGCACAGAAACACCGTTTACCTTCCCACCGGAGCGGTACCTATTTATCTACTTGCACATTGACGTGCTTTCGAACTGCTAGGTTGGCAGGAGCAGGGACAGAGCAACGGGAGCTCACCCCGTCACGGGGATTCAAACCACCGACCTTCTGATCGGCAAGTCCTAGGCTCTGTGGTTTAACCCAAAGAGCCACCCGCATCCCTAAGTTTCACATACATCTAGAAAATAAAATACATTTTAACTGAGGCAGAGATGGTCTTTCAAGAAGAGTGTTCCATTATCAGGTATCTGTTGCTTCACCATGCACTGTTGCCAACTGCTTAACCCCCAGCCCCTCAGAATGAAGCCTTATTTCCTTCACTGTGCACTGGTTCTATTTAATTCCCTTTGTTCCTCCTCCATCCCCTACAAAACCTGAAAGGGCCTTTGCTCAGTGGTAGGGAATGAAATTCCTGCTCTGCATACAAATGGTCCCCAGTTCATTCCTGGCACCTCCATGTTGGATTGGGAGAGACCCATGTCTGAAATCAGCTCTCCAGGGTTTCCCAAACTTGGGTCTCCAGCTGTTTTTGGAAGACAATTCCCATCATCTCTGGCCACTGGTCCTGCTAGCTAGGGATGGTGGGAGTTGTAGTCCAAAACAAGCTGGAGACCCAAGTTTGCAAAATCCTGGTGTAGGGCTTTGATGGCCTGACAAGACAGCTTCCTATGCAACAAACCCCAAACTCAGCTCAGTAGCAAAACAAGCCATTCCAGGGCATTGGAGGCAATGGGTGGCCTGTGAAGCACCATAGTGATTAAGCTTCTCCTTTCTGTACACAAGATGAAGGAGCTCTTCTCAAAGGCACATCTTTGAGTTGGCCTGCAAAGTCGGTGAACCCCCAAGCCAAGTGCCGCTCATCAGCCACGTATTGTGTTTGTCACTCACATACCACAATATCCTTCCCTCCACACATGTACCAAATATGGCAACAAAAGCTGACTTTCTGAATATTTGGTGGGCCTGCTATGTCTGCCTGGTGAGTCACGATCATGTCAGTGGATCACAAGTTCTTCATTTCTGCATTTTCCATGCCGTAGAGATGCACAGATGGATCTCACATCCAACCCAAATCGATGCCCCTGATCAGGCAGCAAAGACAGTTGATAGATCTCATTAGTATCAAACAGGACGACAGGGTGTTAATTAGAGAAACAGCCACTGTAGGTATTAAGCTGCATATCAACGAGTGACCCCCTTTCCTCTATGTTCTGCCTGCCAATTATTTATTAATTTGAGACACGAACACACATACACCCCTCTGGCTCACTGCCAGTAATAAGGCACTGATCTTGCTCATGAAGCTTGCTCAATTCCATTTCATATCTATCTTGTGCCCAAAGTCACATTGCACTTTTTCTAGTGCCAAAGGGTAAGGAGAAGCTTAAACTTGGGAAGTAAAACCATACCAATTACATATACTATATAAATATAATGAGCTTGAAAGAGAAAGAAGAGCAACTCAGTTTGCTTTTCACTGTATTGTATTGTTCTTTTTTTCTTTCTTTGTTCTTTCTCTTTTGTTTCTTTTCTTTTCCTTTTCTGTAATTTTTAAAAGTAATAAATATTATTATTATTTTTTAAAAGTTTGCTTTTCACTGTGGTCCATTTCTCATATGAAGCAGAGGCAAACCCGAGTTTGCCCCAAGTACTGTATTTATGTTACAGCCAGTGTGGAGCTACAGCCAGTTCTGTCCGTACAATACCTATGTTTGCAAACCTGTATCTGGTGCACTTTTTCTATTTAGCTATACAGTGGTGTCCCACAAGACAAATGCCTCGCAAGACGGAAAACTCACTAGACGAAAGAGTTTTCCGTTTTGGAGGTGCTTCACAAAATGAATTTCCTATGGGCTTGCTTCGCAAGACGACAATGTCTTGCGAGTTCCTGCTGGGTTTTTTTCCTCCCCCCCTTTTTCTAAGCCGCTAAGCCACTTATCAGCTGATCCAATCAGCAGATAAGCCGCTAAAAGCCGCTAATAGCGCTAATCCGCTAATCCGTCAATGGGCTTGCTTTGCAAGACAAAAAAAACGCTAGACGAAGAGAATCACAGAACGGATTCTTTTCGTCTTGCGAGGCACCACTATACACCTAAAAGCTATAATGTTTTAAGAGGCCCATGAGGCTTTATGAAGAAAGAGACCCCCAAAAAGCAATGCGTTACAGAAGCACGGCCACGGCTATGGGATCAGTCTTGATTTGCGAGCAGCCCACAACCAGACACCAAACCAGGTGGAAGGAAGAAGTGAGATTTCCACTATAGCCAGAGTGGGGTGAACTGCTGCTCCCCACCCTCCAGCTCCTTGATGTCTTTTTGCCATTGAATCTTGTTTCAAAGCAAGATCTGCAGGATTTGATATGGGGCAACTGGGACCTTCTGTGTGCAGAGGGCTCTATCACAGAGCAGTAGTCCTTTCCCACTGGCCAAGAGCACAGTTATCAGCATGTGAATTGCAGGTCTCCAACGCAAAGCTAAAGCCAGTATGGCAGGAGCTTTACCCAGCTCTTCCTGCTGCCCAATCCTGGCTGGACTAAGAGGCACAGTGCCAATCCACCTCCTAGTACAATAATTACAATATAAGGAGCTGCTACTATCACATAGTAACATCCAAATATTAAGGTATTCAGAAACTGAATGATTCAACCCACACTCAAAAAGTACTAGTTTAAACATTTTTGGTACAATAACTAGAATTATGGAGATTTTTGCACTTTGATCCTCCCAAAGTCCTCGTGGAGGCTCTGCACATGACTTAACAGCCCTCAAGTAAAGGATGACACCTGGACAAGGAGGAATATTTTTTATAAAAATTAGCCCTTCATTACTGCAGATGGTGACAGCAGTCCCCAAATCAAAAGACATCTGATTCTTGGGAGAAAGGCGATGACAAACCTAGACAGCATCTTAAAAAGCAGAGACATCACCTAGCCGACAAAGGTCCGTATAGTTAAAGCTACGGCTTTCCCACTAGTATGGAAGTGAGAGCCGGACCACAAAGAAGGCTCATCGCCGAAGAACTGATGCTTTTGAATTATGGTGTTGGAGGAGACTCTTGAGAGTCCCATGGACTGCAAGAAGATCAAACCTATCCATTCTGAAGGAAATCAGCCCTGAGTACTCACTGGAAGGACAGATCCTGAAGCTGAGGCTCCAAAACTTTGGCCACCTCATGAGAAGAGAAGACTCCCTGGAAAAGACCCTGATGTTGGGAAAGATGGAGGGCACAAGGAGAAGGGGACGGCAGAGGACGAGATGGTTGGACAGTGTTCTCAAAGCTACCAGCATGAGTTTGACCAAACTGTGGGAAGCAGTGGAAGACAGGAGTGCCTGGTGTGCTCTGGTCCAGGGGGTCACGAAGTCTCGGACATGACTAAACAGCAAGCACAACTCTTGGAAAACAGGGTTTTACTAACCTGGTCAGGAAGGCCCAGATTAAACAATTTTTGGTGTGGAGGGGATAAAACAACCTGCAACAATTAAGTAAAAGTGAATTCCAAAAAATCTAGAGATGGGCATTTGATGGTGAGAATTACATGCCCTCCAGCCACATCTTTTGCAAAGTGCAGCCACAGGAGAATTTGAGGGGAGGAGTGATCTAGGTTACCTGCTTGGCAAAGCCCAATCCTGCACCCTGTGTGAACTGACTGCGCACTCCATCATGCCACTAGATTTCTTTGCAATCTGCAAGGAATTCAAGGCAGGTGCAGGGAGGCATCTTGGCAGGCACTGATATGTGAAAAGTGTTCCTCCCCAACCTCTGCCTTACACCCTCAGTTGCTAGTTCTGTCAAATGCTAATCAACATTGCAGGACTACCAGCCAATGCCGACAAGTAGCAGCAGTCAAAATATTGACATAGTGAAATCAAACATTGGTGGGCATTTAAAAAAAACAGAGATCTGGTGTTTGGATAATATTTGAGCCTCCAGAAAATGGCTGGAGAACACTCAACTTCAAAATATGCAGTGAAAAATTTCCAGACCTTTTGTTTTGCAGGGAGGAATTAAGTCAGCTCTACAATTGACACTTTGGCCAAGCCCTTTCTTCACCATTTGATGGTGTCTTGAATCCGGCACAAGACCAAGCAGCTGAGGTGGCAAAGGAGCAGAACGGTTATACTGCCACTTGAAAAGGAAGCCTTGGGGGCCGGTCTCATTTACTCCAAAATGAAGCAAGGCCCTGACAACTTCAGTCTTCCCTTACCTGCCTGCCTGCCTTGTTATATCCAGTTGGGGCAGCTCCGCCTGGCATGAAGGACCACAAAGTCATTTTGGACTCACAGCTGTCCATGAAAGCACAGGTCAATTCTGTGTCCAGGGCAGTTGTACCAGCTGCATCTTGTCCGCAGGCTGAGACCATACCTGCCCACGAACTGTCTCGCTAGAGTAGTGCATGCTCTGGTTATCTCCCGCTTGGACTACTGCAATGCACTCTACGTGGAGCTACCTTTGAAGGTGACCCGGAAACTGCAACTAATCCAGAATGTGGCAGCTAGACTGGTAACTGGAAATGGCCGCTGAAACCATATAACACCAGCCCTGAAAGACCTACATTGGCTCCCAGTACGTTTCTGAGCACAATTCAAAGTGTTGGTGCTGACCTTTAAATTCCTCAGCCCAGTATACATGAAGGAGCATCTCCACCCCCCATTGTTCAGCACTGAGGTCCAACGCCAAGGGCCTTCTGGTGGTTCCCTCACTGCAAGAAGCAAAGTTACAGGGAACCAGACAGAGGGCCTTCTCGGCAGTGGCGCCCATGCCATGGAACACCCTCCCATCAGATGTCAAAGAGATAAACAACTACCTGACATTTAGAAGACTTCTGAAGGCAACCCTATATCGGGAAATTTTTAATGCCTAATGTTTTACAAACTTTTGTGTGCTGTAAACCGCCCAGAGTGGCTAGGGGAACCCAGCCAGATGGGCGGGGTATAAATAATAAGGTGGTGGTGGTGGTGGTGGTGGTTGTTGTTATTGTTGTTGTTATGTCATTGGCTCTGGCTTCACTGAGTGCCTTGTTAGAATTCCTGCTCCATGATTGCAGTCATGGGATTGTTGTAGTGCTCTGCGTGTGTTTATATGTAAATAAAGTAGTTTAGCCAAAATGCTGAGTTGCTGAGGTCTGCACGCATGATGAGCAAACTCTGCGGATCCCTAAGTGTGCCGGCGTTGGCTGGCGTTGCTGTGATGTTTGGGCTGAAGAAAGCTTTTGAAGTTCCCGAACGAAAGACCAGGAGGGAGAGAACATGCCAGTCGGGCATGTGTCTCTACCAGGGTCCTACTCGAGTGTAGGCTGAGCTCCCAGCATTCTGTCCTACCATTCCCAAGGTACGCCAGCTGCTGGTGCGAGGAAATGCCCAAAGAGAATTTTTGCCTGTGTCTTGCCTGGGAGAAGCAGCTGAGCTGCCCCATGAAAGGGGAGTCCTTTGGGGTTGAGGGCTGTGCTGAGGTCAACAGCAAAGCCCTGGAGGCCACACAAAGCCACAAGGCTTCTGTCTAATATTGATGTGTGTGTATATGTATATATTCACAACCCCTGTTTAAAAGAGTCGCCACGGTCTCCAGGGGTTGAGGAATGCAAGTTCCCAGTTGCTTAGCAATGCTTGACGATGGGTGGGGGGGGGTGTTCAGGAGCAACTCTCCCTATTTGTTCTCTGGCGCAATTAGGGAGAGGGGGCTCTTTCCCCCCTTCTGCTCAAGCCTTGACTTATTCAAGGCAAAGCTGCCATGGAGACCGTCTCTTGCTTGGCAGCTAACGTCAACGCAAGCAGACAGATTCCATGGCATCCTCGGAAAGGTGTCTCAAAAGGGGGAATCAATCCCACCAGAGCGTTTAGACCACGCCAATCCCACCTCCCAGAAAGCTGCCAAGTTGAGAATGGCACCCAACCCAACCCCGACACCCACTTTGGGTTATGGGATGTCTGCGACCAGGATCCCTTGCCTGCCTTTTTACGATCAAAGACGATGCCAGGAGGGCAGCTATGAATCAGGATTGTGGCACTGAGAGAGAAGGGCACTTACCCTTTTTCTACACACGCCATTTTCCCAACTGAACTCCCTTCTACTAAAGCTGCCATTTGCCCTGCAGGGGGAAACAAAACAGGGTTCATGGGTACTTGTATGTTTTCCCCTGCGGATCAAACAACAACTTTATTGAAGCGTAATCTTTCAGAAATCATTATATAGGGTGGAAATCAACGCCATGCTATTAGGAACATTTCAGCCCACCAGACAGTATGACACCCCCTGCCCACCTGTATGCTGTTCTGGGGTTTCTCTTGACCCCCGCCTTGAGCCAATTTGGAGGGGGGGTGAGATGGATTGAATAAGTGCAAGTCCTTGCACAGGCTTCTGCTGACAGAGCTTCTTAGGTGAATCCCAACTATAGCATATGAACTATCAGTATATTAGTATGTAATATATCCTATGCATATTATAGAATTATAGCAAACATCCTATATACAAATGGCAAACTCAATTCTCTGAATATGGATCCTTATAGAAGCAAAATGGAATGCCACCCCCCACAAACAGGATATATTAATAGGCTTGGGCATGCCAAAAGGCTTGAGGTGCAACAATATTTAAGAAAGCAAGTCCTAAGTTTGTGTATACACTAAAGCAGCTCGATGAGGACTGTCCATCCTGCCCATTGGAGGATAGGCAAAGGAGAAATGAGGGGACTGAAGAGCTGTGGCTGACTGGACCCCTGATCAGGAACATTTTGGTGTGTGTGTGTGTGTGTGTAAAATACTCCTTCCCTCCCTTACGAAGCTGGCTGTGCTGTCTCCAAAGCCTTCCAAGAATTGAGTGCATTAGATTAAGGTTACCAGATTTTTTTCAATGAATCCAGGGACACTTTTCAACTTCCTACTAAATAGATGGATTTTGTCAGGGAACTGATTTGTAAATCCGTGGACTGTCCCCAGGAAACGGGGACATCTGGTAACCTTGCATTAGATCAGTCCAGAACTCAAATCCATCCAGCCTGGGAAATGTTTTGCATTTTTTTGTTTGTTTGTTTCAAATTGGGAGCATAGGGCACCAGAACATTCTGTGCCCTGCCCTCACAATGCAAAAAGTGGCAGATTCAACCCTTGGCATCTCCAGGTAGGGCTAAGAAATCCCTGGAGAGGCCCTGCCAGTCAGTACAGACAACAAACACCAAGCTAGCTGGCCCAATGGTTGGATTCAGTAGAAGGCAGCTTCTGGTACTCTTAGAAAGCTGTGGATGGAGCTTCAACTTCACCCTGAGGATGTTGACCAGCTGCCATATTTTTGGAACAGCTTTCTTCGAGATCACTGACCCCAGGTTGAGTGCAGACAGAGAAGAATGGGTGGGGAGATGTGAACAAGAGTTGCATTTTGATGTGATGTCCACATTGGTCAAGAAGTTCATAGAACTGTAGAGTTGGGAAGACTCCAAACGGTCAAACCTCCTGCGATGCTGAAGGTTATCATCTGAAAACAAGGAGTTGTCCTCCAGTGGCTTCTTGCTCCCTCCAGCCTTGCTATCACCCTTATTAAAATTTATTGCATGCTTTTCTACTCGAAATGCAAGGCATCACACAATAAAATCAGGTAAGTACACAGGAAGCTGCCTTAAACCAAGTCAGACCATTGGCTCATCCAACTCACTATTATCAACACTGACTGCCACAGCTACTCCAGGTTTTTGGGCAGCCCTGCCTGAATTTGACCAGGAATGAACAGGGGATAATTTGCATGTAAGGCATGTGCTGTACAAAAAGTAGAACTTAACAATCCAAATACTAAATAAACATATTGTGACTCCGTAGCAACAGTAATATCAAGCTAAGCCAGATGGCCCACGCTGGTGAAAGAACTCTCTCCCATACAAGCAGTCAAGTTGGAATTACTGTATTTTTCACTCCATAAGATGCACTTTTTTCTTCCTAAAAAGTAAGGGGAAATGTCTGTGCGTCTTATGGAGTGAATGTGTGGTCCCTGGAGCCAAATTGCCCAGGGGCAAAAAGCAGATCATGCTTTTTTTTAAAAAAGAGGGAAGTGGGTGTTGGAACAAAGCTGCTGATTGTTTGCTGATCAGGGAGAGAGGTAAGGGACACTAGAGATAAAGGAAGCTACCTGGGAGGGGGGGAGGTAAAGACAGCAAACTTGCAAAGGGGAGAAACAGGAAGACTAAAGCAATAAGGAGAGAAATTAGAAGAAAAGGAGGAGCAAAAAACTGTTCCAGCTAAGGAAAAGACACAAAGGCAATCAAGAGGGAAGGGAGTGTTGAAAGGAAACAGCTGATCGGTGGGATCGGAAGAGAGATAAGGGACACTAGCGGAGGCTGCCGGGGGGGGGTAAAAGCCCATGGATCCTCAGGATTTTTACATTGGGTCACCCCAAATTCACCCCCAAATTCACCATCAGGTCACATAGCATGTCCATGGCTACAGCCTGCACCAAAAAAATCATGCACCCACTGTTACGTAGGGCTGCAATGGCGCAAAAAAACGTGGTTACAAAGCACAGATCCACATGGGTACTCAGGATTTGTGCATTGGGTCACCCCAAATTCACCATCAGATCACATGTCTGTGGCCACAGCATGAACCACAAAAATCATACATCCACTGTTTCGTTCATAATATTTTTTTTCTTGTTTTCCTCCTCTAAAAACTAGGTGCGTCTTATGGTCAGGTGCATCTTATGGAGCAAAAAATATGGTAAATGGTGACATGGCCTCTTCCCCACACCCCCAGGAATTACCAGTTCAGGTACTGGGAAGGACTGGGCAAGATGCCATCCAAAACCAGTTTGAAATCTGTATCATGATATCAGTTTCATAGTTTTTAACCTAGCAATATATTGCGAATCATGAGGTGTGTATGTACGTGCTATGCAAAAATCACAATGTGGGGGAAACCATGAAACCAGCCAATGTTTCTACATAGCTCCATTCTCAGTTCAGACATTGTGATATACAGTACTTTTTTCTAGAAAAAGAGGTGCCAGAACTCAACATGAACACCTCCCTTGTTCTCTTATAACGGCAATGGTGCCCACCTGAGAAGTGCCAGAACTGAGTTCCAACGAGTTCCAACTGGGGGGGGGGGGGAAGCACTGGTGAGATATCAATATATCACGAGGTTTAGCTGGTGATATATCACAATGTTGAAAACCAGGTATCACCCAGCTCTAATGTAGTCATACCTTGGAAGCCGAACGCCTTGGCACCCGTAAGTTTTGGCTCCCAAACACCGCAAACCTGTAAGTGAGTGTTCTGGTTTGCAAATGTTCTTTGGAACCTGAACGTCTGGTGTGGTTTCTGCGGCTTCCGATTGGCTGCAGGAGCTTCCTGCAGCCAATCGGCAGCCACGCCTTGGTTTCCAAACATTTTGGAAGTTGAAGGGACTTCCGGAACGGATTCCATTCGACTTCCGAGGTATGACTGTACTGAGAAGGCCCTGCTCCAAGCCACCACCAAATCTCACCTCTGGAAAGGAGGGGACTATGAGCCCATTTCCCTGCCAATCTCAGAGGACAGGGAGGAACAGTCTGTGACCTCGGCCATGTACTTACTCCCACTCCTTCCGCCTCGCCTGCGGCGTGCTCTGCATCTTGTGGGCTTCGTGCGCCTTGATGATATCCCGCTGTTCAATCAGGCCCCCTCGCCGACGCTTGATGACTTCTGGGCTCACGGGGATGAGTTGACTCTGCCCCACATCCAACGTGCTGCCGCCCTCCAACCCCAAACTGGATTCCCTCTCCTGGGAGCGCAGTTCGTAGAGGCCGTCGAAGCTGGTGGTGCGTGAGACGAGCGTGTCCGTCAAGGTCTCCGGCTCCAGCAGGCTGCACGACTGAGCGGGCTGCATCAAACCCAGCCGGTGCTTCCGCCATGCTTCTTCCTCCGGCAGGGCCAGCATGCACCTCTGCGAGTCGCTGTCCAGTTCAGGGCTGCCGCCAGGAGGGTAAGAGCCTGATTCGGGGAGCATGTGAGCACTGAGAGAGCATGTGCCAAGGCTGAACATCATGGACGCCGCTGCAGAACATCACTCTAGGGACAAGGAACAGAAGGACAAGAAAAGTTACCAGCAGGCTTCTTTCTGGGACCTGTTTTGAGCGGGGGGGGGGGGGTGATTCAGGTTGCAGAACTGGAAGTGGACGCTGCCTTCTTTATAAATTGTGTCCCTCAAAAAATATCAACACAAAGCAGAAAAATAACCATGGATCAAGGCCCTGTTGGGTTGAAATGCCACAGTCATTACACAGCACCTCCAGTAAAGGTAAAGGGACCCCTGACCGTTAGGTCCAGTCATGGCCGAATCTGGGGTTGCAGTGCTCATCTCGCTTTATTGGCTGAGGGAGCCGGCATACAGCTTCTGGGTCATGTGGCCAGCATGGCTAAGCCACTTCTGGCGAACCAGAGCAGCGCACAGAAACGCCATTTACCTTCCTGCCAGAGCAGTACCTATTTATCTACTTGCACTGGCATGCTTTTGAACTGCTAGGTTGTCAGGAGCTGGGACCGAGCAACAGGAGCTCACCCCGTCGTGGGGATTCGAACTGCTACCTTCTGATCGGCAAGTCCTAGGCTCCGTGGTTTAACCCACAGTGCCACCTGTGTCCCTAGCACCTTCAGTAGGGTCATATAAATTGTTCTCTAGCCTGCAAGGGTTAGGAAAGGACATACATAGGTTCAGACACACACACACACACACCATCCCACAAATGTAGTTGAGCACAGAATTTGTATCCCATGTCCCATGTTTTGCATGCAGAAGAGGTCAAGTTCAATCCCCTGGCATCTCACCAGAGTACTGCATGCTCTAGTTATCTCCCGCTTGGACTACTGCAATGCGCTCTACGTGGGACTACCTTTGAAGGTGACCAGGAAACTACAATTAATTCAGAAGGTGGCAGCTAGACTGGTGACTGGGAGTGGCCCCTGAGACCATATAACATCGTTCCTGAAATACCTACATTGGCTCCGAGTACATTTCTGCAAGTTTCAACTCAGAAAGCAGTATTCAGTCGTCAGTACCACGCGTACCAAAAGGAATGATTGAGAAAATAAGAAATAGGGGCACAGGGCAGATTTTGTCCTTACTCAGCACACCACATCACCAAAACCTGCCCCTGCACCCATGGGGCAAGCAAGAAGCATTATCAATGGAAATGTCGTATATTATCATTTATAGAGCAAGTTGCTTCCTCGTGGGACTATGTATGGCTCCTTCAAGTCAACAGCACCTACAGCTTTTACTCCTCCAATTAAGTTATCTGGAGGAACGCTGTCTACCAAGAGGGAGGAATAAACAGATTATGGCACACCAACCTCCTATCAGGATTCAGTGAATTTGCGAAGGGATTATGTGGCCTGGATCACACCTTCTTCCCACCAGAACCACAAAAAACACCTCTGTACATCCCGCTGTAAGTTTTCTGCACCTGATGAATGGCAGGATTTTCCAACTCTCTGAGAGAGGTGACCCAGTGAGTTCAATAGCCTTTTCTAACATGGTTTGGGGTGGGAGTGGGGAGAAAACGGATCTGTGGGAGCTGAACTGAATCTTATCAGATGTGTTTTTGTGCTTAAGTGAGCTTCAATTCCGTGGGTGAGACAGGAGTTTCGGAAGGCAGAGCCACAGAATGACGATAGGCAGGGGGAATAATCTGTACACAATACAATCCAAATATGGGTCAAGCAAAATTGTGGATAAACCCTAGTTTAGGTCCATTAAACATAGCTGGATACAGCTTATCATCATCACCACCACCGTTAATAAGTCATAAGGTGATTAGCATGTCATCTTCCAATTATCAGAAATGACAAAAATTTAGCTGGGGGAGGCAAAGGGTGGGGCCGCAGACCCCCTGGGTGTGTTCCACAGACCCCTAATTGTGAACCAATGATCTAGTCCAGCCCCTTGCAGTGCAGGAATATGCAGCTGCCCCATATGGGTTTCGAACCTGCAACCAACAATCTAAGCAGTTGAGCTACCCTTTCTCCCATGCTTCCATAGACAGCCCCAACACAGGTGGAGTCCTCTGTTGATGCAAAACTTTTATATATATATATAAAAATAAGCACCCTACAATAAAGAGTTCCAGCACTGAGCATATAAATTCAGTTTGATGAAGTGGTCAGTTAAATCAGGCAACCTGGAACAAAACTTTCCTAACGTTTCCCAGCGATAGTTGCTTACTCCCTTACTGGTGCCTCTCTGCTCACTGACACAAACCCTTTCCGACGTAGCAAAGTTACCTTAAACGTTGAAAGGTGCAAGATAGTATCTCAAGCAGTAGGTGGTGCTGTACCTCAAGATACAAAACTCTCCCCGTTACCTGCAGCGTTTGTTTTGGTTCTTGTGTGCTGTGGGATCTCATCCCCCCACCTGAGCACATTTGCAAGGACAACACTGTTAATGAGTCAGCAAGTTTCGGAAGGAAGTGGGACAGAATGACTCTTTGTGGCATTTGAGTAGATTTTTAATGCAATGGAGTAAGGAGCAAGGAGCATGAATCTAGCAGGACTCCTCTGAGCAATAAGGCAGCTTTCCACCAAAGGAAGCCATGGAACTAAACCAGATCAGCCATAGGGTCTGACTAGCTCCTCTGCATGAAGACCAGAAGGCTGCTGGTTCTAGTCCCAGGTTGTATCTGCAGGTGGGTGGAATGCAGTCCAGGAATTCCCTGGCAGACAACACAATGCAGGAAAGGTTACTTAGAAGTTTGAGGGTGCTGGGTGCTGCCATAGTCTGTTTCCCAACGTGTAGAGATGGGCAGAACAGCCCCAAAGGCCTCACAACCTTTTTGGTAGAATGAAATGTCACCACTCTCAGGAGCCTCATCAGCTAACTTGACATCCCACCCCTGTTTATCTTTCAGACATCCAGTCTGCACATTTTAGCATGTGGAATCAGGAGTCATTGTAAAAAAGGGTGGCTCCTAACTTCACCCAAAAGCACAAGTGGTACAAAACCCAAAGGATAACGCTGATATGCCCATCTCACTGTCACCACTTTTACTGTCTATTAGGTAATGCCTAGGGATGCTCCACTGGTGAGGAAGGAAGCTTATCGTACTGATGTCCCTTTGCGGTATCTTCATCATGAAAAAGCTCATTCAGAGGCTCAGCCTCCCTTCTTCCCCAAAGCAACCACTGGGAGGAGAGGGAGGAATGAGGGAGGTGGTCAACCCACAATTTGAGCAGTGCCATTTTTAACTCCCCCTTAATCCTGCTGTTGGGACGTGGGTGGCGCTGTGGTCTAAACCACAGAGCCTAGGACTTGCCAATCAGAAGGTCAGCGGTTCGAATCCCCGCAACGGGGTGAGCTCCTGTTGCTCAGTACCTGCTCCTGCCAACCTAGCAGTTCGAAAACACGTCAAAGTGCAAGTAGATAAATACAGTGGTGCACCGCAAGACGAATGCCTAGCAAGGCGGAAAACCCGCTAGACGAAAGGGTTTTCCATTTTGGAGGTGCTTCACAAAATGAATTTCCTATGGGCTTGCTTCGCAAGACGAAAATGTCTTGCGAGTTCCTGCGGGGGTTTTTTCCTCCCCCCCCCTTTTTCCCAAGCCGCTAAGCCGCTTAACAGCTGATCCGCTAAACCGCTTAACAGCTGATCCGCTAAGCCGCTAAGCCGCTTATCAGCTGACCCGCTAAGCTGCTAAGCCGCTAAGCCGCTTATCAGCTGATCCGCTAAGCCCGCTAAGCCGCTAATAGCGCTAATCCGCTAAGCCGCTAATGGGCTTGCTTTGCAAGTCAAAAAATCGTATTGCGAGGCACCACTGTAGGTACCACTCTGGTGGGAAAGTAAACGGCGTTTCTGTGTGCTGGTCTGGTTTGCCAGAAGCAGCTTAGTCCTGCTGGCCACATGACCCGGAAGCTGCATGCCGGCTCCCTCGGCCAATAAAGCGAGATGAGCACTGCAACCCCAGAGTTGGTCACGACTGGACCTAATGGTCAGGGGTCCCTTTACCCTTTACCTAATCCTGCTGCATTATCAGCCACAAAGCAGTACACTTTAGCACTGTGGTGGTGGGGTGTTATTGTTTCAAGCGTGGTTCCACAGGGCTAGCCAGGTCCCTCGTTTCATCTCTACAGAAAAGAATCAACAGACACAAAGATGACACCATGAATTGCAGTATTCAAAAAAACTGCAGGGAGGGGGGTGGCGCAACACTTTGACTGCCCAGGACACTCCAAAAAATGACCGCCTTCAGGTCAGTTGCAAAGAAACTGCCAAAGGGAACTGCTGAATTTCAACAGATCAAGAAGCTGGGCGCTATCACTTGTTGATTGAATTGGTACAACTGTTTGTGTCAATTGCCTTGCCTATGCCAGGATGTCTGCATTATCAACAAGCGTTTTGCTAATTGCCCTTGTTAGCTCCATAATTCCTACTCCCTCTGTATTTTCTGCAATTCATTTCTCTTTGACCTCACCATTTACAGTTCCCATGCCAAAAAATAGCCCCTTTCATACCTATACAGTGGTACCTCGGGTTAAGAACTTAATTCATTCCGGAGGTCTGTTCTTAACCTGAAAATGTTCTTAACCTGAGGTACCACTTTAGCTAATGGGGCCTCCCACTGCCACTGTGCAATTTCTGTTCTCATCATGAAGCAAAGTTCTTAACCCGAGGTAATATTTCTGGGTTAGTGGAGTCTGTAACCTGAAGCATTTGTAACCTGAAGCGTCTGTAACCTGAGGTACCACTGTACTTGTAACTCATGAATTTAAAGAAGTGGACCATGCTCCATAGAAGCTTATGCTATAATAGGTTTGTTAGACTTTAAGGAGACACAAGTCTACTTTTTCATATTTGTTGTGGTTGTTGGGTGGGGGCGATCATAACTTTATATTGCTTCTTGTGTTAATATGGGTTTGTTATTTTTGTAGATGTCTGCTAGGCGGTATCCGCCTTTGGCTTGCCAGGTTTTCATCTGGAGGCTTTGTGCTGCATGGTGGAATAGTAGGTAGTGTGCCAGGGGGTTAGTGGGGATGGGGTTGGGGACAGTCTCCCTGCTTCTTCCTTCCATGCTTAAAGCATGGCCTGTGTGAATGTGTTTAGTGTTGTGGGGATTTTCCTCAGCTTGTTTGGGAGGAATGGGCATGCTGTGGTGGAGATATTTTCGATTACGTCTCTCTCCAGGTGTACCCAACGTTTTGTCTCGCCTTCTAGAATGTATGGGATTATGTGGCGCACTTGGTTGGCGATGTAATATAGTTCTATGCTGGGGACTCCCCACCCTCCCACTGAGGAGGGAAGGTGTAGGTATTTGGGGTTTATTCTTGGGGGATTTGTGAGGGAAGATAAACGAGTGTAGTTTTTCTCCCCCTGTCATTTGCGGAGTTGGGCTAGGGGGATCCAGATTGGGAGGGTTTGGAACGTTTGGGAGGGTTTGAAAGTATGTTTCCGAGCACAATTCAAAGTGTTGGTGCTGGCCTTTAAAGCCCTAAATGGCCTCGGCCCAGTATACCTGAAGGAGCATCTCCATCCCCATTGTTCAGCCCGGACACTGAGGTCCAGCTCCAAGGGCCTTCTGGCGGTTCCCTCAACATGAGAAGTGAAGTTACAGGGAACCAGGCAGAGGACCTTCTCGGTAGTGGCGCCTGCCCTGTGGAACACCCTCCCACCAGATGTCAAAGAAATAAATAACTATCTGACGTTTAGAAGACATCCGAAGGCAGCCCTGTTTAGGGAAGTTTTTGATGTTTGATCTTTTATTATATTTTTAATCTTTTGCTGGAAGCCACCCAGAGTGGCTGGGGAAACCCAGCCAGATGGGCGGGGTATAAATAATACATTACAGTGGTACCTCGGGTTACATACGCTTCAGGTTACAGACTCCGCTAACCCAGAAATAGTACCTCGGATTAAGAACTTTGCTTCAGGATGAGAACAGAAATCATGCTCCGGCGGCACGGCAGCAGCAGGAGGCCCCATTAGCTAAAGTGATGCTTCAGGTTAAAAACAGTTTCAGGTTAAGAACGGACCTCTGGAACGAATTAAGTACTTAACCGGAGTATCAATGTATTATTATTATTATTGGAATAGGTAGGTTAATTTTTGGAAGGTGACCACTAATGGTGTGCTAAAAGTGCCTCCCCATGTTCACACTGCTATCCCCCCCCCACATACCCGAATATGCCAGAGACTTCCCCAACCCTGCCAGAGGCAAAAGTTGTGAATCATTCTTTCCCAGAACACAGCTGAAAGAGGGAGTTGCAGCAGCAAGAAGAAAGGACAGGACAATATAATTGCACCCGCTGCTTACCCAGTGTGGCCGAGGGGGTAATAAAGAGCTGGAGATGGAAACCCACAATCTAGCACAGCAGTAGCTCCTCTTTAAAGCAGGCAGAGCCCTGCTAAGTTCTCTCCTCCGTGCTAGAATTCTGGGGCATGCCAGGAAGCAGTTAAAGAACAGCTGCATCGCCTGCCAAAAGGAACACTCTGAGCATCTTCAGGCTTAGCTGTCAAAGCCCATAAAGGATTAATGATGCTGTCTTGTTATCTACAGGAGACAATTGGCAGAGGGTCTGAGAGAGGCACCACCACCTTTCTTGTGTAAGAGACACCCCGCGTAGCGGCAGAAGTTAAAACAGTTTCAGCACCATCTGCATTTCTTAGCCAGATGCCGGAAGGGGAGAGAAACACAAGAAAGGCAGCCTGGTGTATTTCTGAACCACTTCAAATTGACTGGAGCAATGACAGTGGTTCGGAGCTGGCTGAAGCAACAAAACGGCCTCGGTGGATGCAAAGGTCCAGTGGGCCACGGCCAAATTTGAAACAAGGCCATGCGGCATTGTGAAATTGCACCTACTTGCGTTGGCACAGAGAATGCAGCTGGAGCTGCAAACTGGGCATGTGATGAAGCAACAACAGCCAAGATAAAATGGACTTGGAAGAGGGCCACTCCACAATATCCCCTTGCGCTTGTTTGTGTGTGTTGGCCATCAAAGGCAGGTTTTAGCACTCATATTTTCCAATCTGTGCACAGATTATTCACTTTTTGTGCTGTGGGGGTCTGGGGACGGCAACTAGATTATCTGGAGGAACCTAAAAGGTTTTGTGGCAATCTGTCCCTTTGGTGGCAAACCTCAATGTGGCGACTAAGGGGTCCATTGCAAAGAGGGCCTCTCAACACTCATTATGCCATGGGCTAGTTGCAAGTGTCCTTGGTGGACATTAGTCAGCTGACTCGGTACTTAAAGGCAGCTGGCTCCCTCAGTCAGTATTGTGGGGCAGCCCAGCCAGGGCTGCAAAATGGATGTCAAAGATCATGTAATACATTGAAAATTTAAATAAAAAAAATCATTCCAGTAGCACCTTAAAGACCAACTAAGTTAGTTCTTGGTATGAGCTTTCGTGTGCATGCACACTTCTTCAGATACACTGAAACAGAAGTTGCCAGATCCTTCTATATAGTGAGAAGGTGGAGAGGGGTATTATTCAGAAGGGTGGTGGGAATGGGAGATTGGCAGATAGCTGAGATGAGCCTGTTGACGACTCTTAACAACTGTAATAGGTCTTACAGGAAAAGGCAAGGGGTGAGAGGGTGAGAAATGGCTTAGTCATGTATAATGGGATAAGAATCCAATGTCTTTGTTCAAACCAGGTCTCTCCATGGTTTTAAGTTTGGTAATGAGTTGCAATTCTGCAGCTTCTCTTTCCAGTCTATTTCTGAAATTCCTTTGTAGTAAAACAGCTACTTTGAGATCTTGTATAGAATGTCCTGGGAGATTGAAGTGTTCTCCTACTGGTTTCTGTTTTGTGATTCTTGATGTCAGATTTATGTCCGTTTATTCTTTGGCGTAAGGTTTGGCCTGTTTGTCCAATATAGAGAGCTGAAGGACACTGTTGGCATTTGATGGCATACACAATGTTAGACGATGAGCAATTGAATAGTTCCGAGATGGTATGTGTGATGTTGTTGGGGCCAGTAATGGTGTTGTCCGGGTGTATGTGGCAGCAAAGTTGGCATCTGGGTTTATTGCAGGCTCTGGTGCCAGTGTCCGTGTTAAGTCTGGTTGTAGTATTATTGTGGGTTAGGAGTTGTTTAAGATTGGGTGGCTGTCTGTAGGCAATGAAAGGTCTTCCTCCCAGAGCTTGAGAAAGAGGACTGTCATTGTCCAGGAGAGGTTGTAGATCTCTGATGATGTGTTGTACTGTGTCAGGGACCGGGCAGAGGAGGAATGGTGGAGACCACCTCCCCATCCTGACCCTTCCAGGGAGGAGGAAGAGGAAGACAGTATAGATTTACAACAGGGGTTTGAGGGAGGTCGCGGCTCAGAGGCAGATGAGAGGGAAAGTTGGGAAATCATGGGAGAGTCGGAACAACACCCAGCTGACACGTTGTCATTCAAAAGCATTCCAGACCCTCCATCTCCCAGAACCCGGCGAGCCTTGAAAGTAGGAGAGCAAAGAGCTGAAAGACAGAGGGCACATAGCAGCACCCATAGGAGAGATGATGAGAAAGACGAATGAGGAAGTGGGAGAGATGAGGTGGGGTGGAGATTCACTCGGGACAAGGCCATTATCCAAGATGCTGGGTTCTATAGCCTCCCTCTGTAAAGATTGAAATAAAAAAGGACGGTAAGAATCTTTTCCTTGTCTTTATACTTTCCTGGGCAACTAGCTGGGAGCCCCTGACACATGGTGGGAGCAGCAGGTCATGCAGAGCAAAAAGCGTACAGCAGTTGTCTAATAGCAGGTCCAGACACCCAATGGATCCCCAGAATATTGTTTTATGTTGTAATACCATCAGTGGTGAAATATTGCAACAGACCTTTAAGGCCATGGGTGGTTCCAAGCACAAAAATCTGCCAGAGGGTTTCCTTGGTAATTAGAACAAAACGAATTTGGAATTAGCAATATGGGATAATCTGCTTTGGAAAGGAGAAAAGAATTATCAGAAGCTTAGCACACACGTTCACTTTCTGGTCTTTCTCTTTTCTTGCATTCATGTGGCACAGAGCATGTAGAATGGAGCAAGAGTGCTTTAAAGCATCTTGCGAGAACAGAGCTTGGGCCATTTCAATAAGGTTGCAACCCTAAAGACACTTACCAGGGTAAAAGACCCCTTAAAGTCTGAAATATGCAACACATGTTTCTGAACTGAATTCTGAAGTACCGAGGGTATAAGAATAAAATTTACCAGTCTTCAGAGGAGGCCACTCTCTGAATTTCATCGTGCAATGTGACTCCTCCTCAGAAGGAGGCAATCCCAGGGCAGGAAGATTCAGACTGATACAGAATGTACAGGTTCCTCCCAGGAACCTCAATCTCCCCCGTTGAGCAGAATCACCCTCCATCATGCATAGATGCAACAGGCTGTAGGGTTGCTGCTTATGCATTGTCTAAACTGAGAAAATGCATCATCAACAAAGGGGGGGGGTCAAAAGAGGACCCAGAACTGCACAACAGTCATATATGCCAATTTATACATAGAGGTGCAGATTTGGAAATTATTACTGTGCTTTAACAGGAAATACATCTCAGCCTATACATCTCAGCCTTGCGGGAAAGACTGGGATCAGGATTGAGGCTGCTCAGCTTGCTGTCCGTTGCTCACTTGTGGGGGGCCCTGCGCCCCCCGCTCTCCCCTTTTAAGCGTCGCCATTTTTCAGCTGTACTGTCCTCTGATTGTGCTTCGAACAGAGGGCAGGTGACTACTGTTATAAGAATTTTAAGGTCTCAAATATAGCATAAATATTCATAAATGCACACATATCTAAATAAATAAATCATGTGTCTTAAATAATACAGGAGAGCAATCCTGAAGCCCTTTTGACTCTCCCAAAGACCTCAAATATTCCTCTGCACTAAGGGAGGCAAATTGTCTGTTTGCTTATGCATCCTGTCTTAAGGGCATATTTGTGTAGGAATAGGGTGAGCCTGTGACCTGGATTCAGGAACTAAAGTATGAACCATCGCAAAAGAATGGCCAGGCAGCCCAGGTAATGCAATCAGTGACCATTATCAGGTATCCTGGCAGACCGGATTTCTTCTGTAGACCGCCTCCTTCTGTGATGTATGCATGATGATTTTGGGGTGGTCTTTGGCTAAGGGGGTTGGGCAATGTCCAGAGTCCTTAAAGGTTCCTGCACACTTTTGTTCAGGGTCTCCACCCTCCTTGGAAGGAGGGAAGGGAACTCTCTTGCAACAGAAAAATAAATACAGTCATACCTCGTGTTGCGTTCTACTCTTGTTACAGACTTTCAGCTTACAAACGCGGCAAATCCAGAAGTGTTTACTTCTGGGTTCACCACCCACGCATGCACAGAAGCAATCTGCACGCTTCTCACACGTGCAGAAACGCTCGATCGCACCACACACGTGCAGAAGAGGCGCTCTAGTTGCTGACTTTTCAGGGTGCGAACGGCACCCCAAAATGGATTAAGTCCAAAACTAGAGGTACTACTGTATCTGCCCTGCTTTCCACCGGATCCCGCCTCCATCCATTCTTCTCTGCCGATCAAAGACTTAGGGGACTCAGAGTCTCATGGGGAGTTAGGCAGCAAAAGCCAAACCCCAATTTTTACATCACTACCTTAAACTGGGCTGCCTCCCCCTCGAGGAGGGTTCACTCCTTCGGTCTGAAAAGAACCTTTAAATCGCTTAATGGGTTTCCTTCATGCAGCAGCGCATTGGCAGCTCTCCTCAGTCATGGAGCCTGGGAATTACTGAAGAAGTTTTGAATGTTTATGATTACAGCCGAACAGCCAGAATATAATGAAGAAGGGATATCCACCTTCTCCGTTCTGGCTTTCTTAAGTGGCTTTGGAGCAAACATCATTAGCTGCCCAACCAGTAGCAGAACAGATCTGCTTAATCTTGCTTGGATTTTTCACAGACAGATGAACACACAGTCATTTCCATCCTCAAAGATGCAAATCCAGCTTCTTGGGTGAGATTTCTCACATCAAAAGAAGCAACCCTAGGGCAAGATCTAACAGCGTTGGGAAAACAGTGTGCACCCAAAGGCTCATGGCAGAGACAGAGAACCTTTTCCAACCACATTCCCTTCTGGGCTACTTTCTGAAGGCAACATGCCAAAGGTGGGGGAAGACAGAGGCAACTAAAGTGGCCACAACAACGAATAGTTCTGGTGGAACTAATTTGTGGGGGGGGGGACACCTGTATTTCAGTCAAAGAGCATCTGAATGAGTGCCTCCACCCCCATCATTCAGCTCGGACACTGAGGTCCAGATCTGAGGAGCTTCTGGTGGTTCCCTCCCCGTGAAAAGTGAGGTTACAGGGAACCAGGCAGAAGGCCTTCTCAGTGGTGGCGCCCACCCTGTGGAATGCCCTCCCATCAGATGTCAATGAAATAAGCAACTATCTGACTTTTAGAAGACATCTGGAGGCAGCCCTGTTTAGGGAAGTTTAGGGAAGTGAATCCGCAACCTGATTGGCCTACAGGAGAATCCCGGAATTAATCACATGGGACCCATTGTGTAAATAATGTATATAAAGCAGACATTCTGGGGGAACTTCCATTCCTCCTCACCACTATGAGCTGAATAAAGAGCATGAAATCCACTCTCGAGTATATTTCAAGCAAGATGGACCAAAGGCCGGACTCAGTATAAGCTGGCTTCAGGTGTTCCTATGGATTTTGCCTTTGCACAGTAGGCTAGTTCCTACACAGACTCGCACACCCTTTTTTATCCTCCCCCTGGGCAAGGAAGAAGCAGAGTTCCAGGAGACATTTCAGCCAGGCAAAAACTCCCAAGAAGGGTGTGAAGAAGGCCTAGTGAGGGGCATTGCCTAGAGAGAGGTGGGTGGCTGGGGAAAAGTCCTGAGGGCCAGAGAGAGAGGACTGGGCCTGAAAATCCCCATCCCTGGCTTATGAGCTCCCTGCAATATCTGCTTATTTACAAATGCAGGCGGTAGAGAAAAAATAAAAAGAGGTAAAGGACCCCTGGACAGTTAAGTCCAGTCAAAGGCAACTATGGGGTTGCAGCGCTCATCTGGCTTTCAGGCTGAGGGAGCCAGCGTTTGTCCACAGACAGCTTTCCGGGTCATGTGGCCAGCAGGACTAAACTGCTTCTGGCACAACAGGACACCATGACGAGTACCAGAACCCACAGAAACACTGTTTACCTTCCCGCTGCAGTAGTACCTATTTATCTACTTGCACTGGTGTGTTTTCGAACTGCTAGGTTGGCAGGAGCTGGGACAGAGCAACAGGACCTCACTCTGACACGGGGATTTGAACCATTGACCTTCCGATTGGCAAGCCCAAGAGGCTCAGTGGTTTAGACGACAGCACCGCCTGTGTCCCAAGTGCTATAGAGAAGCAGCCAGGCAGCCAGGCAGAAAACGCTGGACATAAAATCACCCTCAGTTCTCCCCAGAGCAAAGAGCAAGACTGCCTGCTCTGGCTTCCTGCACAGCTCCAGAAACTCAACATTTGTCTGCTTTGCTGACTAATCCAAACTGCCAAATAGTTGCTCTCCAACCCTAGCCAAGGAACTGAAGTATTTGCAGCAGCTGGTAGCCACCAGCCACAAGTGTTCATCAGAGCAAACATCTTTCTAGCGACTGAGGCTTATTAAATAAAATATCCAACTATTAACCATACAAAGAGGCCAGAGCAAAAGGCCATTCCTTTGGTTTGCCTGGCCACAAACTAACTCATTCTCTCTCTCTCTCTCTCTCTCTCTCTATATATATATATATATATATGCTTTCGTAGATTTTCACGGGTACAGGAATGCAGGTTTTGGTGTCTTCGGGTGTCTTCCCGTGTAAGAGTCGGGGTGTCTGGGCGACGTTTCGACGAGGTCTCACTCGTCATCTTCAGGCTGGAGCTTTCGGCTTCTTGTTACTGGAACAGAGCAGAATCTGGTGTTTGAGTTCCTATAAATACTGTTGAGGGGTGTGGTGTATAGCCTCCAACGTTCTGGGCAGAGAGGAAGTTCCTAGATTAGTGTGCCTTTTCTTCTTTTGTTCCTTAATTACTTGAGGGATATCTTGAGTGATTTCATGAGTGATATTCTGAATACCACTGGGTGGGTCATTAAGTGTAGATTAGTGGTAAAGCTTTCGTGTCTTGACCTCTTGAGCTTGTGAAGAGTTTTTCTGAGAAGATGGCTGTGCTGCATTTAGTTGTGCTCTGGCTTGGCTTCGTGTATAGGGGCGAGCTGTAATTTTGTGCCTTGTGCCAGCCAGATCTGTGTAGGGATTGCAGGGGGGTGCAGCATCAGGAGGTGCCACTATAGTTTGGCTACTGGATGGAGTCTGTAATATGTCTGTGGAGAGGGTCTGGGTTTGGGTCTGGTGTGGTTGATTGGTGACGGCGTTCTGTGTGCCTCTGGTTCTGGTGTCGGTTTTTGTGGGGAGGGCTAATTTCCAGATGTCAGGCAGGCGGGACGTGTCGTCACGCTTGTTCATGTTGTGAGGGTGTTTCTCTATCTCGATGGCTTCCATGATTATTCTCTTGTGGTGATGTTCCATGTTAAAGAGCAATTTGGAATCTGCAAAATTAATTTCGTGTCCTGTTTCTTTCATGTGTTGGAAAAGAGAGGAAGTTTTTTCTTCTTTTTTGACGGCATTCTTGTGTTCTGCGATACGTGCATTTATTCGTCTGTTTGTTTGTCCAATGTACGTGGCTGGGCAGACTTTGCAGGGTATTTCATAGACCCCTTGGTTTTCGAGCTGGATTTTGTCTTTTGGGTTTCTGAGGATATTGGCTATTTTTTGGTTGGTGCAGAAGGCTGTTTTGATATTGTGTTTATGGAGGATTTTGCTAATTTTGTCTGTAGTGCCCTTGATATAAGGAAGGAGGGCCATGCCATTGTTTTCTTCTGTGTCTTGGTTTTTTGGGGGTGTTTCTTTTTGGATTAGCTTCGTAACCTTGTTTTTCTGGTATCCATTGGCGATTAACACATTTGAGAGATTCTGTAACTCAGTTGTCAAGTGGTCTTTGTCAGCCAGGCGTTTGGTTCTGGAGATGAGAGTCTTGGCTACGGAGTTAATTTTGCAGATTCCAAATTGCTCTTTAACATGGAACATCACCACAAGAGAATAATCATGGAAGCCATCGAGATAGAGAAACACCCTCACAACATGAACAAGCGTGACGACACGTCCCGCCTGCCTGACATCTGGAAATTAGCCCTCCCCACAAAAACCGACACCAGAACCAGAGGCACACAGAACGCCGTCACCAATCAACCACACCAGACCCAAACCCAGACCCTCTCCACAGACATATTACAGACTCCATCCAGTAGCCAAACTATAGTGGCACCTCCTGATGCTGCACCCCCCTGCAATCCCTACACAGATCTGGCTGGCACAAGGCACAAAATTACAGCTCGCCCCTATACACGAAGCCAAGCCAGAGCACAACTAAATGCAGCACAGCCATCTTCTCAGAAAAACTCTTCACAAGCTCAAGAGGTCAAGACACGAAAGCTTTACCACTAATCTACACTTAATGACCCACCCAGTGGTATTCAGAATATCACTCATGAAATCACTCAAGATATCCCTCAAGTAATTAAGGAACAAAAGAAGAAAAGGCACACTAATCTAGGAACTTCCTCTCTGCCCAGAACGTTGGAGGCTATACACCACACCCCTCAACAGTATTTATAGGAACTCAAACACCAGATTCTGCTCTGTTCCAGTAACAAGAAGCCGAAAGCTCCAGCCTGAAGATGACGAGTGAGACCTCGTCGAAACGTCGCCCAGACACCCCGACTCTTACACGGGAAGACACCCGAAGACACCAAAACCTGCATATATATATATATATATATATATATATATATATATATATATATATATATGTTGTGTCAATCTCTACCTCCAGCCACCTAGGCGTGGTGGTCTACTATGTTGTGGAATCGCTGGTCAGGACTTTATTGGCACCTCCAGACAAACTATTTATTCAGCATTCACCCTGAATGGCTTGCACAAAGCTTACGCAGAGGTTAAACTATATCCAGTCTTTATTAGGTATTCCTTCTGATTTGTTTTCAAGGTGGTTATATGACAATGAAAAATTCATCCGCATTTGCTTATGGGGTGTTCATATATCTTCCTATTAGTCATTTGTGTAACCCATGCTTTCCAGTGCTTTCACCATCACTTTCCAAACCTGAAAAAGTCCCATTCTTTTTAAAAGCAGATTTGTTGTGCTTGGGCAGCAGAGCCCTTTGACTGCACAAACCACAAGTTCCGAACTGTGCCTGAATTTCTCCTGCAAAATGCTGACAACTTGGTGGCACCCTGTGTCAGGAAAGAAGGGATCGGTGTTAAAACTGGGAAGCAGAAGAAAAAAAAGGAAGAAATAGAAGGTTACTGGAACGGATTGATTAAGAAGATAGCAAAGCAGAGAGAATATGTCATCAGTCAAGTCACCCAGCCTTGCTAACCAAAATGGTACCAGATCCATCACCGATAATGGAGCAAATGGGGCGAACAGTGCAGCTTTGGTTTACTGCAATTCAAAAGAAAAATGCCACAATTTGGAAAATCAGGTTTCTGGAACTTCAAGCAGAATAAACAGACACATTTGCTGAACGGCTTCTCTTTCGATCTAATAATTCAGTTAAACAGCTTACTCAAAACTGTCTTCTTCATGCTAGATTAGGCGTTCTAATTGCAAAACAGGTAAATGCATTGTAGGGAGAGAATTGGTACTGGACTGCCCCCCTCCTTTGCTTAGTGTTGCTGGATTGCAACCCAATAATTTACTCTCCCACCAAAGCAGCAGCTTCTGCTCTTTTCTGTCTAGATCAGGGGTCAGCAAACTTTTTCAGCAGGGGGGCGGTCCAGTGTCCCTCAGACACTGTCAATTTCCTGAAGTGGTTGACAGTCACCGCTGAGGTCTCTGGGATCGTACAAGGGATGGAAAAAGACCTGGCAGGTCAGAATAGGGTTGAAAAGGACCTAGGGATGGAAAATAAGTTTATGAGATATAGTGACGAAAATTTAGTGAGTTGTTTTTATACAATTATTTTTGCAGTGTCAAAAAATAAATAAAAATCCCTTGCATGTGATTGTAATGCCTGGAGACAGACAGACAGGTCAGGCATTCACAGCTATGACCAGAGGAGGAATGACCGCTGGAAGGAGTGCAGAGAGAAGAAAAGTCATGGTGCAGCAGAGAAACCGGACACCTTCATTTGCCCCAGCTGCAATGAAACATGTCTCTCCCATATCGGTCTCTACAGCCATAACAGGTTCCGCAACCTTCCACCCATTTGACATCACCCCAAAAGGCGCACTTCTCCATTGACTCCTGAGAAAGACAGATGTCTACCAGTCAAAGGAATACCGTACTTTTCTGTGTATAAGACTATGTTTCTTCCCTTAAAAACCATGCTAAAAAGTGGGGGGGGGTCATCTTACACATGGGTGGTGCATAGGGTGGACATTTGATTGGTTGCTGCCACGGCTGTCAGTGGCTATTGTGCGTGTCATTGGTTGCTGCGTCAATGGGTGGTGTTGATTGGCCGATGCTGCAGCAGTTGGGCAGGCGATTGGCAGCTTCCGCCGGCGAGCAGACTGTCGGTAGCATTATTTGCATAATCCCCGCCCCCCCCAAAAGCTCAAGAACTCTGGGCAATCTTCCCCCAAAAAAGGCTCAAGAGCTTTTTGCCATCCCCCCCCCCATTTTCTGAAATTTCAGTCCCCAAAAATAGTGGGCATCTTATACACGGGGGCGTCTTACAGACAGGAAAGTACGGTAATTCTGAATCGCCTCTTATATTGATGCTTCTTGACTTTTTCGGGACATTTTAAATGATTTGGGTTGAAGCCAATGCTGCTTAGTAAGCTGGGGTCATTGAACTCAGGGTTTGGGAACCCCTGATTTAGACCGATGGTTGCTCTCCAATGCCTCAAGGAAGAAATCTTTCCCTGATTTGATTAAGATGCATTAATTGGGGATGTCACGAACTTCTGCATGTAAAGCCCTAGGTCTCGACTCCATCCCTGTAATAATAAGAATAAGAATAATTTTTTATTTATATCCCGCCCTCCCCAGCTGAAGCTAGGCTCAGGGCAGCTAACAACAATAAAATAATACAACATTCCGAAATCATTTCATTATAAAATTAATTCAAATCAAATTGATGGCAACCATTGGGCTAGAGTTCTGTGAAGATTGCCAAAGGTGGGAGTCAGGCTGTGCCCTGGCCAAAGGCCTGGTGGAACAGCTCTGTCTTGCAGGCCCTGCAGAAAGATGTCAAGTCCCGCAGGGCCCTAGTCTCTTGTGACAGAGCGTTCCACCAGATTGGAACCGCAGCTGAAAAAGCACTGGCTCTGGTTGAGGCCAGCCTAACCTCTCTGTGGCCTGGGACCTCCAAGATGTTTTTGTTTGAAGACTGTAAGTTCCTCTGTGGGACATACCAGGAGAGGCGGTCCCATAGGTATGAGGGTCCTAGGTCGTACAGGGCTTTAAAGGTTAAAACCAGCACCTTAAACCTGATCCTGTACTCCACCAGGAGCCAGTGCAGCTGGTATAGCACCGGGTGAATGTGATCTCGCAACGAGGACCACATAAGGAGTCTCGCAGTGGCATTCTGCACCCGCTGGTACTATACTAGACTACACTTTGTATCCGCCTTTGCCAACCTTGTGCACTCCGGATGTTTCGGACCACAACTCCCATCAGCGCCAGCCAGCCACATGCGTATGTGTTTGAGGCTGGCGATGTCACTCTCAAACCATGTCACTTCTCTTAAAATGTTACATCTGCCTTCACCCTCCGAATGCCTGGACCTGTCTCCTGCCACTCCAGAATTTCTGCTTGTCTCTCAGCTGTCTAAATCACTTCACTTCTCCACTATATCTTGGTCCAGGTAATTATCAAGGCAGCTAATCTATTTTTCTGCTGCCCGCACTTTCTATTTGAGAATACAGCACATTAGTCACTGGTCACAGGCAGGTGAGAGGAAAGGCAAGAACTCATTTAATGAGGCAGAGCGAGAGGGGAAAGTGTGCAAAAGGGTGAGACGGATAAGAATGAATTAAGTCCAACAAGCCCCTACAAAAGAACTGGGCCACGCAGGGCCTCTTAGGTGGCTGAATGACTAAGAACAGTTCTGCTAGACTTCTTATCTTAATTTTCCGAGTTGTAAATTGCCCTGTCGTGCCTGGGCTTCCTAGGAGGCCACAGCAGCAGGGGAGCTGCTCAGAGCACAACGCACACAGCTGCTTGGAAATGCAAAGCTGTTATTTGCATTGCACAACCAACCCAGAAGTGGAGAGCCTGTGGCAGGAGGCTGCTGTGCCCGGAGGTAAGAGTTCAGATTGGACTGATCCTGGCAAGTGCTGTCAGCCAGAAAAGCAAAACAAAGACAAAGCAGATGAAAACAGGGGCATCCTGTTATGTACTGAAGTTTTCACCCTGGGCCAGCAGGGGGATACTGTAGATAGTTATGCAAATGAAGGATCTAAAGTGAAGTTCAGTGATTGGATAGTTTTAGAAAGTTGTTACAGTAACGTGGTACTGGAGCTCTATATAAGCAGGCTGACTGAGCCCTGCAGTTCAGTTCTGTCCTGGCCTGTGAATAAACAAGAGCTGTTGAAGAATCGCTGTGTCGTCTGATATGTTCACCCACAACTTAACACATCCTACCCTATTTCCCATGGACAGTCCTGGAATTACGAAAGCCAGCCCAGCTTCTGATTGATCCAAGAATGTCCCTGTTTTCCCCACCAATGCCACTGCCACCGAGCTCAGGGAGGAGGAGAGACTGCTGGCGCTTGTCCTCAGGGACTGCAGCAGCAACAGTGGTGGCTGCAAGGAAGCTTCCCCGTTGCCTCTGCATGGCCGCTGCTGCCGGCCTCCTCCCTTGGGCAGTTCATAGCAGCTGCTAGAGAGTGGGTCAGGATGGGAAGAGGCCACCACCACCTAGGCCCAGCCCCCCATGATGCGCCAACATGGGTGTAAGGATTTACGATGTCCCTCTCACACCAAAGACGCAACTGAAATCTCTCGGGTACAATGAGCATCCTTCCAGGTGCAAGGTCTTTTAAAGAAATAAAAATTGGCAAAATAGAAATTGTGCCTTTGCAAGGCTGGGAAAGCAAGAGTTCACTGGCGCAAAGAAATCACATTAGACAGTTAAAACGGTGTGGTGTTAAAGTGTCAAAGTGTGCTGCTCAGCGAGATCTCTCTGTCTTCCTGCAAGTCTCACTGAAATCTTCTAGATTTTTAGGCATCACCATAATAATAATAATAATAATAATAATAATAATAATAATAATAATTTATTATTTATACCCCGCCCATCTGGCTGAGTTTCCCCAGCCACTCTGGGCAGCTCCCAATCAAGTGTTAAAAACAATACAGCATTAAATATTAAAAACTTCCCTGAACAGGGCTGCCTTCAGATGTCTTTTGAAGATAGGATAGCTGCTTATTTCCTTCACATCTGAAGGTTCCACAGGGCGGGCACCACTACCGAGAAGGCCCTCTGTCTGGTTCCCTGTAACCTCACTTCTCGCAATGAGGGAACCGCCAGAAGGCCCTCGGCGCTGGACCTCAGCGTCCGGGCTGAACAATGGGGGTGGAAACGCTCCTTCAGGTAAACAGGACCAAGGTCATTTAGGGCTTTGAAGGTCAGCACCAACACTTTGAATTGTGCTCGGAAACGTACTGGGAGCCAATGAAGATCTCTCAGGACTGGTGTTATGTGGTCCTGGTGGCCACTCCCAGTCACCAGTCTAGCTGTCGCATTCTGGATTAATTGCAGTTTCTGAGTCACCTTCAAAGGTAGCCCCACGTAAGAGGATGGAAAGAGGCTACCACCACCAAGGCCTAGCCCCCCATGATGTGTCAACATGGGTGTCAGGATTTACGATGTCCCTCTCACACCAAAGACGCAGCAAGCTGGCGGGTTTATTATGCTTAGGGTGGCACTGTGGGTTAAACCACAGAGCCTAGGGCTTGCCGATCGGAAGGTCGGCAGTTCGAATCCCCACAACGGGGTGAGCTCCCATTGCTCGGTCCTTGCTCTTGCCAACCTAGCATTCGAAAGCACATCAAAGTGCAAGTAGATAAATAGGTACCACGCCGGCGGGAAGGTAAATGGTGTTTCCATGCGCTGCTCTGGCTTTGTCAGCGGCTTAGTCATGACCCAGAAAAATTGTCGGCTCCCACGGCCAGTAAAGCGAGATGAGCGCCGCAACCCCAGAGTTGTTCGTGACTGGACTTAGCTGTCAGGGGCCCTTTACCTTTACCTTTTTACACAGTAGTTTCAGTCCGAGCTCACAGCTCAATCATCTTCTGATGAGGACGTTGGAGTCACTAAAGGCGGGTTCTTCTCCTCCTCCTGTTGAACTGATGCCAAGGCTGGACTCTACTCCTCCGCCATGTCCATAGGGACAGTCTGCCCTTCTCCCTCCTGAGTCACATCTAAAGGCTACCGTTCCTCTGAAGCAGCCTCTGTCTGCCCTACACTGTCTTTGGAATTTACAACCGGCATTACAGAACAGGAGGGGCTTGCATCACTCTCAGTATGGGAAGGAATCAAGCCTCTGCTTTCCCCAGCCTGCCCCCTTCCTCTCGGGAGTCTTTGCTGTCGCTCTGGGAAGGGACCTCCCTGACAATGGGCATAGCAAGGATTTTTGTTAGGGGGTGGCAGACCCATGAGGAGGATGTCAGAGTCATGACAGAGCACAACATTGTAGAGGAAGATCATTAGTGGTAGATCTTGCAGCTATTCCTTTCTTTGAGGTACACTTTCCAAGCTTCCAAACACCCCAGATTCCCTAAAAGACTTCTGCCAGTAGCATATAATATATGGCAATACCTGATGGTTGGCATGCAATAACATTTGCCCATATTTGAAGCTGACATTCTGTAGCATTTACTGTTTGACAACATTTGATAGATACCACGCAGCGATAATTCAGTTCACATTTATTTGTCTTGGACACAAACCACAACACAGTGGTAATTAACATTTGACAGTTGGCAGCTTATGAGATGTCATATTTGAAACCTGCCAGTGTAAAAACAGTCAAGAGAAACAGCAAGTCTAACACATTCAAAATTTAAATTCCGAGGTATCAAGTTGCAAATTTGCTGCGACATTTCTCAGTTAAAAAATGCTGCACATACAAAATTAGGAAATTGTCCAGTCCTTGAATATTTACAAATATTTGTTTCAGCTATGAACAGGAAAGGGGTCAGCAAACTTTTTCAGCAGGGGGCCGGTCCATTGTCCCTCAGACCTTGTGGGGGGCCAGATTATATTTTGGAAAAGAAATTGAATGAATTCCTATGCCCCACAAATAACCCAGAGATGTATTTTACATAAAAGCACACATTCTACTCATGTAAAAACACCAGGCAGGCCCCACAAATAACCCAGAGATGCATTTTAAATATTAACAATAAACATTCTACTCATGTAAAAACACACTGATTCCCGGACCGTCCATGGGCCGGATTTAGAAGGCGATTGGGCCGGATCCAGCCCCCAGGCCTTAGTTTGCCTACCCATGAGATATGAAGCTAAGGCTCCAAGTAGGCTCAAATACCAGCAAGGGCACTTTGGAATTCAATGGGTTTTACTTCTGAGTAGGCATGCACATCATTGCACTGTGAAACCATTACAGTATAACAAAATCTTACAGCTCACACTGGAGAATCTTTGAATTCACACTGTTTATGCTCTATGAATTTTTAGCTGCAACTCAAAACCCATACAGGACAACGTAGGGGATGCACATTAGTGGCACTAAACACTAAGTTTCTTCCCCCCTCCCTTCCTCCACGCTGTGGTTTCAAGCCATGGTTTACATTGCTGTACACATCATTACCTGACCTGTTTTCCTGCACTTACTCAATGCTAAATGCCTATTCCATGCGTACTCAACTTCGAACACCAGTAGCGAGAGTGCACTGGAAAAGGAGTAAATGCACAGCCTTACAATAATAGGCAGTGCATTTTGTTTTTTGACGATATACAGTGCAACCCAACACATGCTTATGCAGAAATACCCCACAGGTAAGTGTTGTTAGGTCTGTAGCTTGTAAAACGACCAAATTAAGAGCAAGCTGTTGTGAATAACATAATTTAAAAGCAAAGAGCGTATTTGTTCTTTTGATTAAATAAAATATATGCTAGAAAAATACAGATTGTCCCACAATATGCTGCCCTACTTATGAATTCAAAAGAACAAACCAGCTGCACTCTATGAAACACTGCCTTATTGTTCATGGCACTTGCATTTAGATGAACTAAAGTCAGGCTGAATCCAGGCCGTACTCAGAGACCTGGAGGAGGGGGCTGGAAACTGAAGCTCTTGTGTATGCACATGAAATTTTGTGAAGCAATGTACAAAATCTCCCCTAACATACAGTATGGACAAAACACAAAACGCTATTAGTCAAGGGAAGATCTCAGAAGACACAGTGGGAGATTGCGGTCAGATACAACTAACAAGCATAGGGCTAGTTAGTACATGAAGGGGTTAAGAAAGTAGAGCTGTGTTCCTAGACTCCCAGTAAGGGAGGAAGTGAAGTCTTATCTTCCTGTTCCCTCTCTCTCCCTGCCATGTAACTGACCAATGAAGACCAATGAAGCAAGCTCCAAGCTTATTTACCACGTTTGACGCTATCTCTCTGCCTCTCCTATCCAAAGAGTAATGTGCCTGTGTTCTCCTTGCTGCAACTTGGATAAATGCATGAATCAGACCTTTGAATTGAGAGCCAGTGTGGTGTAGTGGTTAAGAGCGGTAGTCTCGTTATCTGGGGAACCGGGTTCGTGTCTCCGCTCCTCCACATGCAGCTGCTGGGTGACCTTGGGCCAGTCACACTTCTCTGAAGTCTCTCAGCCCCACTCACCTCACAGAGTGTTTGTTGTGGGGGAGGAAGGGAAAGGAGAATGTTAGCCGCTTTGAGACTCCTTAAAGGGAGCGAAAGGCGGGATATCAAATCCAAACTCTTCTTCTTCTTCTTCTTGTAAGTAAAACATTTTAAACTTACTTAACAGTGAGTGGTCTGTTCAGTGCTAACAGGAGTAGAAAGCAAAGCCCAATTTGCAAGTGGACTAAAGGGGATATGTAAAAGGTTTAATAGTTTACATTCCTAATGCTTCACTGTGCTGCTTAACTTTGTGAGTTTAAACTTTGCTACTGGGGGGCTCTTTTCTGCTGGAGAGTCAGTTTAGCATACAGCCAATGTGGGTCATGGGAATTCATACTTTCCTCCCACATCCACTACCTAGCACGACTAAAGCAAAGCCAAGGAAAGGAAAGAAGGTGTTTTAATATATATTATATTATATTATATTATATTATATTATATTATATTATATTATATTATATTATATTATATTATATTATATTAAAATTGAAACCACTGAAATCTTCAAATTGTCCATCTACACCCCGCTTTGCACAAGAAATCTTTGTGGGAAAACATTGTTTTTTTTATATGAAGAAGAAAATGAGTGAGGGGTCTTAGTGCTGGTTGGTTGTCTGTAAATATAATGCCAGGATTCAGAACAGCAGGTTCAGTTTTAAAAGCAGGACTATCTTTCAGACAGAGCATAAGATTCTTCCACTGTGTAAAGAGAAGTATTTTGTTGAAACTGTGGGTAAAGAGAAACAAGGGTGAAAGAGGAGAAGTAAAAAGGCAACATGTCTGTGTGCGTGTGTGTTTTTTTCTGGGGGGGACGCAGGGGTACGCATACTCCTAAACATTTTGTGAACCTAAGTTTGGCCTCATTGAGGCGCAGTATATCAATATGAGTAGAAAAATGAGAGTACCCCTAACCATTTTTAAGGGGGGGGGGGGAGAAGCACTGTGCATACCGTATTTTTCGCTCTATAGGATGCACCCAAACATAGGACGTACCTTGTTTTAGAGGGGGAGAACAAGAAAAAAATATTCTCCCCCTCACTGCGCAGCGCCCCTTCAGCGAAGCGGCAGGAGAAACGGAGCCCCTTCAGTGCGTTCAAGGTGCGTTCAGTTGCCTTCAGTGAAGGCAACCCGAAGCCTCCGGAGTGCAGTGGGAGTTCCCGCTGCCCTCTGGAGGCTTCAGGTTCCTTTCGACCTGCTATTTGGGGCTGGCGAGGGGAAGCTCATCTCACTTTATTGGCCGAGGGAGCCGGCGTACAGCTTCCGAGTCATGTGGCCAGCATGCCTAAGCCGCTCCTGGCGAACCAGAGCAGCGCACGGAAATGCCGTTTACCTTCCCACCAGAGTGGTACCTATTTATCTACTTGCACTTTGACGTGCTTTCAAACTGCTAGGTTGGCAGGAGCCGGGACGGAGCAACGGGAGCTCACCCCGTTGCGGGGATTTGAACTGCCGACCTTCTGACTGGCAAGTCTTAGGCTCTGTAGTTTAACCCACAGCGCCACCCATGTCCCTCTAGAACCATCTATACAGAACCATCAATCCAAAAGAAAACACAGGCGTCTGGAACTCCTGGAATCTCACACCGCTGGGAGACTGGGGTGGCACATAAAAATATTATCATTCAGGTCTTCTTACATATTCATTTAAAACATTTTTAAAAATATTGTTTTCCAACCAAAAACTTTTTCCAGTGCTGCAAGCCTACGAATACCAAAGACAGAGTCCCTGCCTGCAGGCTCACTACTTAAAAGGCAGGACAGAAAGGAAAAGGAGACTGGGAGGAAGAAAAAAGCAATCCGAATATAGTTTTACCACCTTCTGTTGGCTTTTTTTGTTTTTTACTGTTACTACTGGTTTTGTTTTTAATTAGCTTATTGTTTGGTTTTGACTATATGCCACTTTGGAAGTTGGAAGCTGAGTAAGAATATTAATATATTAACTTCCTAATTGCTTTGTCAATAAGGCGAATTTGTTTTCTATCTTATTAGCTGTGTGCTTGGATTTCTTAGGCTGAATTAATATTTTTTATTTTGCCTTCAATGTGCGACATGGGAAGTTATTTAATACAGAAACAACATCAGAGGCTATAAAATTTGTAATAAGACTCAAGAAACAAAAGAATGTATTTAAATCGAGAAGATCATTAAAAGTAACTTCTCACCCATTTCCCAGAGACTTCTGTGATACCAGTACTTGTGATATCAAACACACTTTTTGCATTAACAATTTTACAGGTAGTTTGTATTTTGGAAATTAATAACCTTTTGAAGGGATTTCAGGATTAGAACAGAAAGGAATCTATCATTTAATATTGTTACAAGGTTAAATGTAACAATAATTTGCTGTGCTTGGCTGTATGTGTTTCACAACCGCTCTATGGCAACAACTTTTTTTATAGAATCCATGGGTTGTCTTCAACTAAGTCCTACACACAGTAGACCCCCTGAAATTAATGGACTTGTTAGAACAAGTGAGAAAGAGCCATTGGTTTCCAGAAACTGTTAGAAGATTCTTGAAGATTCTAGAAGCATCAAGGTGCAAGATTGTTTAGTCTACAGCAGTTATGAATAGCTGTGGAGCACTTATGCGGGGACATGAACGATTCCTACAGGGGAGAAACTGCTGAGTTGTGTGCATGAAGGACTGAATTGTGTCTTACTATCTGTGTGGTAGTAAAGTTGTAAATAGTCTTCTATTGACAAGAATAGCTATTGCCTTTCAAGTAAACAGTGCTTGACTGAGCTTTACTGCTGCCGTGTTTCATTGGCATTGGCCATGCGCAACTTGATCCTTCAACGCGAAGCTGCGCGATTACTCTGAAATACAGTGCCAATAAAACTCACTAAGCTAAGTCTTCTTGAGTTAGTCATTTAGATGCTTGAGGCAAGGTCTCAATCCAAGACAATATTTCCCCTTGGATTTTTTTCTTTCACTTTGGTTTATGAACACTTCTGGCCTGAGACGTAAAGAGCAAATTAATCAAGTTCAATTTCCTCCTTTGTTATTCTCTATGGAGCGCTTTCTGGCCGAAGCAGACATTTCAAGACTTTAAAAGGTGCCAGAAAAGAGTAGAGACATCACAAACATACCTGCACTATTCACCAGGGGAAACCATATTATTTCCAATTACCTGTAAACTTACTAACAACATGCAGTCCTTACAATTTGTTCCTAGTAAGATGATAGAGGGAGCAGTCTCAGCCAATGACAAAACCACTTGGCAACCACTCCAGAATCACCCAGCCACATTCCTGCCTTCAGTCTTGAGAACATCTGTCTCCTAAGATGGCTACATGTCCTAATTTACAGAGGACACATGTTTGAGGGTGTTCCTCCATTGGAGGGTGTCCTCTGTTGTAAATAAAACACTGGTCCCAAGACTCGGGATCCTGGGACCCTTAAAATAAAATCTGAGCAAAGTTGGTGAGGCAGCAAAGAGTTTATTGATTTTACATTCTTGCAAGGATGGGTGTCTGTCCGAAAGCAGGCACACCCAAATTCAGTAAAACACAACTTTATATCACCTTCCCCGGCGCGCAAAATTCCCTCCCTTGCCTCCCTATTGGTTAGGGATGTGCAAGGTTCACAGCCTATCATGATCACCTAATTAGAATACAGTGGTACCTCGGGTTACAAACGCTTCAGGTTACAGATGCTTCAGGTTACAGACTCTGCTAACCCAGAAATAGTACCTCGGGTTAAGAACTTTGCTCCAGGATGAGAACAGAAATCGTGCTCCAGCGGCGAGGCATCAGCGGGAGGCCCCATTAGCTAAAGTGGTACCTCAGGTTAAAAACAGTTTCAGGTTAAGAACGGACCTCCAGAACGAATTAAGTTATTAACCCAAGGTACCACTGTATTAAACTCTCAGCTCCTGTTTACATCTCCCATTCCCCTGAATTTAGGGACCATCACCCTCAATTACTTTTGCCCAAATAGGGAAGTGTGTTCCTATGCTCTCACACATTTACCCCAGCGATAAAGCCAAGTTCTACCCTGCTAAAGCGTCTAGATAAACCACATTCTAGCAGCAAGCTGCCCTGTTTTTCTGAATCCTAACCACAAGCCATTCTAAAAAGAAGCTCCTAAGCACATCTGCGGTTTTACTTCTGTTGCAACCTTTTAACCTCTCATGAAAAGGCAACAATTTCATTACTTACATCCTCCATTTGAAGTGCTGTCTGGTCCAAGTCTGACTTAAAGATAAAGAACTATTAAAAAAATTGTGAAGCATAACTTCAGGGGCCTCAAAACTACCCATAGTTATCATGAAGCATGAACCCTTCCCTTCCTCCGAAATACAGTCATGTTCTGCCCATTTAGTTGCAGAAGCAATCCAATATCCTTTTTATTTTTATTTTCAGTGCTTTGGTTATTATACTTCCACCTGCAATCAAAAACGGTCCCAGTCTAATGCCACAGACCCAGAAATACTAAAAACCAACAAGATCGAGTTGTGTGTTGTGTCTAGTGGTCTATAGCTTATGGCACTGGTTTTCAACCTTTTTGAGTCCACGGCTCACTTGACCAACCACATTCTTTCTGCAGCTGAGCCTTGAGGTGTAACATCTAAGCCTAATTTATTGCACGCAAAATCAAACGTAACAGAACAAAGAAAACATGGCTTCTTTCTGTGTCCTTCCTGAGAGAGAGAACTGCAAAAGCTATACAGAACGGAACAGCGTGTCTCAGTTTCCGCTCACAAGACTCCCAACAATCAGTTCTGGAATGTAAACACAGACATGTGACATGTAACAATCCCACACATCTGCAGCGCGGGAGGAATGGAATTCCCAACATGGGATACAAGGGAATCCCAGCTTAAGCAGGGGTTCTGTTCTGGGCCACTGCGTGAGCATAGCTGGGAACTCCCCAGTGTCATAGCTGGTGGGGGGAGTTTTGCCCTGGAGGGGCACCATTGAGGCTCCCAGCCTGCCAGCTATTTACTGTCTGGGCTTCAGGCATTGGCTTGCATGCCCAGCCTTTGCCATTCCTTTCCCCACAATCTCTGACTATTAACCATGCTGCCTGGGATTGATGGGAGTTGTAGTCTGGAGGGCACCATGTTGGCTACCCCTGAAATATAGCACGGAAAGCTACACTTGCTGAAGTTCTTTCTCCCACACAAGTATGAGAAGGTACAGGAGCCCTGACTTCTTTTGCATGGTGCACACAATGCCAAGGTCGCAGGTTTGATCCCCCTTTGGGACAGCTACATATTGTGGATCGAGGGCCCGACCCCGCTATGTAAAATAAATACACAAGGACACGTGGTATAAGGTTAATGGGCAAGAAAAGGCCACAACTTTATTGATTACAGCAGTGAAAAAGGTATTGGCTTAGGCATTGGATGACTATAGGTCGTGGGTTTATTCAACAGTAGGTTGAGCCTGTTGATGCTCATCCAACTATAGGCTCACCCCCTGATGTCACCGAGGGTCGTGCCATGGCCTCCCGCCAAGCAGGCATCGGACGGAATACATGACCACCAGATTCCTTTAACGGAATAACCCACGGTAGATAGCATAGGCGATGGCCACACCTAGCCCTTGACACAGCACAACACATGAATCCAATGCCTAACCTACCCACCAATACCACAAAAGTTGTGACGATTGCTACGAGGTAGGCGAAAAAACCAAAAGGCCTAATGCCAAATGGAAAAATTCCTACCAGGCCCCCCAGACAACCAGAGCGACCAACCTAAGGTCCATAGCAAGGCCAATGACCTAGACCCTGAGCTAAATGGGAGTAGAGGGTGGGTGACTCGCTGAGGGACGACGACGAATGAGGAGGAGGCGGAGCTGGCACCACAGCATTAAGCTGCTACACACGCCCCCCGGGAGGCACCTGGCTCGCCACCTCCGGTGGGCGTGGGCGCCAGCCAGGTAGGGGGGGCTAATGCCCCCTACCAGGGGCGGAGCTCGGTCTCCCGCCCACAACCACTCCCCTCTCTTCCAGGGAGGAGAGTCTTTGCAGCATTGCAGGGGGTTAGACAAGATCATGGGTAGGCAAACTAAGGCCCGGGGGCCAGATCTGGCCCAATCACCTTCTAAATCCAGCTTGCAGATTGTCCAGGAATCAGCATTTTTTCTACATGAGTAGAACGCGTCCTTTTTGTTAAGTTGTGGGTGAACATATCAGACGACACAGCGATTTCTGCAAAGCAGCTCTTTATTCGTAAGCTGGAACAGAACTGAACTGAAGGGCTCAGCCAGCCTGCTTATATAGAGCTCCAGAACCTCGTTACTGTAACAACTTTCTAAAACTATCCAATCACTGAACGTCACTTTTGATCCTTCATTTGCATAACTATCTGCAGTATCCCCCTGCTGGCCCAGGGTGAGAACTTCAGTACATAACACTTTTATTTAAAATGCATCTCTGGGTTATTTGTGGGGCAAAGGAATTCATTCATTTTTTCTCCCAAAATCTAGTCCGGCCCCCCACAAGGTCTAAGGGACAGTGGACCAGCCTCCTGCTGAAAAAGTTTGCTGACTCCTGGACTAGATGGTCCTCAGGATTTGCTTCCAGCTCTACAATGCTATGATCCTATGATTCATTATCATACAAGCATTATACAATAAATTATTATTATTATTATTATTATTATTATTATTATTATTATTATTATTGGAAGTTTTAAATATTTAATGTTGTATTGTTTTTAACACTCGATTGGGAGCCACCCAGAGTGGCTGGGAAACTCAGCCAGATGGGCAGGGTATAAATAAATTTATTATTATTATTATTATTATTATTATTATTATTATTATTATTATCCATGAAATATTTCATTAACTGCTACTGTGGGAATAATCTGATGTTACTTGCTTAGTAGAATAGATGCTGTCTCCCTTCCTTCCAGGAGATAGTCCTCTACGACTGAAAAGCTCTCGTCTTCTCTCACCAGCTCCACCGCACTCCACCCCCTAAAGATGCCAACAAAATTCTAAACAGTTTGAGTGTAACAGGGGAGGGTGGGATAAAGCACTCAGAATCTCAGAATATATATATTTTTCTTTTTTTAATTCAGTCTAAGGCTCTAATTAAACACGCAACACTCTGGGAGTGTAGAGCGCCCGTGTCCTTGACAAGAACAAAAGCTCTCTGAAAAACCAACCACCGCTTCAGGCTTCGTTCTGCACTTCTTCCTTGCAGTCCTCATAATCCGCCGGGATTTCTTGCTGCTCTTTTCATGTCTGCCTCCTTCCCCAGTAGACTCCCATACTGTTCGCACAATTAATAATCACCATCATCATAACGAAGTTCTTATTTAACTGTGCGGAGCCGTCTAGGACACGTTCTCATTGCAATTGTTGCCGTTTGCCACAGTGACTCACAAGCCACAATATATGTCATTACTTAAATCGACCTACTAAGGCAATTATGAGATCATGCAAACATCATATTCAGCAGCACGCAAGAGTCAGGAGAACACTTTGGAGAGGCTAGAACAATAGGATCCCATAGAAACGGAAGCTCAGAGGGGTTTGTGCGGGGAGGAGCACATCTTTCTCTCAAACAAGGCTTTTATTGTGCAGGAAGACATCTGTAAAAAAGGCTCACCCTACTCCAAAGTCCCCTGCATTTTTCACAAAAGGCTCACTAAAGGCCCATGCCTATCAAGTTTCAAGGAACAGCAGGAGAAGCATTCACTTATATGGAACAAAAGTTCCATAAAAAGATAGCAGACTTTGTTCCATGTATCTCAATGAGGGAGCACTGGGAACCAAGGCAGAACCTCCCTTGAGAGTTGGGTTCGCCAGCTTTTGGAGGCAGGTAGGCACTGTCAGGAGTTCAGCCTACACTCGAGTAGGACCCTGGCAGACACACACGCCCGACTGGCAGGTTCCCTCCCTCCTGGTCGATCATTCGGGAGCTTCATAAGCTTTCTTCAGCCCGAACATCACAGCGACTGATGCTAGCTGACACCAGCACACTTAGGGATCTGCAGAGTTTGCCCAGTTGCGTAACAGACCTCAGCAACTCAGGATTTTGGCTAATCTACTATATTTACATATAAACACATAGAGCACTGCAACATGACTCCCTCTCTCTCTCTAGCATCAGACAGCAAAGAGAGAAAGACCAAAGGACAATAGTCCCACTTCATGGAACACAGTAACACAAACATCCTGTCTCCGTCACTTCCCACACTGTCACTTCCCATATACCGTCATGTGATAGACAACAATCCCATAACTGCAATCATGGAGCAGGAATTCTAACAGGCACATGCTTGTCTTTATGATGGACAGAGAGTGGTCATAGCAGAGGTAGGGTCTGTATCAGAGCTAACCCAAGACATTTGGTCACCCGCGGTGAACCACAAAATGGCGCACCACCTCTCCACCAGGGAAGAATGGGTGAGCAAAGATCTCTATAAGGAACAAGTGGGGAGTACATATCTACATCAGGGTCTGCTGCCCCTCTGGATACTGGGGCCTGAGGTGGTTGCCTCCCCTTGCTTCATGGGTGGGCCGACTCTGGTCTATATACTGTACATCCCCGAGGGAGAAGAAGAAGAAGAGTTTGGATTTGATATCCCACTTTATCACTACCCGAAGGAGTCTCAAAGTGGCTAACATTCTCCTTTCCCTTCCTCCCCCACAACAAACACTCTGTGAGGTGAGTGGGGCTGAGAGACTTCAGAGAAGTGTGACTAGCCCAAGGTCACCCAGCAGCTGCATGTGGAGGAGCAGGGAAGCAAACCCGGTTCCCCAGATTACGAGTCTACTGCTCTTAACCACTACACCACACTGGCTGTGGTGGTACGTGCACCCAAGGGCGGACAAAGACAGATTTTGCTCTCACTGCAAAAGGCTTCTCAAAGCACACAGCTTTATCTCTTACCATAGGAGTGACTGGCAGATGGGTGTGAGGGAATTAATATGCAGGGGTGTGTACACAGGGATACAATTGGGGTGGGAAGCAATTCTACTTTATTCTCCTGCTGAGTCCTGAAAAGACAGAGGGCATTCTTTGTGGCAGCCCTTAAAGGTAAAGGACCCCTGACAGTTTAGTCCAGTTGCTAATGAATCTGGGGTTGCGGCATTCATCTCGCTTTATTGGCCGAGGGAGCCGGCGTACAGCTTCCGGATCATGTGGCCAGCATAACTAAGCCACTTCTGGCAAACCAGAGCAGCGCAAGAAAACGCCATTTACCTTCCCGCCAGAGTGGTACCTATTTATCTACTTGCACTTTGACGTGCTTTCAAACTGTTAGGTTGGCAGGAGCAGGGACCGAGCAACGGGAGCTCATCCCGTAGCGGGGATTCGAACTGCCAACCTTCCGATCAGCAAGCCCTAAGCTCTGTGGTTTAGACCATAGCACCACCCGCAACCCATGGCAGCCCTTAAGCTGTGGAATTCCCTTCCCACAGAGTGTCTCGTCTGGCTCTGGCAACTTCATTATACAACTTCCAGTGAATGCTGAAGATGCATCTCTATACAGTGGTACCTCGGGTTACATACGCTTCAGGTTACATACGCTTCAGGTTACAGACTCCGCTAACCCAGAAATAGTGCGGCGGCAGCAGGAGGCCCCATTAGCTAAAGTGGTGCTTCAGGTTAAGAACAGTTTCAGGTTAAGAACGGACCTTCGGAGTGAATTAAGTACTTAACCCGAGGTACCACTGTACTCTGACTTTTGACACTTGAGATGTAGAGCTATATTACTTGCTTTATTTTTGTGATTCACCCTGGGACCTTTGGGCGAAGGCTGGGTAAAATAATAATAATTACTATGAGTTATGACACCTTACTATTAGTTTTTCCAACAGAGAACGAACAGGCTCTGCTTTCTTATGCACAAATTATCTTTCTGTCTCCTTCCCTCACCCTGATTATATTTGTTAATTTTACCATACATGCCATGTCTCAAATTCTAACCAGCCACTTATTAATTAGAGACAGGAATGGGCATTAACAGTTTTGGCACCTTGCCATTTTAGAAGCAGTCAACAGATGAGCTGTCATTTCACAGTCCTAATTTGATATCTTGTTGTTTTTTTAGATACTTGCATAATATTACAAGGGGATCTCCAGGAAGAATTTTCATTTCTTTATTTCTAAGCTTACAAAGATTCCCAGCATTTTCCTGACCCCTGGACCAGCCCATAAAATACTGAAAAATAGCTCTGGGTGCCTGGTATTGCCAACACTGATCACTTATCCTCAACGAGATCTTTCTCTAACTGGTGTTAAATGCTACCTAGCTAATACGTTATTTTTTAAAATCTTTAAAATTAATACAAGGAGTAGAATGGGAAAACTTTGTTGCTGTTGTTGTGAGGGAACATAAAAAGCTTTGTCTTAGAAGTCCAACTGGAACTGAAAACCAAAGTTATCTAGGGGACAACAGACAGTGCTATTTTTCTAGGATGAGGTTCAGGAACTGAGTTCCGGCAAGTTCTGGCTGGGGAAAAAAGCCCTGATGATAGTTAAATGAAAAGAGAGTATAATGGGAAAGGCAGAGAAACAGAGAAGCAAGGAAGGGATGGTCTGATGAACAAGAAAGGGGTAGAGTCAAAATAATGGCTGCTGGGGAGTTGCAAGCCTAGCTTGCATATCAAGGGGAATTCAGCTGGTAAGTCTGGAATATGCAGAAATGGAGAAATTACCAGAAAAATAAGAAATCAAGATAAAAAACATTTTTTAAAAGAATGGAAATAGTTTATTGGATATTTGCAGACAAATTGTAAACAGGTAAGAACATCAGTGTGACGTTAACATATATGAGAGTGTGCTGGAGGGGAAATTGTTAAATAGGTTGCACAGACAGGACCCAGGGGGGTGGAGTCAGTGGGTCTATAAAACTAGTTCTGAGAGGAGTTCTGGGGGAGTCTGTTGGGAGTTGTGGGTGGGTAGTTGGTTGGATTTCATGGGTTGGCTGGTTGGGAAAGGCAGTTGGTAATAGAGAGACAGTTATGGCAGTTGGTCCTTGAGTGTGGGGACGATAGCAGAGATAGAGAGAGGAACATAAGACTAAGAAAGTAAAGAGGAACACCATTTGGAATGCTGTACAAGTTTTGTTTTATATCTGAAATAAAATACACTCTTCTTTATTAATTGAAAAGCTGACTGAGACTGAACTGATTTTACCAGGGAGGACCTGGTTGGTAGCAGCGGATTAGTGGTGGACGGGTCAATAGTCCGTGAAACGACCGGGGGCTCCGTACGAACGCCACAATCAGCTTCACAATCTGGTCACTGGAAGGACAGATTGTGAAGCTGAGGCTCCAGTACTTTGGCCACCTCATGAGAAGAGAAGACTCCCTGGAAAAGACCCTGATGTTAGGAAAGATGGAGGGCACAAGGAGAAGGGGAAGACAGAGGACGAGATGGTTGGATAGTATTTTCGAAGCTACCAGCATGAGTTTGACCAAACTGCGGGAGGCAGGGGAAGACAGGAGTGCCTGACGTGCTCTGGTCCAGGGGGTCACGAAGAGTCGGACACGACTAAACAACAACAAAAAGAACATCAGCGGAATTATTGTAATAAGCTGCAGAGTCATAAAAGTATGTATTTAAAGTAGATGAATAAATGAACAAATTAAGTCAATTTGGATATGCAGAAGATGTTAAAAATAAAGTTAAGGTAGTGCAGAAAGAGGGGGAAGGAAGTCGAGTTTTGAAATGTTAAAATGATTGTAAAATTATTGAAATGCATAAACCTGAAAATCATAAATAGCTTTTATTTTATTTCTTTTTTAAAAGGGGGAATTCAGCCATTTGTGACTTCTTTGGAAAATGGAGTACTGGGAGCTAGTGAGTGCATGAGAAGGCAAGGAACACCCTGCTGGATGTGACCAAAGACCAATGTCATCCAGCATCCTGTTCTCCCACAGTCGGAAGCCCACAGACAGGACCTGAGTGCAGTAGGGCTCTCCGGTGACTCAGAGGCATACTGCTGCCAGCAGTTGCAGTAGAACACAGCCATCATGATGGCAAGGCAGTCTAAGAGGTAGAGAAGGTCTGGCAAGACCTTGGGAAGCTGCAGAGGTGCTGGAACTAGCTGGCCCACTCCCTGGCTGGAGGCTTCAATTATTGCCCAAAATCAGCTTGGCCAGCCTGAATGCTGCTGAACATACAGTTCCAGAATTGCAACCATGAAAACTGCTGCGTTCCCCTAATTCTTGCCCTGGCCCTTCAAGGGATGGCTCCTGCTCTTGCCAGTCAGCTCTTCCATCTCTCACCGTGGAGCCTCATGCCCACAATTAGGCAACTCTGCTTCTCAAGTTTGCAGCTTTTATTTCCCTTCTCACTCTCTTTGTTCCACCTCCTGTTGCGCTCCCTCCTGTTTTGGTGCAATTTGCCACTGATGAATAGGGGATTCTGTTCTTTCTGCTGACGCAGATACAAAAAGAGCTCGGGCTTTTGAAAAAGAAAAGAACCTTCAATCCCAGTTTTATCACATCCTCAGCTTTCTTCACTATGAAAATGGGGGGGGGGGAGCAGGGAGATAAATATGCATGAGAAGGCAACATTTCAGCAATAATAATTCCATTTAAACCAAAGCGTTTGTAGCTCCAGCAAAGGTAAAAAGCTAATGCCAATATCCAGAGTCCATCTTCAGCACCGTCTGCTGCATCATGAATAATGAGACATTGCTGAGGTAGCCACTCAATGATACACAATGTACTTAAGTGGAAGCTTCTTTGGTGCTGCCAGAATGGTTTGGAAGTTTCTGACTATGGATTCATGATAGCCAACGAGGTGCCCTCTAGAATGGTTGAACTACAATTCCCATCAGCCCCAGTCAGTGTTGCTAATGGTCAGGTATGACAGGAGTTGTAGTCTAACATGTTGGCTACCGCTGCTTAAAGGTAAATATTGCCCAGATTGAGAGACTGTTAATCCAAAACATATTCCATTATATCTCTCTCACCCCTGCAATAATCCTTTGCCAAGGCCTTTAGCCCCTCAGCAACTGATTATGTCAGAAGTCTGCATGTGGCCTGGAGCAGCAGGCAGTGTACAAGCCATGTTTATCCACACACAGTCCTTGAATGTGCATGCATGTTATGTACTGAGTTGAATAGGATCCAAAAGGCAGCAGTCTGATTGGTCCTAGAACAATAGGATTCAGAATGCAGCGGTCTGATTGGCCCTAGAACAACAGGATTCAGAATGCAGCAGTCTGATTGGTCCTAGAACAACAGGATTCAGAATGCAGCAGTCTGATTGGTCCTAGAACAATAGGATTCAGAATGCAGCAGTCTGATTGGTCCTAGAACAATAGGATTCAGAATGCAGCGGTCTGATTGGTCCTAGAACAATTGGATTCAAAATGCAGCGGTCTGATTGGTCCTAGAACAATAGGATTCAGAATGCAGCGGTCTGATTGGTCCTAGAACAATAGGATTCAGAATGCAGCGGTCTGATTGGTCCTAGAACAATAGGATTCAGAATGCAGCGGTCTGATTGGTCCTAGAACAACAGGATTCAGAATCCAGCGGTCTGATTGGTCCTAGAACAACAGGATTCAGAATGCAGCAGTCTGATTGGTCCTAGAACAATAGGATTCAGAATGCAGCAGTCTGATTGGTCCTAGAACAATAGGATTCAGAATGCAGCGGTCTGATTGGTCCTAGAACAATGCAGCAGTCTGATTGATCCAGCTCCAGGTGGAAGTGAATCCGCAACCTGATTGGCCTACAGGTGAACCCTGGAAATAGCCAATCACGTGGGGCCCTTGTGTAAATAATGTATATAAAGCAGACATTCTGGAGGAACTTCCATTCAACCTCACCACTCTCAGCTGAATAAAGAGCATGAAATCCACCCTCAACTCTGAGTATATTTCAATGCACTTTGATGGATTATGAGCATCTGGGAACTTTAGCCAGAACAAGCCCAAATACTCCAGACATTGTATCAATTCCCACTGTGCAGGCAGGCCATAGCTATTGCAAAGGCCAACAAGACTCCATGTGTCAGGGACCGGCAAAATGCTGATGGGTGTGCCCCGGGAAAAGGGGAGCTGGAATCTGACTCAGAAGAGATAGGCGGTAATTTGTGGGGACTTGTACCAGCCAAGAGACAAGATTTAGAGGCAGGGGAAGCTTCAGAGCTGGAGCAGAGGATGGGCTGGAAGAAGAGGAGGAAGAGGAAGGTCAGGTAAGTGAAGGGCAGGGTGCTTCCCCACCCTCTCCTGGACCACTGTCTCCCAGAACCAGAGGTGGAGAAAGGGGGCGGTAGGGGCGGTCCAACCTGGGTGTCACCACCAAGGGGGGTGACAAAATGCCACGTGGCACTCACTGTAGGGCAGCTGAGTGGGAGGAGGCAGGCGGACTCCTCGGAGGCCCCACGGAGCATCCTGCCCCAGCTGGCACTGCCCCCTAGGCAGTTGGCCCCACCCCTGGGTGCAGGGCACATGCGCCACCCCAGGCACCCGATTGGCTTTCTCCGCCGCTGCCCAGAACCAGGAGGGGACTGAAGAGGGGTGAGCAGAGGACGCTTCCATGCAGGCGTAGTCTCCAGTTGCAAGTGCACAGCCCACCAGTAGAAGGTGCATAAACTGGTGGAGGGGAAGTGGTTCCTTGTTGCTGCAACTGCTCCATACAACACAGACCTAGGAATAGCTGCCTAGATGCTAGATTGCTGAGCGTAGGTATACAGAGCTGTAGAAGCAATTGCAATCTTTGACAATGGTTAACTATCTGCCATGTGAATTTCTTTGGCCAGGAAGCACACATGACATAGTGAGACAATGATATTGGTGCATGCCAACGATGCCCTGCACCCCGACAAGCCACCCACAAGCCCTCTGAATTTCCTCTAGTTACTTTAGCTACATTATCCGTTTTAAACTTATTTGGCATCCAACAGACCGTACATTTAAGGCACATTCCCCCATCCACAAGAATCAAATAGCAAAATATAGGAACTGTGATTCACCAGGGATAGGCACCAGAAAAATCAGATTTGTCCTAAGCAAAATAGAGACAAGTGGAGAATATGCTACAACAAATTATCTATCCTTGGTTTCCCCACTTATTCAGCTCTGTGAAAAGATAAACGGCCACCATATCTTAAAACATGCACAGTATTAATCTTTAGCCTGCCCTACTATTTTGCAAGGGGGTTATTCTCCTCAAAAGTTACAGAATTCAATCTTCAAGTAAGCAGTCAGTTGCTGATCCCAGGGGAATGTGCCATTGTGCACTCACAGGATAACAAAGAAGCAAGATATTTAGCTGGTATTTGCTTTAGCATAGAGACATTCCCTATCGTTTCAAACACTTGGCAACCATCCCGGCAAAGCTCAGCTAGTTCTATTACAGCAGGAGTTTGCAACAAATAAGAGTGCTCAGCACTGCAGAACTTTAAAGGGTAGAATCCTACAGTTTTTGTTTTGCCCTTCCTAAAATCAGGTCCACACAACTTGCGACTCTCCAAGTCAAACACACCTCACTGGCCATATATAACGTGCCACAGAGGGTGTTAAATAACTGCCTATCCAACACTGCAAAGGATAGTGTGTGTGTGTGTGTGTGTGTGTGTGAGAGAGAGAGAGAGAGAGAGAGAGAGAGAGAGAGAGAGAGAGAGATCTCCAACAAGCTGCCTTACATGGCTCAGGAGACCACAAGTTGTGTGGGTCTGCTCTCAAACTCAGCACTACCAATGGGCGACTCTGAGGCTTCAGCTTGGAGCTTCTTGGCCTGAGGCTAGGACTGACCTAGAAACGTACCTGGGTCTCTGTGTGCTCATGGCATGACAGCATGGTGTGTGCTTGCTCTCTTCTCTATTTTGTTTCCCTTCAGCCGATAGGGGCTTTGGGCTCACTGCAATGGATCAGCTGCCCCGTTTGACATTAGCAACCCAACATTTGGCATTAGCAAAGGGTGAGAAAGAAGGAGCAGGTGGATTGTTTGTGTAAAGAGGGCAGGAGCCTGGAGTAGCAGCATCCATCCGTGTGTGTGTGTGTGTACTCAATTGCCTGATTTCTGCATTAGTAGGACATACAGTGGTTGTTGTCTTGTTGTTTAGTCATTTAGTTGTGTCCGACTCTTCGTGACCCCCTGGACCAGAGCACGCCAGGCACTCCTGTCTTTCACTGCCTCCTGCAGTTTCGTCAAACTCATGCTGGTAGCTTCGAGAACACTGTCCAACCATCTCGTCCTCTGTCGTCCCCTTCTCCTTGTGCCCTCCATCTTCCCCAACATCAGGGTCTTTTCCAGGGAGTCTTCTCTTCTCATGATGTGGCCAAAGTATTGGACCCTCAGCTTCACGATCTGTCCTTCCAGTGAGCACTCAGGGCTGATTTCCTTAAGAATGGAGAGGTTTGATCTTCTTGCAGTCCATGGGACTCTCAAGAGTCTCCTCCAGCACCATAATTCAAAAGCATCAATTCTTCGGTGATCAGCCTTCTTTATGGTCCAGCTCTCACTTCCATACATCACCACTGGGAAAACCATAGCTTTAACTATATGGCCTTTGTTGGCAAGGTGATATCTCTGCTTTTTAAGATGCATACAGTGGTACCTTGGGTTAAAAACGTAATTTGTTCTGGAGGTCCGTTCTTAACCTGAAACTGTTCTCTTTTTTTAATGATATTTATTAAAATTTCAAAAAAGGTTACAAAAATAAGGAAAAGAAAAAAAGAAAAGAAAAAATACAAAATACAAAATACAGAAAAATAAAAACATTTAAAAACAAACCAATCTTTCCATGTCTTGTCTTTCATTTACTTGTTTCCCTGACCTCCTCACACCTCCCTTTTTTATATTCCAGTTCAGTTAGTTAATTCAGCAAATCCTTTCCCTCTTTGTTTTTATCCTAATCCTTTAACTTAATATATTGTAACTTTGGATTCTCACCTGTTAACAAACCATTTTTACATACTCCTTTGTAACAGTGCTGCTAAAACCACTTAACTTCATTCTGACATCATTCTAACATTCATTAATTTTGCAGTATTTCTGTAAATAGTCTTTAAATTTCTTACAATCTTCTTCCACCAACTCTTCTCCCTGGTCTCGGATTCTGCCAGTCATTTCCGCCAGTTCCATGTAATCCATCACCTTCATCTGCCATTCTTCCCGGGTTGGTAGATCTTGTGTCTTCCAAAACTTTGCGATGAGTATTCTTGCTGCTGTTGTGGCATACATAAAGAAAGTTCTATCCTTCTTTGGCACCAATTGGCCAACCATGCCCAGGAGAAAGGGCTCTGGTTTCTTCAGAAAGGTATATTTAAATATCTTTTTCATTTCATTATAGATCATCTCCCAGAAAGCCTTAATCCTTGGGCACGTCCACCAAAGGTGAAAGAATGTGCCTTCAGTTTCTTTACATTTCCAACATTTATTATCAGGCAAATGATAGATTTTTGCAAGCTTGACTGGTGTCATGTACCACCTGTATATCATTTTCATAATATTCTCTCTTAAGGCATTACATGCCGTAAACTTCATACCTGTGGTCCATAACTGCTCCCAGTCAGCCATCATTATGTTATGTCCAACATCTTGTGCCCATTTAATCATAGCAGATTTCACCGTTTCATCCTGAGTATTCCATTTCAACAGCAAGTTATACATCTTTGCTTAACCTGAAACTGTTCTTAACCTGAAGTACCGCTTTGGAGGCTAATGGGGCCTCCCGCCGCCGCCCTGCAATTTCTGTTTTCATCCTGAAGCAAAGTTCTTAACCTGAAGTACTATTTATGGGTTAGCGGACTCTGTAACTTGAAGCATCTGTAACCTGAAGTACCACTGTACCTGGCTTCCATAGTAGCATGAAATGGAAAAGGGGGCACTGTGAGGCCTAGAATTTAAGAGACATACTTTTCTGCATGTTTCATTTAGTGAAGACAAGAGGGAGAGAGGTCTGAGGAGGAAAGGGACCTCTACTCATAGGCAAACTGCAAGCTCAGCCATCCCACTAACACTTGCCAAAATGGATTAAACTAATAGAAATGTTCATGGATTTTATATCTAACACTGCCTGTGTAGCCTAAGCCATCCTGTAACCATAGCCATCCTTTCACACAATGCAAACTGACACCTGTGCCCCATAGGCCTGTAATATACAAGGCTAAAAATGCTAATTTTGCCTCTTAATGTCTCCCTGATTAAAGGATCCCTTTCTGCGAGCCAAAAGCTTGAATCCAAACGCTCTGAACATCATCCGGCACAGCCTGACAGCAGTTGTTACCCAACTTCAAGACACTTCTGTTAGTGACTTCTTGGACTCTGACACCAAGCCAAGGTTGTCTGGCTAGAAATTTGCATTGTTCTTGAATCTGTTCAGCCCAGAGTCTAAACTGGTACTCATTAAACCTCTGGCCAATTCTGGGTGGGGAAACATTTCCCTTGAAGCAACAAGTTTATAGCGTGGTGGTACTCCTGCACCCTGCTCAAAGGTTGCAGCTGTGGCTAAGAGTGTTTTTTCTCCAGCTTTGCTCAATGTGCTACCCAGGGCTATAAAGTGCCAGCCAAGGTCATATGCGTCCTGCTAACCTCTCTAAATGTTGGGCTGATATAATGTGTTTTATGTGGAGTTGCCATGGAGACAAGTTCAGCTGCTGCAACCAGTGATGTTTGGGGAAGAACATGTCCACTATGCGTTTCTATAGAAAGTTTTTAATAGATAACAATGCATTGCCGCATAAAATTCATCGGCAACATAACAAATGGATACAACACTAGTTACACCAGGCAGGTTCAAAGTTGCGATTAACTTTTTCGGATGACTGTCCCTAAATCACAAAACAGTATCTTTTCTCATTTATATAAAGATCTGAACATGATAGTGCAGTCAAACCTCCATCCATTTAGGATGCTGGAAAAAATCATCAGCAAACCAAGTGGCTGAAACTGGTCCAGAATGCAATAACCCAGTTTCTGAGTAGAATACGGCTGGGCTGACCATATGAAACCCACCTTAAAACCTGGACTAGTTGCCAGATGCTTCATGGGCCCATTTCAAAGTGCTGCTTTTGTCCTTTAAAGCTTTAAAAAACCAGCTTGGGTCCTGAATAGCAAGTCCTCTACTGTCATCTGTGGAGGTTGTATTTCAGGGATTCCCCACTGTTATGTATTCAGAGGTCTGTGTTTGCCTGAGCTTCAGTCTGGACTAAGGATTCTGAGCCGCTGTGTTCGTGGAAACGATGCCTTATGAGGAACGGCTAAGGGAGCTGGGCATGTTTAGCCTGGAGAAGAGGAGGTTAAGGGGTGATATGATAGCCATGTTCAAATATATAAAAGGATGTCACATAGAGGAGGGAGAAAGGTTGTTTTCTGTTGCTCCAGAGAAGCGGACACGGAGCAATGGATCCAAACTACAAGAAAGAAGATTCCACCTAAACATTAGGAAGAACTTCCTGACAGTAAGGGCTGTTTGACAGTGGAATTTGCTGCCAAGGAGTGTGGTGGAGTCTCCTTCTTTGGAGGTCTTTAAGCAAAGGCTTGACAACCATATGTCAGGAGTGCTCTGATGGTGTTTCCTGCTTGGCAGGGGGTTGGACTCGATGGCCCTTGTGGTCTCTTCCAACTCTATGATTCTATGATTCGATACATGATATCCAATCACAGAACACTTCAGGATTTTGGCCTCTGCCATTGGCCCTTAAACTCTGAATCATGATTCGCAGCTTGGAAGTTTAGACAGCCAGTCACGTTGGGAGTGGGAACAGCCCAGGCCTTCAGAAATGTATAAAAGCAGTTCTTTTGCCCCTGTTGTCCAGTTCTGTTAGTTCAATAAAAGTTCTTGTTGTGATGACTGTGTGTTGCCTCGTGGGAACCCACCTACATTTCACGTACCATCTGAGGCACACCACAAAAACAAGGTTGAGGGCCTTCTGGGTGCTGGTACCTGCCTTGCTGAGGAAGAACTCACTTCCAAAGGGAGGCACATGAGAACAGCACACACCCCTGTCCTGCCAGCCTTCAGAAACCTAGTACAGATTTACCTCTTCAGGAAAGCATTTTCTGGACCAGGGAAGGTTTTGGCTGACCACCTGCTACTTAGCAAATTGATGTTTTGTCGAGTAATTCTTGTTACTTTAATTAAAAAGGACCCAGCTTTACAATCTCTAATTAGACGGTTCAGCTGGGTTGCATTTGTTATTGCGCGTTAAAACCCTTGCAGGATGCTTAGAGGGCTTCAGCTGTAAAACCAGGTAGGAATTAAATAATAAGTGCAGGCAGTGATGCCACATCGTGTGAGGCAGGCATGGACTACAATACCCATCACCCCTGACCACTGGTCCTGTTAGCTAGGGATCATGGGAGTTGTAGGCCAAAACATCTGGAGGGCCAAAGGTTGCCTATGCCTGGTGTGAGGTTTTGTTCAGGCCCTGTTAAGGAACATAAAGGGCTTAACTAGCTCAACATCTGACTTCCCTGGAAGGTCCTACTTGAAATCTTCCCACATTCAGCATACAGTCTGATCCTGCTTCTATAAGCCAAAATTTGTTCCCCCTATACAGGTGGAACAAATACAGCGCAGGTGGCACTGTGGGTTAAACCACAGAGCCTAGGACTTGCCGATCAGAAGGCCGGTGGTTCGAATCCCTGTGACAGAGTGAGCTCCCGTTGCTCGGTCCCAGCTCCTGCCAACCTAGCAGTTCGAAAGCACGTCAAAGTGCAAGTAGATAAATAGGTACCACCCCAGCGGGAAGGTAAATGGCGTGTTCATGTGCTGCTCTGGTTCGCCAGAAGTGGCTTAGTAATGCTGGCTACATGACTTGGAAGCCGTACGCCGGCTCCCTCGGCCAATAAAGCAAGATGAGTGCCGCAACCCCAGAGTCGGCCACGACTGGACCTAATGGTCAGGGGTCCCTTTACCTTTACCTTTTTATACATTAAATGGAAACAGTTCCCTGTAAAGTGACTCCAGATGAGGCTCACTACTGGGTTTGTCTTGGCATCCCATAGCCTCATAGGACAACAGGAGGTCAAATATTTACTTGCTGTGTACCTGTCACATGAATTGGCAGACTTCAAATGAGCCATAGGTGTTGGTATTGGGGGCTGGCCAAGGAGGTCAGCTTGCTTCCTCTTCGCCAATATGCCCCACTGCAAAATAGCCTCAACCGACACAGCAACCTCCCACAGGTTAGAGCGGGAAAAGATTTCTACACAGTCACACGCCTCTGTTTTAATTGTAGCCTGGCAACCTGACTTTATAATAAGGTAGGAACAAGACCTAACAATGTAAACACCTGAATGAAAAGCTATGCCCTTTCAACAACTTGACAGCTGAAGGGCCATGAAATCTTCCCAACCACCACCACCCAAACGAAGCAAGCTCAGAACACATTCACCGCACCAGTTGCTAACCTAGTACCAGCCCCATTACGGAGCCAAGGGAACATGGATCCACTTGCACACAGAGATCCATTCTCAGCAAGCCCTTTTAAGAATGCTAGAAGCTGTCTAGATGCCTGCACTGACTGGCAGTGTCTCAGCAGGGTTCATGGTAGGTGTCTCTCACAGCCCAACAAACAGAGGATGCAGAAAAGGAGTGGTATTATTATTATTATTATTATTATTATTATTATTATTATTATTAATTTGTACCCCAACCATCTGGTTTCCCCAGCCACTCTGGGCGGCTTCCAACAAAGATTAAAAATACATTAAAAACTTCCCTGAACAGGGCTGCCTTCAGATGTCTTCTAAATGTCAGGCAGTTGTTGTTCTCTTTGACATCTGGTGGGAGGGCATTCCACAGGGCGGGTGCCACTACCGAGAAGGCCTCTGCCTGGTTCTCTGTAGTTTTGCTTCTTGCAGTGAGGGAACCACCAGAAGGCACTCTGCGCTGGACCTCAATGTCCAGGCGGAACGACGGAGGTGGAGACGCTCCTTCAGATATACTGGACCGAGGTCGTTTAGGGTTTTAAAGGTCAGCACCAACACTTTGAATTGTGCTCAGAAATGTACTAGGGGGCCAATGTAGGTATTCAGCCTCAATTTTGGTACACCAGAATGTACTTAGTCTTCATTCCACATGCATCTTTCCCTCAGCAAAAGTGACTTCTGCTCAAAAACGGATCCCGTTTCTCTCCCACAGCTTTTCGACAACCGTTTTCCAGCACAATGGGCTGTCAACCAATTAAAGAATGTTCAGTTAATCTCTAATCGCTGCCTTTCAGTGATATTAATTTTAATTTGGTTATCATCACAACCTAAATATAGGCACTTTGAGATATTGGAGATCAGCATTAAACTGGCTTGCATTTATTAATTTCCAAGTTGCCAATCATCAGAAGGGAAATAATCGGCAATATTTTCTTTTTCACTCTCTCATACGTTTTGTAGCAGCACTCGAGAACAGAAACAGACTCAGAAAACCACCTGTAGTCGACTCATCATCACAGTCCCACCAATTAAAATTGGGTCCGATTAATCAGCTGAATACTACATTAAGGCAGTTTAGGGGTGTTAACTCATTGAACTAAGTGAGATTTACTTATGAGTACACACATGTAGGATCAGGATGCAGATTTAACAATAGAATACCAAAGGGAGTAGGAGAGACGTTTAATACATCTGGGGATGGGGTGGGGTCTTTGGATCTGCTGCACCCAAGGCCTCACCCATCACACTCCAGAGCACCCCATTTTCAGACCCACCACTCACAGCTCAGCTGGTAGTACAGGAGTCTCTTAGGCTGGATCTAGACACCTCAAAAGAGCGTTTCAGGAAAACAGGTTCAAAACTTCATGAAGGGAAATCACGTTGGCAAAAGACGGGACCCATCTGGTGTCACAGTGTTAATAACGCAGATGAAGCGCTTTTTCTTTGCCAGTGTAGCTGAGTCCTTAGTCTGAGGGTTATGGATTCGAGCCCCACAGTGGGCAAAAGATTAATGCATAGCAGAGGGTTGGACTTGATGTCTCTCGTGGTCTCTTCCAACACTACAATTCCGTGATTCTATGATTCTGAGAAAGGAAAGAGCGCTCACTCCAAACAACATCAGCTTCTGTATGAAGAGATGAGGATTCCCATTGTTTAGAAGTCTATATTGTACGCTACTCTGAAAAGGTAAGCTGTGGAGATGAAAATGTCAGGGACACCGTTTGTTTTTCTGCCATGTTGCTTGGTGCATTGCTTGCTCTCTATTCATTCCGTTCTGTCTGCTTCTCTTCTCCAGACCTAGCCACCTCACAATTTTTCCCATTTTCTTTCTGCTACTCAAGCTTTCTCAAGCTTCCCAAAGAGATGGATCCATGGGGCAGAACCGAAAAGGTTACCAGAGGCGTGTTCCACCCTTTGACATCATACACCCAGTGCCGGATTTACATACAGCGGTACCTCGGGTTACAGACGCTTCAGGTTACAAACTCTGCTAACTCAGAAATAGTACCTTGGGTTAAGAACTTTGCTTCAGGATGAGAACAGAAATCGCACGACGGCAGCAACGTGAGGCCCCATTAGCTAAAGTGGTACCTCAGGTTAAGAACAGTTTCAGGTTAAAAACGGACCTCTGGAACGAATTAAGTTCTCAACCCGAGGTACCACTGTATAAGCTAAACAAGCTATAGCTTAGGGCCCCACTCTCTTGACCTTTTCAAATATACTTCTTCTTAATTGTATTTCACTATTAATATACTTAGGGACGCGGGTGGCACTGTGGGTTAAACCACAGAGCCTAGGACTCGCCAATCAGAAGGTCGGCGGTTCGAATCCCCGCAACAGGGTGAGCTCCTGTTGCTTGGTCCCTGCTCCTGCCAACCTAGCAGTTCGAAAGCACATCAGCACATCAAAGTGCAAGTAGATAAATAGGTACCGCTCCAGCGGGAAGGTAAACAGCATTTCCGTGGGCTGCTATGGGTCGCCAGAAGTGGCTTAGTCGTGCTGGCCACATGACCCTGAAGCTGTCTGCAGACAAACGCCAGCTCCCTCAGCCAGTAAAGCGAGATGAGCACTGCAACCCCAGAGTCAGTCACGACTGGACCTAATGGTCAGGGGTCCATTTACCTTTATTAATATACTTCTTCTTAATTGTATTTCAGTTCAACAATAACTGTGATAAAATACATATTTTGTTTTGTGCAATTGACTTTGGATACCTATTAGGTCCATAAATTACCATATAGCATATATTCCATGCAAAAAACAGTGAGAATTTGTTGCTGACAAAGGACAGCTAGACATATAAAGGGCCCCATTACCTTCAGTAGCTTAGGGCCTCATCAGACCTAAATCCAGCCCTGCATACACCCCAACGCAGATACTTTCTGATGTGGAGTTACCTCCCTCACATCCTCCTGTCAGTGTGGAATAAACCAGATGCTGGGTTGTCACCAAGGGCGCAGAGACCCCATTGTCAGGGTGAAGAGATCTAGCAAGCCCCTCCGATTTGGAATAGGGTCTACTCATTTGCCCAGTCCTGTGGCTATGGCTCCTTGCCCCACCAAGTGCAATGCCCACCCCATCCTTCAAACAGGTGGCACACAGGGAATGTCACTTGCTGGATCAATCCCTTCACTTGGACCCAGCCATCCATCTATTCCTCTTGCGCCCTGCCTATGTACTGCTCTGATTTTGCACGTTAAAAACTTTGGCAGAAACGAAGCTGAGAGTTCGAGTTCCAGCAGTGAGGGCAGGGCAACATGTAGCAAAGGCAGCTCCATTTCAGCCGTCCACATGCTTTCAGGAGGGACTGGGTCCCTGGGGTTTTTGTTTTGTTTTCTCCACTAAAATAATATATTCTCTTTTTATCCTTGCCAAGTTCCGCTCTTGGAGACCACAGGCAATTTCCTTGTGCTTAATTTAAGTTCCCTTCAAGGCAGGGTCTTACTCACCAGCCATCAATATTGATGCACCCGGACATTTCCACCCGTGATTTATTTCTGTTTCCCAATAAGAATCAGAATTCAATATTGCTTGGGAATAAGAGCTATAAAACTTCCATACGCTGCCCGTGGTTTCAGGAGACAAACATCCCCCTTATCTACTTAATCTTGTCTGCGGTAATAAAGGAGACAATGAATTATTAAAAGTAATGGATGGATAAGAGAGTTCAGATGACAACAGCTACAAGTTGCTGCTTATGCTATCAGTAAAGCTGCTAAAAATGAAGACCTCGTGACGGTCTCAGCTTGTGACCACCTAGGCTACTGTCCAACTGTAGCCACAATGGACAGTGAGTATCCACGCACCTTCCTAGCTGCTTATGGCCACATTCATACATTTAAAGCACTATGATACCACTTTACCATAGCCATGCCTTCCTCACAAGAATTCTGAGAGCTGTAGTTTGCAAAGAGAGCCAAGAGTTGTTTGGAGACCACTATTCCCTCGCAGAGCTGCTATTCAGAGACTTCCCTGTGAAGACTGTTAAACCACTCCGGGAATTCAAGCTCTGGGAGGGGAAGAGAGGTCTCTGAATGACTCTGGGCAAGCTTAACAAACAACAGCTGAGAAAAGGTTGTTTTTAGAGGTCCTATCACCTGTCCTTCCCTCATCAGAGGCTGGATTTGTGGCCTTTGGGGAGGGGGTATTTTCAGCCACTGAGTCAGAACTTTCTTTCCAGGAAAGAGTGTTGACATTTCCATTCCACCTTAAGGAGCAGACGTATGGAATTGTTGCGTGTCACATGTCTGTTTACATTCCAGCACAGCTTGCTGGGAGCTTCCATTGTGTATAGCTTTTGCTGTTCTCTCTGAGATGACAAGCAAGAGAGATGGCATGTTTCTTTGTCCTAATTTATGATTAATAAATCTGTAGTTATAGTATGCTTCCACAAGCCTCACGCCTATTCTGTGGGAGCAGTTCAATCTGCTGATAGTGTGCCCTGGCTCAGAAGCCCGGGTCACTGATTTATGTTGGAGCAGAGGTGATGGTCTTCGCAGCGGGAAGGAGACGGAGCAGCCAGCTTACAACCTGGCCCTCTGCATGCCAACAAAGAGTGGTTGGCACCTTCACTTCTTCCTGTCTTTCAGGAAACAATGTGCAATGGTTCAGTTTCAGAATGTTTTTGAGGGATGAGTATTTTATATTGCTGTGTCCCATCCCTCCCCACCTGCTTTCTCTCTCTGTGTGTACACATTTCCATTTACTTCAGCTCCACTGTGCTTATGCTGGTATTTGAAGCTGTGTGTACGTGACATTAGCTACAATCCACATACATCCTGTGGTTTCTTGAGAAACACTTGTGTTTGATGCTTCCTCCCTTCAAACCAGTTCTCACTGAATTTGAAAACATAAGCTGCTGTTAATAATAATTATTATTTATACCCTGCCCATCTGACTGGGTTTCCCCAGCCACTCTGGTCAGCTTCCAACAAAATATTAAAAATGCATTAAAACATCAAACATTAAAAACTTCCCTTAACAGGGCTGCCTTCAGATATCTTCTAAAAGTCAGATAGCTGTTTATTTTCTTGACATCTGATGGGAGGGAATTCCACAGGGCAGGCGCCAAAACCAAGAAGGCTCTCTGTCTGGTTCCCTGTGACTTGGCTTCTCGCAGTGAGGGAACCGCCAGAAGGCCCTCAGCGCTGGACCTCAGAGTCCGGGCCGAACGATGGGGGTGGAGATGCTCCTTCAGGTATACTGGACCAAGGCCATTTAGGGTTTTAAAGGTCAGCACCAACACTTTGAATTGTGCTTGGAAACGTCCTGGGAGCCAATGTAGGTATTTCAAGACCGGCGTTATGTGGTCTCAGCGGCCACTCCCAGTCACCAGGCTAGCTGCCGCATCCTGGATTAGTTGTAGTTTCCAGGTCACCTTCAAAGGTAGCCCCATGTAGAGTGCATTGCAGTAGTCCAAGCAGAAGATAACTAGAGCATGCACCACTCTGGCGAAACAATCCGTGGGCAGATAGGGTCTCAGCTGGTGTACCAGATGGAGCTGGTAAACTGCTGCCCTGTGCACAGAATTGACCTGCGCCTCCATGGACAGCTGTGAGTCCAAAATGACTCCCAGGCTGCGCACCTGGTCCTTCAGGGGCACAGTTACCCCATTCAGGACCAGGGAATCCTCTACACCTGCCCGCCTCCTGTCCCCCAAAAACAGTACTTCTGTCTTGTCAGGATTCAACCTCAATCTGTTAGCTGCCATCCATCCTCCAACTGCCTCCAGACACTCACGCAGGACCTTCACCGCCTTCACTGGTTCTGATTTAAAAGAGAGGTAGAGCTGGGTATCATCCGCATACTGATGAACACCCAGCCCAAACCTCCTGATGATCTCTCCCAGCGGCTGCATGTAAATGTTGAAAAGCATGGGGGAGAGGACAGAACCCTGAGGCACCCCACAAGTGAGAGCAGTGTGTCCTAGCAACCCCCATGGTACAGCTTTAACGTTCTTCTCCCACCTTTCCAAAATATCAAGTTGAGATACAACTCAATATTCAAATAGAGTGTCCAAGTGTCCTGCTTTACCCGAGACACTCCTCTGTTTGAAGGGAGGTCTGGTCTATCACCAGTATAAAGAACCATATGACATCAACAGTGAGCACCTAGGCAACAGACTGAGCAGCCAGCCCAGTCATCTGGCCACAGCTTTCCTGACTATGGTGAAACACATTGTAGTGCTACAATTACATTGAGAGTCAAAATTTAGAACCACGTATCTTTTGCTGATATGTAAGCAGCTACCATATATTCAAACCAAAATAAAAACACAGAATTGTGCTCTATCACAGTATCAATAATAAAACCATTTCCAATTACCCTATCAACTATGACTCAAGGCAGACCAACTAAAAAAAGTGGTGCTTTTTTCCATAATCACCTACAAATCCAAAGGGGGTAGTATTCACAGTAATAGCCCATATGGTGGGATGGAACCGCTCTCCTCACACCAGCATCACTGCAACGTACCTGGAAAGGGTGAAGCAGGCCAGCGGCAAAGTCAATTCTGTATGGGTTCACTGGAAGGAGTGCCAGATCGGCTCCGCTGCTGTGCTTGTGCAGCCTAGACCTTGCTCCTACCCTGGCTCCAGCCCTGTCCAGGTATGCTGCAATGACACCGATCAGAAGGCAGGCCCCGCCCCATAACACAAGCTCCTGTGGGTGGTACACAACCACGTTTCGAAGCCCTAGAGATAACCTTTGCTGGAACCATCATGCCAAATAAGGACTTAACCCAGGCGATTCTGGTCCAACGCCCTGTCCATGACATGGCATTGGTGAAGAAGAAGAAGAGGAGGAGGAGGGGGGGAGGGGTTTGGACTTGATATCCCACCTTTCACTCCCCTTAAGGAGTCTCAAAGAGGCTAACGATCTCCTTTTCCTTCATCCCCCACAACAAACACACTGTGAGGTGAGTGAGGCTGAGAGACTTCAGAGAAGTGTGACTAGCCCAAGGTCACCCAGCAGCTGCATGTGGAGGGCAGGGAAGCAAACCCGGTTCTCCAGATTACGAGTCCACCCCTCTTAACCACTACACCACACTGGCTGAAGACCACCAAGACTGAATTTGGTAAATTATTACACATTACATAGCTATATGTGCAGCAGTGCCCTAAACAAGTTCTTAATCATTTCCCAGCCTGGCATTTCTCCACTACAAATTGTGGCTTGATGCCTCCCCTCCACACCACAGGGTTTCAAACACTTGTCTTCAGACAAAAGTCAGGTGGGGAGGTCTCTAAGCACTCTTCCAACACCCTGCTGTTTCTCTGCTCTATATTCTGTCCTCCCCACATTGCTTTGCTTTTTAATCATAGGTGTCAGGACACGGTTGCACACATCAGTGTGGAGCATGAAGTTAAGTTCCTTAGAAAGTCATTTTTTGAGCCGCTTACAGTGAAGTGTCTGCTGAGGCCTGCAGGTCAAGCAACTGCATTGCAAGTTTAAAGAGGCTGAAACGTTCAAAACCATAAGCAGCAGCTGAAAGACATGCCCAGTTTGCTCTCTCAGGTAGCCAACTGGACAAAGATGACGTCCAAGAAGGCTGTTGCATAAATGATGTGCCAGCACCAAGAGGATGCTGCTGCAAACAGCAGCAACCCATCTCCAGGAACAGGGAAACATGTATCAGAGCTGTTCCTCCTAAATGCAGGATGAAGGCCACCTATTGTTTTAAAGGGCATAGCCACCAGGAAGATCTTTCAAAGGCAGGCTTAAATTTGAAGCTATCGCTTAATATGGAGGTAGGATCGCAAGTGCAGCATGCAGCCTAGAACCAGATTTAGGTTTGCTGATGCCCTGAGCTACTGAAGGTAATGAGGCCCTTTATATGTCCAGATGTCCTTTGTCAACAACAAATTGCCCCTGTTTTTTGTGTTGACTATATGCTATATGGTAATTTATGGACCTAATAGGTATCTAAAGCCATTTGCTGATGACAAAATATGTATTTTATCAAAGTAATTGTTGAACTGAAATACAATTAATCCTGAACTGAATTAATCCTGAACTGAAATACATTTTTTCAATGAATCCGGGGACACTTTTTTTTTTTTAAAGCTGTGTAGCAACAGGGAGTCAGTAGTGGGGATGGTGAGGCAAAAGACCCTGGGCCCAAGCACACATGCATATTGTATAAAGGTGTAAAGCCCTTCTTTCGCACCCTGTGAAACATAAATGTGCAGAGTTTTTTAAAAACTGGGCAACGGCGCACCACCCGCCCACCTGTGACTCTTGAGCCTTCCCTGATCTCCTTCCCCCTTTGTTTTGACAGGTCAGGGGAGGCTCGGGAGTCGCAGGCGGGCGGCCATTACCCATGAGGGGCGCAAGGCACACGGTTACTTTGCCAGGCAGGGTGCAAAGCCCTTCTTTCGCACCTTGTGAAACATAAATGCACAGAGTTTTTTTAAAAAAACTGGGCAACAGCTGCCTGCCCACAACTTCTGAGCCTCCCCCCGATCAGTCAAAACAAAGGGGGAAGGGTGCAGGGGATCTGTACCGCCGGACGTCCCTGGTTCCCCTTTGGCAGTGGCGGCGGCAGTCAGAAAGTCCGGAGCCAGCCTGGTAGCGCAGTTGGCTCTGGCTGGCTTCAGGAGCTGCTCACTGCCGTGGCGCCTGCCATTTTTTCCTCGCCGGAAGTTCCAGCAAGGAAAAATGGCGGGCGCCACGGCAGCGGGCAGCAAGCAGCAGCTGGAGCCAGCCAGAGCCAACTGCACTACGAGGCTGGCTCCGGGCTGCTGGGGCTGTCGCTGCCACGTTTCCCAGGGACAGATTTGCAAATCCGGGGATATTCCGGGGACGGATTTGTCCGGAGACAGATTTGCAAATCCGAGGACATCTGGTAACCCTACCTCAGACCATGTGGTGGGCCAGACTATATTGGGGGGGGGGGAATGAACGAATGCCTATGCCCCACAATTAACCCAGAGTTGCATTTTAAATAAAAGCACACATTCTACTCATGTAAAAACATGCTGATTCCCGGACCATCCACAGGCTGGATTTAGAAGGCGATTGGGCCGCATCCAGCCCCTGGGCCTTAGTTTGCCTACCCCTGTTTAAATCTAACATCTGGCATCTTCATGTAGTATCTAAAGTCTATCATTTATAGTGGTACCTCAGGTTACAGACGCTTCAGGTTACAGACTCCGCTAACCCAGAAATAGTACCTCGAGTTAAGAACTTTGCTTCAGGATAAGAATAGAAATTGTGCGGTGGCAGTGGGAGGCCCCATTGGCTAAAGTGGTGCTTCAGGTTATGAAATATACTCATAGTCGCAAAGTGATTTCATGCTCTTTATTCAGCTCATAGTGGTGAGGAGGAATGAATGAATGTCCCCTCAATGTATCTGCTTTATATACATTATTTACACAATGGGCTGCACGTGATTGGCTAATTCCGGACTTCTCCTATAAGCCAATCAGGTTGTGGATTCACTTCCATCTGGAGCCAGATTGGGTGGCTCCTGCCGACCAATCATACTGCTGCATTGTTCTAGGACCAATCAGACTGCTGCATTCTGAATCCTATTGTTCTAGGACCAATCAGACTGCTGCAGTTTGGATCCTATTCAACTCAGTACATAACAGGTTAAGAACAGTTTCAGGTTAAGAACGGACCTCCAGAACAAATTAAGTTCTTAACCCGAGGTAGGTAAAGCTAAAGGGACCCCTGACCATTAGGTCCAGTTGTGACCGACTCTGGGGTTGCGGCGCTCACCTCACTTTATTGGCCGAGGGAGCTGGAGTACAGCTTCCGGGTCATGTGGCCAGCATGACTAAACCACTTCTGGCGAAACAAGAGCAGTGCATGGAGATGCTGTTTACCTTCCTGCTGCCTATTTATCTACTTGCACTTTGACGTGCTTTCGAACTGCTAGGTTGGCAGGACTTAACCCGAGGTTCCACTGTATTAATTTCTAATATTCACTAACTCTTACCTGTTATGGGTTCCCTTGCACCCCCATACTCTGTATTTAACAGTATTTAACGCTCAGGATTTTTCTTCATCAACTGTATGTGATGAGGGACACTAACAATTCCTGATAATTATATTGCGCCAAGTACAAAGTGAGAGGCTGCATTGAAAATCACAGATTTCATTGGGGGAATTTTGTGGCTGTCTGCAGCGCTGGCCTGCTCCAAGCAAGGCTGGGGTGTGAATTAATGCTTTAATTATCTAAGAATCTTCCCCAAAGGCCACATTCTCCATTTTAATTTGGACTGCGGTGGAATACACCAGCTCTTTCCCCCTCTTGATCTTGTCATCTGTAACGCTGGAAACATCCCTGAGGGAGGAAGAGCAGGACACAAACGAATTAAGCCCTTTTATAAATGCTGAGAAATGTTGCAAAACGCGAGAGAGAGAAAATGAGGAGGAAGGAGCGATTTCTGATGTGACATGTCCACATAGTGGTGTCATCATAGCTGTCAACTTACAGATTAGAAAATAAGGGACCAGCAGCCTCAAAAATAAGGGATCAGCAGCCAAAATAAGGGATTTTCCGGGCACAGGTATGTTCAACTTCTGGGGGTTTTTTTGTTTGTTTTTTTATAAAATATTTATTAAAGTTTCAGAAAAAGGAATTACATAAAAACAAGAAATACAAAAGTAAAAGACAAAAATAAAAATACAAGAAAAATACAGAATAAAAAAAGTACACTTATAGAAAAAAATAAAAAAAATAAAAATAAAAAAGCAACCTTTCCATATCTTACATTCATATCCTCGTTTCCCTGGCCTCCTCATACCTCCCTTTTTTGTGTTCCAATTCAATTAATTAATTCAGCAATTTCTTTCCCTCCTTATTATCCTGATCTTTGATCTTAATATATTATAACATTAAATTTTTACCTATTTAGAAATCCAATTTTTCTATATTCTTTTGTATCATTACAGCTAGAAACAGCTTAACTTCAATCAAACATCATTCTAACATTCATTAATTTTGCAATACTTCTGTAAATAGTCTTTAAATTTCTTCCAATCTTCTTCCACCGTCTCTTCTCCCTGGTCTCAGATTCTACCAGTCATTTCCGCCAATTCCATGTAGTCCATCACTTTCATCTGCCATTCTTCCAGAGTGGGTAAATCTTGTGTCTTCCGATACTTTGCGATGAGTATTCTTGCTGCCGTTGTAGCATACATAAAGAAAATTCTGTCCTTCTTTAACACCAATTGGCCAACTATGTCAGGTATGTTCAACTTCTGAGCCCCTCCGAGCCAAAGGCAGAAAGCCCAGCCAGCAGCCAAATGAAGCCTCATCAATAAGGGACAGCAGCAGGACATGGCGCTGGGATAAGGGACTGTCCCGCCAAATAAGGGACGCTTGACAGCTATGGGTGTCATTTGGTAATTTTAGCCTCTGGACTTGATGGTCTTATGCAGATCTCACCTCCCACACCTTTGGGATATCAAGCGCCAGGATGACTTGGGCAGACAAAATTTAGGGTGAGAGGGTGCTAATGGGTATTGTTGGACCGGGCAGATGGAAGGGCTTGGGGCATGAGCGTAGCCAAGATTTTTGTTAGGGTGGAGCAGGCCTTTTGTTAGAAGGGCAAAACCTCAGCTTGCTATGTATTTTGATTGAATTTTATCTTTTATGGGGGGCAGCTGCCCCCCTGCCCTCGCCCCTTGGCTAGGCCCATGGCTTGGGGTACTGAGCCTCTTCAGACCTTTGTGTTGATGTCTGCCACCTGGACTAGTGAAGTGTGTGTTATTCTCTCAGACAAAGACTGTATTGATGAATATGTTAGGAGGCAACGTAAGTTGAATGGTTAACATGCGTAACGACCATTGTGAATGTTCAGTCCCAGCTCCTGCCAACCTAGCAGTTCGAAAACACACCCCAAAGTGCAAGTAGATAAATAGGTGCCGCTCCGGTGGGAAGGTAAACAGTGTTTCCATGCGCTCCTCTTGTTCGCCAGAAGCAGCTTAGTCATGCTGGCCACATGACCCGGAAGGTGTACGCCGGCTCCCATGGCCAATAAAGCGAGATGAGCACCGCAACCCCAGAGTCGGTCATGACTGGACCTAATGGTCAGGGGTCCCTTTACCCTTTACCTATTATTATTATTATTATTATTATTATTATTATTATTATTATTATTACATTTATATACCACCTTTCCTCCAAAGAGCTCTAGATGATATTCATAGTTCTGCCCCCTCCATTTTATCCTCATTACATTATAACTTCATCATTTACATCCCATTATGAAAAACTGTTAACAGACACAGTAACAATCTGAAGCCCACCTCCCAAAATTCCACATGCCTGAGGAGCTATTGGGCTACACCTGGCTCACAAAGCCAGGTTGCACACAGATAATATGTACTTATTGAAGCCACAGACAGATGGGCTTTGTTTTTACAGTGGGCACTAAAACACTGCCAAGAAGAAGGAAATGGAGCCAAAGGTGGTACAAATTTGCATATGCAAATTTAGATATCTAGAAGCAAATTTAGAAGCTATTAAAATACATCTCATTGTGGGGATGACCACTAGTGTGCCTGCTTTAGTTGCACTGCACCCTGAAAGCACATTTGAAGTACATTTCTCCTATAGTTTGTTAAGTGTTTTGGAGAACTGTAATTTTGTGAGTGGGAAACTACTGTGGCCAGCATACTTTGAGGGTGTGTGTGTGTGCTTCAAATGTGCTTTAATGGTATTGTACAAAAACAGCCTCAGGGTGCTGTCCGGGTGCTAACTATTAACCAGCCACTTCAAGGCCCCTGTTTTCTCTTCTTGCAGTTCTTCATCCTGAATAGCTTTGACAGCACTTTGAACAGAAGACTGTCCTGTGTAGTAAAGTAGGGCACATGATAGCTGCCCTACCTGCATTCTTTTCAAAAAGTCAGCAAAGAGGAACACTGATTAACCTCCTCTGCAAGACTGTGGAAAACTTCGGGGCCACCACCAAAAAGGTTCTTTCCTTTCCCACAGAGATTTTCAGCACTGTCGAAAACGATATACAGAGCAGGGCCTTTCCTGATGTTCTGAATAGGTGAGAAGGTTACACATCTGACAAACAGAATATGCCTTATATAAATTTCCCTGTTTCTACATGCACAAAAATTAAGTACTTAAAAGGTTGGGCATCCATTTTATACATTTATTTTCTCCGCAACAGTTATCTCTGCATTTTTTCCCCGCTTTCCACAATCTCAGACAAAACAGCTCTTCGGTTATCTAACCAACAAACAGCATTAAGTGATTCATCTTCTATTTAATTGTATTCATCACACAATATACAAAACTGCCTACATAATAAATCAGTCCTCCCCATTCCTCAAAATAAGATATTAACCAGTTTTATGTTGTGCTTATTTAATATTTGGCCAAAGGGACTGCCTGCTTTATTGGTAATGTTCCTGTGATGTTCAATTAGTAGCATTTTTGCTTTCTGGCTTCTGTGATATATAATTATACAATACACAAAACTGTAGACACCATATAAGTTGCCAGGCATGTAGCAAATTTTCCGAAACAGTATTTATACCCATCTGGTGATGGATTCAGACGGGAAGTTGGATTTTGGTGCACAGGCAATTCCATTGCTACATGATCATTTTTCTCTCTTTGCAATTGTGTGGAGCATAGCACAAGCTTGCATTTTATACAGGTTTTATTTAGGCTTGCCCAGATTTCCCAGGCTGTACAGTACTGCCAGTCACTGCTCCCTGAAAAGCACAGGTGGTTAAAACCACTGTGCTGCTTGCAGTTGCCAGTCGGAAGGTCGGCGGTTTGAATCCCCACGACAGGGTGAGCTCCCATTGTTCGGTCCCTGCTCCTGCCAACCTAGCAATTCGAAAGCACGCCAATGCAAGTAGATAAATAGGTACCGCTCCAGTGGGAAGGTAAACAGCGTTTCCGTGAGCTGCTCTGGTTTGCCAGAAGTAGCTTAGTCATGCTGGCCACATGACCTGGAAAAACTGTCTGTGGAAGCGGACAAACGCCGGCTCCCTTGGCGAGATGAGCGCTGCAACCCCAGAGTCGTTCGCGACTGGACTTAACTGTCAGGAGTCCTTTACCTTTTTACCTAGATTTCCCAGACTGCACAGTACTGCCAGTCATTGCTCCCTGAAAAGTATACCTGTAAGATACACATGTCTGCAAAGTTGTCCTTTCAAACACTATAACCAATATCCATAAGGGGCCAAGCGTATAGCAGGCTCTGTTCTCGACCTATGCACACTTGTGTATTTTATAAATGTATATACTGCATATCGGGACGCGGGTGGTGCTGTGGGTTAAACCACAGAGCCTAGGACTTGCCGATCAGAAGCTTGGCAGTTCGAATCCCCGCGACTGGGTGAGCTCCCGTTGTTTGGTCCCTGCTCCTGCCAACCTAGCAGTTTGAAAAGCACGTCAGAGTACAAGTAGATAAATAGGTACTGCTCTGGTGGGAAGGTAAACAGCATTTTCGTTAGCTGCTCTGGTTCACCAGAAGCAGCTTAGTCATGCTGGCCACAGGACCCGGAAGCTGTACACCGGCTCCCTCGGTCAATAAAGCGAGATGAGCACTGCAACCCCAGAGTCGGTCACGACTGGACCTAATGGTCAGGGGTCCCTTTACCTTTCACTGCATATCAAGGGAGAACTCTTTTTTATATAAATTTTGTTTATCATTTTCAATTTTACAACATTTGTAGACACACACACACACATTTTAAAATCCCTACATTTAACATTGACTTCCCTTCCCCACCTTCCATGGTTCGTTTCAATTTTCCGTTGCTGCTGCATATTCTAATTGTTCCTTATTCTTTCTCTTCCCATTCTTTCTCAGTTTATTTTTACTGCTAAATTTATTCTGATCCTATGGATGTTTTGAGTTATTTACAATAATAATTACAATAATATTTACAATATTCCATACTCCCCCCCCCAGTCTTCTTTAAAGAAGGGGGGGGGGGTAAAAAAAAGGTAAAGGACCCCTGGACGGTTAAATCCAGTGAAAGGCAAATATGGGGTTGCAGCACTCATCTCACTGTCAGGCCGAGGGAGCCGGTGTTTGTCCACAGACAGCTTTCCAGGTTATATGGCCAGCATGACTAAATGCTGTTTACCTTCCCACCACAGCGGTACCTATTTGTCTACTTACACTGGTGTGCTTTCGAACTGCTAGGTTGGCAGGAGCTGGGACAGAGCAACAGGAGCTCACCCCGTCGCGGGGATTCGAACTGCCAACCTTCTGATTGGGGGTTTAGACCGCAGCACCAAATCTTATCTAAGTGGTGTCATTAATAAAATCAGTGTAATATTATAAGATGAAAAATAAGAACTTCTGAAAGGGGCACTGTGCATAAAGGCATATGCATAGGATTCTCTCTCTGTATAAAAGTCAAGGTCGCATCTATCTGGAAAGAGATCTCAACTTTGTGTGTACAATTGTACACATAGGGGTTCTCTACAGTTCTAACAAATATATTTAGGCTGGGGTAGTGCCTGCCACCACCGTATTATGCACACCCCTTCCACCCTACACACATATTCACTATGATAATGGGTCATCTCAAAGAGGACACCTTCCATTTTTTAGGTAAACACCTAACGTAGAAAGTGGTCTGATACCTGTGGTAATTTGCTGACAGCACTTTGCTGGATAGAGTGTGAAAACACCTAGCAAAGTGGAGATCTGCCCCAAAACTTGTTCGGACCATAATGCGGTGAAGATGGAAATGAAATTAATGCCAAGTGGCTCCTTCAGATGGAGGATGAATGACACCTTGTTTAGGAATGAAGAGGTGACCAAGAAGGCCCAAAAAACTCTAAGAGGTTATTTTGAGATAAACATGAACACTACAGTGGAAAAAAGAGTAATTTGGGATGCAAGCAAAGCGGTTATGAGAAGATTCCTAATACAACAGAATGCAATTAAGAAGAGAACTCAGAATGAAAAAAAGGACAAAATCCTGGGAAAGATAGGGGAAGGAGAGAAGAAACTGAGAGCAAAACCAAAGTCACAGGAGATTCTGAAAGAGATAAAGTTATACCAGGTACAATATGTGAAGTTGATGAATCAGGAAATAGAATGGAAGATTAAACAGATGAGGCAAAAGACATTTGAATCGGCAAATAAATGTGGGAAATTGTTGGCCTGGCAAATGAAAAAAAGACAAAAACTCAATACTATCACGAATTTGGAAGTGGAAGGAAAAAATATACAGAACCCAGTGGAGATTAGGAAGTGTTTCCAGAGGTATTTCAAACAACTCTATACACAGGAGAAGCAGAAAGAAATGGACATTGATCGATTCTTGAAAATAAATGGACTACACAAAATCTCACAGGAAAAACAACTAATGTTGAACTACAAAATAACGGACAAGGAGGTGGAAGGGGCTATCCAGAACATGCAATTAGGTAAATGTCCAGGACCAGATGGTTTGACTTCAAGATATTACAGATCTTTGAAAGATTGGTTAATACAACCATTGAAGGAAGTCTGTAATGAAATATTGGAAGGAAGAAAGGCACCAGAGTCATGGAAGGAAGCTTACATTACACTTATACCGAAAACAGAGACTGAAAAGACACAGTTTAAAAACTACCAACCCATATCGCTGCTAAATGTGGATTATAAAATTTTTGCAGACATTTTGGCCAAAAGATTAAAAAAGGTGATAGTAGAAGAAATTCATAAAGATCAAGCGGGCTTTCTCCCGGGCAGACATTTGTCTGACAATATGAGGAATATAATTAATATTTTAGAAAAACTTCAAGTGAATATTAACACTAAGGCTGTCTTGATATTTGTGGACGTGGAGAAAGCCTTTGACAACATTTCTTGGAGTTTTATGAAGAAGAATCTACAGGGGATGGGAGTAGGCCAAGGTTTTGAAAATGGTATACGTGCAATTTATTCAGAACAAAAGGCAAAATTAATTGTGAATAATGTAGTGAGAGAAGAGTTTAAGATTGAGAAAGGGACACGACAAGGTTGCCCAATTTCTCCACTGCTTTTTATATCGGTCCTTGAGGTTTTGTTAAACATGATAAGAAAGGACCAAGAGATCAAAGGTATACAAGTGGGAGTTAAACAGTATAAATTGAAAGCATTTGCTGATGATCTAGTATTGACCCTACAGGAACCAGAATCTAGTACAAAAAGGGTATTGGAACTGATTCAAGAATTTGGGCAAGTAGCAGGTTTTAAGCTGAATAAGATAAAACTAAGTTTTTAGAGAAAAATTTAACTGTAAATAAGAGAGAGAAATTTCAGGAAGAGACAGGACTAACATTGGTTAAGAAAGTGAAATATTTAGGGGTTAATATGACTGTTAAAAATGTAAATCTATTTAAGGATAATTATGAAAAATGTTGGACTGAAGTGAAAAAGGACTTAGAAATATGGTCAAATTTGAAGTTATCATTGTTAGGCCGAATTGCTGTGATAAAAATGAATGTGCTGCCAAGGATGTTGTTCTTGTTTCAAACATTACAAATTTTGGACAAGATGGATTGTTTCAAGAAGTGGCAGAAAGATATTTCCAGATTTGTTTGGCAGGGCAAGAAGCCTCAAATAAAATTTAAGATATTAACTGATGCTAAAGAAAGAGGTGGATTTGCCCTGCCAGACCTAAAACTCTATTATGAATCAGCTGCTTTTTGTTGGCTGAGAGAATGGCTGCTACTTGAAAACACTGATGTGTTGAACCTAGAAGGTTTTAATAACGTATTTGGTTGGCATGCATATTTGTGGTACGATAAGGTAAAAGCACATAAAGCGTTTAAAAATCATATTGTCAGAAAAACATTGTTTAATGTATTGATAAGATATAAAGATTTGTTAGAAAAGAAAACCCCGAGATGGCTGTCACCAATGGAAGCGAAGGCACAGAAAAAACTCAATATGGAGGCCAAATGGCCGAAATATTGGGAAATTCTGGAACAAGATGGAGACAGAATAAAATTGCAGAGCTTTGAAAAATTGAAAAACAAAGTGTGAGATTGGCTCCATTATTACCAAATAATGGAGGCATACAATTTGGACAAAAAAGTTGGTTTCCAGGTGGAAAAATCAAAATTGGAAACAGAATTGTTAGATTCTAAAATTAAGAATCTGTCAAAAATGTATAACTTGCTGTTGAAATGGAACACTCAGGATGAAACGGTGAAATCAGCTATGATTAAATGGGCACAAGATGTTGGACATAATATAATCATGGCTGACTGGGAACAGTTATGGACCACAGGTATGAAATTTACGGCATGTAATGCCCTAAGAGAAAACTAAATGAAAATGATTTATAGGTGGTACATGACACCAGTCAAGCTTGCAAAAATTTACCATTTGCCTGACAATAAACGTTGGAAATGTAATGAGACTGAAGGCACATTCTTTCACCTTTGGTGGACGTGCCCAAGGATTAAGACATTCTGGGAGATGATTTATAATGAAATGAAAAAGGTATTTAAATATACCTTCTTGAAGAAACCAGAGGCCTTTCTCCTGGGCATGGTCGGCCAAATGGTGCCAAAGAAGGATAGAACCTTTTTTATGTACGCAACAACAGCAGCAAGAATACTCATCGCGAAGTATTGGAAGACACAAGATTTGCCCACCCGGGAAGAATGGCAGATGAAGTTGATGGACTACATGGAACTGGCGGAAATGACTGGCAGAATCCGAGACCAGGGAGAGAAGTTGGTGGAAGAAGACTGGAAAAAGTTTAAAGACGATCTACAGAAATATTGTAAAATTAATGAATGTTAGAAAAATGTTGAAATGAAGTTATATGGCTTTAGTAGAAATATTATAAGGAATTAAGTACAGATAGGTTAATAGAGTATTAAAGGGGAAAAAATAAGGTTAGAATGAGTTAAAATAATTACAGTGGTGCCTCGCAAGATGAAATTAATTCATTCCGCAAGTTTTTTCTTCTTGCGAGTTTTTCGTCTTGCGAAGCACGGTTTCCCATAGGAATGCATTGAAAATCAATTAATGCGTTCCTAGGGAAACCGCCTTCAGACCAGGTCCGGGGACAGTCTGTCCCCCGACCTCTTCTGAAGGCTGGTGGTGGGAAGAAAAGCCCTTCTTCCCACCTCCCGCCCTGTAAGCTCTGGGGACAGGAGGGCTTTGCTGCCGACCGCCAGCATTTTAAAAGCCCCTGCTGTCCCGGGGCGATTTTAAAATGCTGGCGGGCGGGAGCGAAGTCTCTGCTGTCCTGGGGAGATTTTAAAATGCTGGGGGTCAGGAGCGAACGCTTCGCTGCCGACCCCCAGCATTTTAAAATCTCCCCGGGACAGCAGAGCAGTCTCTGCTGTCCCGGGGAGATTTTAAAATGCTGGCGGGCTCCTGCCATAGGCGCGCGTCACCTCTCCAGCCAGGAGAGGGTTGCAGGGGGCTGCTTTAGCCCCGCGCGCCCTCTCCCAGCTGGAGAGGTGACGCGCGCCTATGGAGGCTCCTGCCATAGGCGCGCGTCACCTCTTCAGCCGGGAGAGGGTCGCAGGGGGCTGCTTTAGCCCCGCGCGCGCTCTCCCAGCTGGAGAGGTGACGCATGCCTCTGGAGGCTCCTGCCATAGGCACGCGTCACCTCTCCAGCCGGGAGAGGGTCGCGGGGGGCTGCTTTAGCCCTGCGCGCGCTCTCCCGGCTGGAGAGGTGACGTGCGCCTATGGAGGCTCCTGCCATAGGCGCGCATCACCTCTCCAGCCGGGGGAGGGTCGCAGGCGGCTGCTTTAGCCCCGCGTGCTCTCCCAGCTGGAGAGGTGACGCGCGCCTATGGAGGCTCCTGCCATAGGCGCACGTCACCTCTCCAGCCGGGAGAGGGTCGCAGGGGGCTGCTTCTCTGCTGTCCCGGGGAGATTTTAAAATGCTGGGGGTCGGCAGCGAACGCTTCACTCCCGCCCGCCAGCATTTTAAGATCGCCCGGGGCAGCGGAGAAGTCTCTGCTGTCCCGGGAAGGCAGGCGGGGGAGCAAAGACTTTTGCCCCCCGCCGGCCTTCAGAAGAGGTGCAGGACCTCTTCTGAAGGCCGGCTGTGGGCGAAAGTCTTTGCTCCCGACCGCCAGCAATTTAAGACAGGTCCCCGGAGATTTCCCTATGGGCTTTCGTCTTGCGAAGCAAGCCCATAGGGAAATTTGTCTTGCGAAGCGCCTCCAAAACAGAAAACCCTTTCGTCTTGCGGATTTTCCGTCTTGCGAGGCATTCGTCTTGCGGGGTACCACTGTATAGGATAGAAAACAGAGGAAGATGGAAAGGAATTGCTGAAATAAGTAACAGAAGTGGAATACAAAAAGGGAGGTGTGAGGAGGTCGTGGAAATAAGTGAATGAAAGATGGGATAGTGAAATTGGTTGATTTATTTTATTGTCTTAGTCTTGTTTTGTTAATATGATGTGTTGTATTGTATTGTTTTTGTTTTTCTTTTTTTCTTCTTTTTTTAGTGTTTTTGGAAAAATAATAAATATTAATTATTATTTTTTAAAAAATAGAGTGTGAAAACACTCATTGTGTGGATTCCAACATCATCCCTGTATGCCTTCAAAAACAGGATAAAGATTGAATACAATCCCACGTTGGTTTTCGAACGGCTTAGTTCACGGACAACTTGGAACTCAGACGGCGCAAACCCGGAAGTAGGTGTTCCGGTTTGTGAACTTTGCCTCGGAAGCTGAATGTCCAGTGTGGCTGTGGCAGAGGCAGAGGCGGAGGACATGCTGTGCACGCGGGGGCAGGGCTAGCAGCCCCCGGGGGCAGGCCAAGCGTCCCAGGGGCACAGCTTCTGTGATGAGCATCCCGGGGGGAGGCATCACGGCAATGTCACCCACCCACCACCTCAGGGATGACACCCGGGGCCGGCTGCACATACCCCTTCCTCCACCAGTGCCCGCAGCTTCCTTTTATATATATAAGGTAAAGGGACCCCTGGCCATTAGGTCCAGTCACGGACAACTCTGGGGTTGCGGCGCTCATCTTGCTTTGCTGGCTGAGGGAGCCAGTGTACAGCTTCCAGGTCATATGGCCAGCATGACTAAGCCACTTCTGGCGAACCAGAGCAGCGCACGGAAACGCCATTTACCTTCCCGCCAGAGCAGTACATATTTATCTACTTGCACTTTGCACTTTGCTTTTGAACTGCTAGGTTGGCAGGAGCAGGGACCGAGCAACGGGAGCTCACCCCATTGCAGGGATTCGAACCGCCGACCTTCTGATCGGCAAGTCCTAGGCTCTGTGGTTTAACCCACAGTGCCACCCATGTCTATATATATATATATAGAGAGAGAGAGCATTCAACACATATTTACACAATAATTTGCCATATTACAGTTTATGCACAAAGCGTGTTCTCCAATAAATGAGAGCACATGTTGTGGTGTGGGCCGCCAGGCTCGGCCTCTTGTTGCCAGGCAGGTTAAGAGTTGTTGCCTGGCATTATGATTGGGTAACCAGGTTGCTGGGGCAAACTGTATGTTGCAAATTGGGTGGGTGGGAACATAGTCTTTAAACATTGGTGCACTCTGGTTTCTCTTTCTCTTTGCAGAGTGCATCGGATCACCCATCCGCCCGCCCTCTTTTCCGGTTGACCTTGCTTTGCCTGTCATGGGGTCGTCTGCTTTGGAGCAGGGGCCTAGTAGGAATTTTGCCATTTGGTGATTGGCTGTGCCATTTGGTTTTTGCCTACTACTCAGCAATTCGTCACAACTTGTAAGGTTGCGGTTAGGCATTGGTTATAATATGCTGGTGGTGGAGGGGTCAGGATAGGCTGTGCCTGCCCCTCCTATTGCGCTGAAGGGAATTCCGTTAAAGGAATCCTGGGGCTTGCCACGATTTCGTTAAAATCCCTGTCATGGGACCAGGGCCGCCCAATCCCTGTCATGGGACCAGGGCTGGCAAGCTTTCGGGGAGCTGCTGGGGTGAGCGGCGTGGGTCCAACGCTTAGCTCAAATGACCCCCAAGTTTGACTTTCCCTTCTACTGGCTACCGATCGGACCTCGGGATGTCAGTTCTGTCCCAGGCGGGGGGACAGATAGTCATAACCAATGTCTAAACAACCACTCACTGATTTTGTATTTTAATAAAGTTGTGGCCAAAATAGTGCCCAAAAACCAAAACTAAAATTACGTGTTATGCGTGAAGTTATTTGAGGGGTGGCCTGGGGACCTACACACGCAAACAAGAAAAAGAAATATGCAACAAAAAATAAATAAAAAGGAAAAGGAAATAAAAAATGAAAGTAAGAAGGATAAAATAAACTTCAGATTGTTCTCAAAAAATTAAACTTCATTTGTTATTTTTTACACAATATCACATTATTATACTTTGTTTCCTTAATTTCCTTCAGAAAAATATTCTTTAGTTTGTTGTCTGTACATTACAATAATCATTTAAGGTCTGCCAGGAGGTTTTTGCCATCATAATAGGTTTGCAAATATTCTTTAAATACTGCCACACACTTGCCACACACCCTTCCTCCACCAGTGTCTGTAGCTTCCAATTGGCTGCAGGAAGCTTCTGCAGCCAATCAGAAGCCGCTCCTTAGTTTCCGAACGTTTCGGAAGTGGAACGGACTTCCGGAATGCATTCTGTTAGAAAACCAAGATACGACTGTACAGGGAATGGGGAAGAAATCAGAATTTGGCTAAGCATTAACATAAGTGATAAAACACACACATACAAGTAGTGTTTCACTACTAAATCTGCCAATTGATCTTGATATAAGTGTTGCCTCACTGGGTGTTGACATTTTTCTAACGAACCAACGTGGCTTCCTACACTTTGTGTAGATCTAAGCCATTGCTAACCAATTAATTTAACACATGCAAAACACACACACACTCAAAGACTAGGCACTCCAGCCCCACTGCTTCCCACAATTCCTTCCCAGATTTATCTCTCCCTAGCCATCCTCACAGCAGACTGACAGCCTTGATGACTCTTGTTGCAGGCAGCTTCTCTGGGTTCAGAGGGAAAGGTCTTGCTTCACACAGTAGGCTTTGGGGCTCTCTTCCTGGCCTCGATTTCCCTGCAGGTTCAGCAGACAAGAGATCTCCTTCCAGGCAGGGTCTTCTGTCACAGAGCTTTTGCAGGTTTCAGACAAAGCCCTCCCCAGCTGACTGTTTTCAACCATCACTTTATACTTTCCCTGCTCAGGGGTCTCTCTCCCAGTTGACCTCTCCTCCTCAGATTTCTTCTGTTCCCGTGGCAACCAGAACTTAGCCAGCAGCCTGCCTTTCATCCTGGATTAATTCATAGCCAGCCAATCCTTGCACAAGGTTCACCACAGCCCTAAACATTCGCAATTAGAAGTCTGGCTCCCTAGACGCAATACTTGGGACCTCAAACTTGTCTCTTCCCTAAAATGCCCCACCTACCCACACTGGTACACAGGCACAAAATTCCATTGCAGGCAAAGAGATTTGGACGGGTTCTCAGCAACAATGATAGCAATTATTACGATAATCTTTGCCCTGCTCTTAGAGCACCCAAGCCGGTTATATTAAAAGGAATGCAATACATTTAAAATCAAAACTCATAATTTCAAAGCAATACAAATGAATCTGAAGGCAACAATCAAATTAAAAAACAGTTTAAAACAGGGGTCAGCAAACTTTTTCAGCAGGGCGCTAGTCCACTGTCCCTCAGACCTTGCGGGGGGGCTGGACTATATTTTTTGGGGGGGGAAATAATGAACGAATTCCTATGCCCCACAAATAACCCAGAGATGCATTTTAAATAAAAGCACTCATTCTACTCATGTAAAAACAAGCTGATTCCTGGACCATTCGCGGGCCAGATTTAGAAGACGATTGGGCCAGATCCAGCCCCCAGGCCTTAGCTTGCCTACCCATGGTTTAAAACAACAGCAGAAATTGCCCGTCAAAAGCTTGTCAAAAATAAACATGTTTTCGGTTTTGGTCTTAACAAGATCAGGAACCCAGCAAACCTCCGCCAGAAAGCTATTCTAGAGTCACCAGTAAGAAGGCCCTGTATCTTTCTCCCTTGCCTAGCAGTCTGAAAGAATTACACTGTGAGCAGGCTCTCTGAGGCATATCTTGAAGTTGGTCTGTGTGGAAGCAGACAACCTTTCAGGTGCCCACATCCAAGGCGTTGAAAACCAGCACTTTGAAATTGAGCCTAGAAATGAATAGCAGCCAATGGAGATGAAATAAAATTGGAGCTTTATGCTCCAGTTGGTCAGGCACCAAACAAAAATCTAACCACCACATCTCAGAACAAATGATTTTTTTCTGAGCCGTTTGCAAGGGCAGTGCCCCATAGTGAACACTGTAGCAGACTGGAAGTAACTTAAGCACTCGATACGATACGATAATCTTTATTGTCATTGTCTCATACAGAACGACGAAATTGAAAAAATTTACATCAGACATTCAAAAACCAACAAGCCTGCTATCCCAGCCTGGTTAGCCCCCTAAAAACTCTTATACCCCATAATTAAATACAATATACTCCCATAGAGACTACCTTACACTGTGTTTAAAACCAAAATCACATTTGAATAGAAACTGTTTCTCAGGCGGCTAGTACTAGTCTTTATAACCCTGTACCTTCTTCCAGAAGGCAGAAGCTGAAAGAGATCATTTCTGGGGTGCGCACTATCCTGCACTATCTCTGCAGCTTTCTTATGGCACCTGGAAGCATAGATTTGATCCAAGGTGGGAAGAGTGCATCCAATTATTCTCTCCGCAGTCTTTACAACCCTGGACACCATTGTTTTTCCCCCTGACCGTGCAGCTCCCAAACCACACACAGGCCATACATGTTCAGGGCTGTCTTAAGCATATGTGGTGCTGGGGTGCAAACATCCACCCAGTCCCCCCCCCCGGTTGCCCAGAATTGTCAACCTTTTTAAGGGGGGCAGCGCATTATGGGCTGACCATCGAGGTGCGCAGGCAGGGCAGAGCAGGGCACAGAGGAGCGCGAGGAGGTGGCGATAGGTGGGCAGGACACTCTGGGCAGGCCTCTCCATAGCCCTACGCCAATCCCAGGTGCACAGGAGGGCGGAGTCAGCTGGCCGCCTCAGCACCTCGCTGGCTCGCTCACCCCTGAACTTGCTGCGTAGAGCTGCCCATAGCAGAAGAACCTGCCAGGGCGTTCCAATAGGCGGGCTCTTCCCCGGACTCCAACTCTCAGGCCTCGGACTCTCAGCCTGGTGCCCCTGAGAGCTCGATGCCTGGGTGCCCCGCACCCCTAACACCCCCTATATTGGACAAACAGGCCAAACCTTACGCCAAAGAATAAACGGACATAAATCTGACATCAAGAATCACAAAACAGAGAAACCAGTAGGAGAACACTTCAATCTCCCAGGACATTCTATACAAGATCTCAAAGTAGCTGTTTCACTACAAAGGAATTTCAGAAATAGACTGGAAAGAGAAGCTGCTGAATTGCAACTCATTACCAAACTTAAAACCATGGAGAGACCTGGTTTGAACAAAGACATTGGATTCTTATCCCATTATACATGACTAAGCCATTTCTCACCCTCTCACCCCTTGCCTTTTCCTGTAAGACCTATTACAGTTGTTAAGAGTCGTCAACAGGCTCATCTCAGCTATCTGCCAATCTCCCATTCACACCACCCTTCTGAGTAATACCCCTCCCCACCTTCTCACTATATAGAAGGATCTGGCAACTTCTGTTTCAGTGTATCTGAAGAAGTGTGCATGCACACGAAAGCTCATACCAAGAACTAACTTAGTTGGTCTTTAAGGTGCTACTGGAAGGTATTTTTTTATTTTGACCTATGGTTAAGACGGCCCTGTAAGCGCTGATAGTTTGCACCAGGCCCCTCTTCTCTGAGTCAGCTGAGCAGCCAAGGGAAAAGTCAGACCCCAAGAAGCTTACACAGCTGAGCCTTCAGAGGGAGTGCAACTGAATCCAAAAGAGGCTGTGAGAACACAAGAACCCCCTCATCAACAGTGCCTCTGTTTTGCTTGGTTTAAGTTCCACCTTGTTCACACTCATCCACTCCACATTACCGACACTGATTTATCACTTCCATTTCCTCCCTGGAATCAAATGATGAACGTGAGACACAAAACCGTACACGTCATGGTCTGGGACCTCCTAGCAGGGTGCTGGCTCTTTTCTTGAGACTCATCCTCCACCCACATGGATGAGTTATTTAAAACAATATTCCAGCCACGTCACGTCACTGTAGCTCTTGGGCAAGGGCTGGGGACTTGAATGCAGCTAGGAAAACATTTTGAGGGTCCCACCAGTGGGTTGGCTAATGATGCTTGATACATCATCCTCTTTCTCTTAGCCAGATTTGGTTCAAAGGCTGAGGGCAAAGGACGTCTCAGCACTGGCAGGAAGGCATACATGCAAGTGACTGCCTAGCAGTGAGCCCAGAGAATGGGAACAGGGATAGGAATTCTTAATGTATGTTCATCTCTGAAGCAGCCAGGCCAGTCTGGGCTTAAGATCAAATTAGACATGGCACTTGCACTGAAAACTCACTTTTGGAAAATGCAAATAGCTGCTGTTGGGGGTGGAGTAATTAGCCTGGTTGCAGCTGGCAGGGAGCAGGAGTTTAACCCTTCCCCTTTCCTGCTGTGTTAACTGGTTAGAATTGCTTCTTCAAGTATGCTTTTAGAATTGGGAGGAGAGCTTCAACTGATGTCAGTGAGACCTTTCCTTCCAGTAGAGAAGAACAGCTTTGGTGGAGCTATTTTAGTCAGTTACACAGCAGGAGAAGGAAGGGGTTAAACCCTGCCTGCCTGCAAGGAAGGAAACATTAAACCGTCAGATGTAGCTTGGCCCTTAGCCAGTACCTGGATGGGAACCCTCTGCTCCTTGAGGAAAGGGTGAGATATAAATGAAACAAAAATTAACAGCTCCCTCCATGCTGAGATTGTCAATGGAAGGAAATTTAGTTAGGACAACTGTGAGCAGGGAATTGAAAGAGGGAAATGACTTAGGAAACAACAAGGTAGAATGCCTGCTTTGGCCAGTTTCACAGCGGCTAGGCTTCCTGCTCCGATATCTTGTCTGCGTTGCTTCTTTGTCCCAGTATCCTTTGGTGGTGGCACCTGGAGCACTGGGCACAAACTGGAGAAGTCCTCAAAGGGCTTCCTTAATCATCCTCTGAGACCTTTCTGCCTCTTGCAGCAAAACCAACTGAGAGCATTGTGGCACCTTAAAAGGCATTTTATTGTGGCATAATATCTTTTCTTAGTCTGTAAGGATGCGGGGGCGCACTGTGGGCTAAACCCCTGTGCTGCTTGGGCTTGCCGATCAGAAGGTCGGCAGTTCGAATCCCCATGATGGGGTGAGCTCCTGTCGCTCAGTTCCTGCTCCTGCCAACCTAGCAGTTCAAAAGCACGTCAAAGTGCAAGTAGATAAATAGGTACCACTCCGGCGGGAAGGTAAACGGCATTTCCGTGTGCTGCTCTGGTTTCGCCAGAAGTGGCTCAGTCATGCTGGCCACATGACCCAGAAAGCTGTCCGTGGAAGCAGACAAATGCCGGCTCCCTTGGCCTGTAAAGTGAGGTGAGTGCCGCCAGCGGCGTAGCGTGAGTTGTCAGCACCCGGGGCAAGGCAAGTAATTTGCGCCCCCCTAACCCCTAACCTGCCGATCTGAGGTGAGTTGCCGCTGGCGCTGCCGCCCAAACGACACCGCTTGCCCGGAGGAGGAGGGGGGCAGAGAGGCGAGGAAAATGCAACATGGCCCAGCAGCTGCAGCGGCGGCGGCGGAGGCGGGGCTGTGAGGAGGGGCTGCCTGGCGCGTCCTCCGCGGCGAGCGCTGAGAGCCGCTGCCTGCCGGACGCCTTCAGCCCGGACGCACGCACAGCTCGTCGGTTCCTTGAGACATGGGGCTCTGCTACAGCCTGCGCCCGAGGCTCTTCGGCGACTCCAGAGGCAGCGAGCGCGCCCCCCCCCAGATGTTGCACCCGGTGAGGCCGGCCCCCCTTGCACCCCCCACGCTACGCCACTGAGTGCCGCAACCCCAGAGTCGTTCGCAACTGGATTTAATTGCCAGGCGTCCCTTTACCACAAGACTTCTGCTGTTCTTCCCCCTGTTGCAGTCAAGCGAGTTTCTGGTCCTTTAGCAAAGATACCTCTCTTTCTCTTCTCCCCATGCCCCCTTTTCTTTTGTGTAACGCTGAAAAAGAGTTCTGTGAAAGCAAACTCACTACTAGGGAGCTTTCAGTTAGCCCTGGTTAATGCTAGTGCTGCTCGTTTGAGTGTATCCATAGTATAGCTCAGTTGGCAGAGAATCAGACTCTTAAAACTCAGGGTTGTGTTTTTTGCCCTTCGTTGGGCAAGAGATTCCAGCAGGGCAGAGGGTTGGACTAGATGACTCTTGGGGTTTCTTCCAACTTTACAATTCTGTGATTCATATGATGGATTCAAAAAAAAAAATCACATTGTTATTATATGCTATATCTCACTTTTCCTCCCAAAAGCTGTTGCCAAGCTTCTCCAAGGAGGATATTGATGACCTGGAACATGTGCAGAGGAGGGTGACCAAGATGATCAAGGGTATGGGAACTAAGCCTGATGAGGAACAGTTGAAGGAGCTGGGTGTGTTTAGATTTAGATTTTAGATAATTTATTACGGTCAAAGACCAGCTCGCATCACACAATCAAAACAGCGTTCATAAAGATAAAATATACAATCAGAGCAGATTGCAGCAATAGCTCATGAGTTAAAATTGAGATATATACGTACACCTGTACAACTGAGATTTGGGCTACCATAAAAATTGACCCTGAGGCACCCCAAAGGGCGACTTCAGCATTTCCCTAGTAAGCAATTTTATTCTAGAGGATGATCTGTGCCTACAAGTCTGGGCGCAGAATCTGGCTACCAGCCAGGTGGTCTTGTGATCTTTGCCTAAGAGGAGAGAATTAAGTTTAGACTTGTCTGAAAGACTGGTGAGCCTCTTCAGCAAAGGATCAATGGTGTCTCTATGAATCTCAACATGAAAAGTGTTGAATAGTAGAAAAGATGGACGAAGGACACAGCTCTGTTGGATTCACAGCTCTTTATTGCAGCAGTTAGAACTGCTCCTGGAATCAGACTGACTGCAACCTAGCTGGCTGCTCTATATAATACTAAGTAACTTGAAACAGTAACAACTCACAACTAGCTAACCAATCAGAAGCGACAGTTTTCAATCCTTCATTTACATACTGGTGGCCTTGAGTGAGAACTGCCAGTAATCTTAATGCATAACAAAAAGGACATCTAAAAAATATATGTTTGGGGCTTCCTATTTCCCCTAATGGGCAGGCTCAAAGTCTCTGTGCGTACAGCACTCTTCTATAGGAGCCTTCCAGAACCACTGAGGGCAAGGCTGAGCTTCTAGCAAGAGTGAAAGCCCTTCTTGCATTTCTGAATGCGAGGAAAAGACTCTCCTCCCTGGTCGGGAGCCCGAGCACCGCCCAGCAGGGGGCGTGGCCCCCTGCCTCCAGCTCACCTGGCTGGCGCTCACGCCCCCCCCCCCCAGTGGCCACCCAACCAGGTGCCGCGGAGGGGGCGTGTTCAGCAGCCTTTTGCTGCGGCGCCAGCCTCTCCCTGGCCTCATTCCTCGTCGTCGCCCTGTCGCGAGTCACCCACCCTCCACTCCCTTTTAGTTAGGGCTTAGGTCATTGGCCTTGCTATGGACCTTAGGTTGGTCGCCCTGGTTGCCCGGGGGGGCTGGTAGGAGTTTTTCCATTTGGCATTAGGCTTTTTGTTTTTTTCGCTTACCTCGTAGCAATCGTCACAACTTTTGTGGTATTGGTGGGTAGGTTAGGCATTGGAATAATGTGTTGTGGTGTGTCGAAATGCTAGGTGTGGCCATCGCCTATGCCTTCAATTTTTAGGGGTATTCCGTTAAAGGAATCTGGGGGTCGTGTATTCCGTCCGATGCCTGCTTGGTGGGAGGCCATGGCACGACCCCCGGTGACATCAGGGGGTGAGCCTATAGTTGGATTAGCATCAACAGGCTCCACCTACTGGTGAATAAAACCACTTGTTTCAATCCAATGCCTAAGCCAATACCTTTTCATTCCTGTAATCAATAAAGTTGTGGCCTTTTCTAACCCATCAACCTTATATCACGTGTCCTTGTGTCTTCATTTCACTTCGCGGGGGTCGGGTCCTCGAACCACAATAGAAATATGTTGCTGGAGCAGCTACGTATCTCCCGTTTTCTATGATTTTATAATCCTGTTGTCTCCCTATGTCCAAGATTCCTTGCCTAACCATGGATCTAGCTTGCCCCGGGCCCATAGCTATGAGGGTTTGGGGAGAAGGCCCAGTTTCTGAAGAGTGTTTAAGACTGCTGTCTGCCAGCCAGACTGAAACTGGTCGCTCAGAATCAGTGGGGCTATTCCTCAGGGGAGCAGTTTCAGAGTTAGCCACTTGTATATTGATGTTAGACTAATGCGAACTTCATGGGTGTGTTTAGTCTGGATGAGAGGAGACTGAGAGGAAATATGATAGTCATCTTCAGATATCTTCAGATATGGAAGACGTTGCTCCAGAGGGTAGGACCCGAACCAATGGATTAAAATTTCGACTCAACATCAGGAAGAACTTTGTTGGACAGTTGAACAAAGTTCCCTGTGGAAGGTGGTGGACTATATCCAACGTTTCAACTTTGATGTTAAATCTTGCCTCCCACCTCCCAAGCCTGAAATGGTACCCCTGACTCAAAAACATTTACTCAGCCTGCAACTCAAGTTTCATTTCTAGATCAGTCATCAGACCCCTGACTTGGGCAATTTCTGCATGTGTAAAAGACCCCGGGAAAACACCCAACCATTTGGAAACTTGGAATCCGGTGAAGTACAGGATCAGGTTTAAGGTGCTGGTTTTAACCTTTAAAGCCCTATACATCCTAGGACCCTCGTACCTACGGGACCGCCTCTCCTGGTATGCCCCACAGAGGAACTTATGACCTTCAAACAAAAACATCTTGGAGGTCCCGGGCCACAGAGAGGTTAGGCTGGCCTCAACCGGAGCCAGGGCTTTTTCGGCTATGGCTCCGATCTAGTGGAACGCTCTGCCACAAGAGATTAGGGCCCTGCGGGACTTGACATCTTTCCGCAGGGCCTGCAAGACAGAGCTGTTCTGCCAAGCCTTTGGCCAGGGCGCAGCCTGACTCCCTCCTTTGGCAATCTTCACAGAACTCTAGCCCAATGGTTGCCATCAATTTGATTTGAAGTAATTTTTTAATGAAATAATTTTAGAATGTTGTATTATTTTATTGTTGTTAGCCGCCCTGAGCCCGGCTTCAGCTGGGGAGGGCGGGATATAAATAAATTTTTATTTTTATTTTTATTATTATTATTATTATTATTATTATCATCATCATCACATCAATCCCAGAGACTTGTGAGCAAGCCTGTATTAGGTGCTGCTGTGTTCCCATTTGCTCTGTAAGCAGAATTTGAACCCCTAGAGGGTGAGATCACACAAGTTCAGACTCAAAATAAAATGACATTTCATACACACACACACACAGGATGAGGAGGAGGAAGAAGAAGAAAGTTAACTGCCTTCCTTCAGCACTGCCATGGAAAGTTTCCTATCCCGTAAACCCAGAAATAAGTCAGAGCATCATAACGATGCTTTGTTTCTTCGTGACTTTACGAACAGACAGGGATAATAGCAGTGGCATTTGAGTCTTTGCTGCATCATCTTTACAAGCTATTTCACATAGGCAAGCCTTCCAGCCCCCACTTCCCTTTCACTCAAGTCACATTTCAGTATGTACGCAAGGTTTCAGAGCAGAAACACTTTCTTTCTTCCCACGGCCTGTAATGATTGTTATTGCACAATGACAGCAAACAAAGAAACGTGGCTGCATCTTCTCCTGAAAAGGCTGGAGGGCAGCACCATGAAGAGTGTGCAGCACAAACACAGCCCCCTCAGACGTGCTCAAAGGCAGCAAGCCTAGGCTTTTAATTCCACAAGTACGTGTGTGGCAGGTGAGACGTGTAGTTTGGCATATCCATACAGCAGAATCAGAAGTTATCAACGCTTTCCCTAGGCTGTACCACTTCAGTCATCAGAGGGAAGTCGGAATATTTGAATAATAATAATAATAAATACTTTTATTATTTATTCCCCAGCCATTCTGGGCAGCTTACAACATATATAAAGGTAAAGGGACCCCTGACCGTTAAGTCCTGTCACAGACGACTCTGGGGTTGCGGCGCTCATCTCGCTTTACTGGCCGAGGAAACCGCCGTTTGTCTGCAGACAGCTTCCGGGTCATGTGGCCAGCATGATGAAGCCGCTTCTGGCAAACGGAAATGCCATTTACCTTCCCACCAGAGGGTATCTATTTATCTACTTGGACTTTGATGTGCTTTCAAACTGCTAAGTTGGCAGGAGCAGGGACCGAGCAACGGGAGCTCACCCCATCATGGGGATTCGAACTGCCGACCTTCTGATCAACAAGCCCTAGGCTCTGTGGTTTAACCCACAGCACCACCCGCATCCCTATGGCAAATGCAGCCACCAAAAATATAAACGTATCAGCCATCACAGGCGTTGAGCTCTTTGAGGAAGGTGTCAGGGAACTGACATCGGAGCGAGAGGCGAAGGAGAGGCTCCCAGATGATGCTGGCGAAGGACCCAGCAGCAGGGGGAGAAACAGCTCAGTAGAGGGGGAAGCCAATCAGCGCAACACCAGGGATAAAGGGGGGCAGACAGGGGAATTGGAGAGAGGGCTCCAGGACTCTTCACTGGACATCAGTGAGGAGAGCCCAGGTCCTCCGCTACCCACGCCTTCCCTGCGCAGAAGACTCCCGCACAGTGAGAGGAGGAGGAGACTGGGTGTCAAGCAACTTTTATGTTGGAAGAGGTTCAAGAAACGCCCACTGACGGATTCTGCCAGTGACTGAGGCAGCCGCGATGAGAAGGGGCTGTGCAGTCAGAAAGGTTTAACAAGGCAAATTAACCGAGAAAGGCACCAGTTTACGCACGAGTAACTCATACTCATTACAGAAGGTATGTAAACCCTGTCTCCTGTCTATTTCAGAATTCCTTTCTAACCTCGGAAAAGCAAAAGAAAAGAAAGCAAGCTTTTCTTGACTGAAGTGACAGCTATACAGATGACTGTCAAGGCCAGGTTAACTCCAAAGTGATGTCACCAGCCCACACACAGCCAGAGCAAGTGAGAACATGTTCAGGCCCCTGGGAGCAGGGAGAGAGAGACGTGGCCTTCAGCCACTCTTTTTTAAAGAACAGGAATCAATTTGCACTCATTAAAAGGAATAAAGCTAAAAAGTCCCTTCTGTTTACCCACTTAGTAATCCCCTGGGCAAGCAAGGAAATGCCATTTAATCGCCTCAGTTCAAGGGGCTGTTCAGTATTATACGCACATCGCTTGGTTGGCAGGGCATCCGCTTTCACTCTGACTCTGTCATTCCTTTTCCCCTCCCCTTACTACCTTCCTGAAATTAGACTGAGCCAATGGTCTCACGCAGGGGCACAGCTAACCGCTCCGGCACCCACAGCAGCAGGGGCAAGGCAAGTCAATCTATGCATGGGGGCATGGGGGACGGTGCAGAAAGCTGCCCATGGAGTCTGCCCAGCAGACGCAAGCCCCATGCTGTTGTTTCAGTCAACGCGGGGTCCCAAGACACCACATCACTCCCAGGAGAGACGCATTGCTCGGGCGCACTGCAGGCCACGCCCCCTGCGGTAAGTGCCACCCCACCTGGCAATGTGCTATTTTGTCACCCCCCTCAAGGATGACACCCGGGGGGGCTGCACCCCCACACACACACTCCCTTTCCTACGCCCCTAGTCTCAGGTCACCTTCCACAGCCAACATCTATGCAGGAACAGCTGGCAGGCGACAAACAGGGGGATCCCTGGCCGCGTCCTGGTTTAAATAAGGAGGGCCACACCCCCAGAGCCAGCTGATTGGCTGGCCAGGTGGTGAGGCGGCCGGGAATCCCAATCACACGGGGGCTGGGCTCCAGCCACTGCATGGGTGGTGGGGCTGTGAAGCCTGCAACTCCACCCCCTCCGAAGGGCGGAAGTGGCTTTTTCAAAATGTCTTTTGGGGCATCTATGGGCTCTTTGACACACTACATCACACGCAAAGGCACATAATGGTAACCCAACGTCCCCTTTCAATCTGAAAAGAAGCCATTTGGGGAGAGAGGAGGAATTGGACTCGAGAAGAGAAAGTGCCTGACCCTTTTTCCTCACTCACCATTTTCATGCCCCAAACAACCTCCCAGGTCCTCTCCCCACCACACAAAAAAGGTTCCAAACACACATGAGGTGAGTGGTGGGTGGCAAAGGATTAAGGACCCCATCTCCCCCAACTCTTCCCCACTTTCAATCCCTCCCAAATGGAGTTGTTCCAGTTTAAAAGGGGCACTGGGTTATATGGCAATTGGCCCTCAAACTCTGTGGTTCTCTGTTCAATCCACCAGCCCCCCTTTCAGCGAACTGTCGTCTCCTTGGAGCCTTTGAGTCCTGAAGTTTGGGGAGATGGCTTTCCATTCCATGTGGATGTATGAAAAGTGTATTGTCCTCAGATAGTGCGTCCGCCTATTTTTTTTTATTAAAAAAAAATTATATGCACCACAATAGCCTACGCCCTTGAAGCAGCTATCCAATCCCAATTTTGTCTAACCTGATGGACAGCATCTTTCCAAGGTCTCAGTTCAGTATTGCAAGATCCTTTCGATGAGAAACGCAGGGGACTGGACTTGGTGGTTCTTGCATATGAACATGAACATCAAATTTATTATGGTCAGTGACCAGCTTGAGAAACAAATGGAACTACAATCCCAATAGCAAAACAAACTTTTAAAACAATATACAACAATGGATTTTAAGTTTAAAAGTGTGATAGGCATATAAGTTCTTGTATATGGCTTTCTCCAATTATACACAGTATAGACATGCTCCTAGCCCCCTCCTTTTAAACCTATTAGCTTTATTAAATTGTTATAAATAGTTTAATCAAGCTATCTTATGAGTCATCTTGACATTACGGACAAAAATCAAATAACACACATCAGCCACTTAGAGAACATCAAATAAAGCATATTGGTTCTATTCAGTTCTATATTAGCTGCCTATTATTTCAGTACAGGAGAAAAGACAAAGAGAAAAAGAGGGTTTAGGGGGTAGGAAACAGCCAAGCAGAGCTATCCTTGCAGTGTGAAGCAAGCCAAGAAGGGCTGTTCGATTTCCACATAATTGCTTTCCCTCTGAATAACCTCCCCCCCCCCCGCCCTCATTGGCAGCTAGAAGACTGACAACTCCAGGAGCCAAGTTTTATAACTCAGGAGAGTCCTAGATTTCCAAGCCCTTAAAATAATTTGCTTAGCAATTAAGGAAGACCTGATCAGCTTTCTGATTAATACCAGGGACCCAAATGGCTTGGAAACATCATAATATAAGATGCAGTGGCATAAACGTACATGGAGTGCAGAACACATAATTTATCCATCTAATCATGCCTTCTCACAATGAGTAAATTATTTTACAAGTCGACAGACAGCATGTGCAACAAATCTGCCTCTGGGGCATTGGAGTGCGAAGCAGGAAGCAGATTCAGTTACTGGAGTCCTAACCAGTAGGAATGGTTTGAGACCTAAAAATAACCTTCGCTGTATGAAGCATAACCAATGATATCTAATCGAAAGAATATGTCCACAGGTGTACACCAAACCCTTCACTCCACACCAGTTGCAAAGATTCAAAGCTGAAGAAGCATTCTTTTGGCATCCAGCTATATTAAAAGATGCAGTGGATCCCAATGAATGAAATATTTCCTTGCATGTTCAGACCCAGAAACCTCCCCCCTAAATAAATTCACACTTGACTCAAAATTTTGGTTTTGGTTTTTGGCAGAATTTAGGCCACAACTTTATTGATTACAGAAAGTGACTGGTTGCATGGGCTCTGGTTCGACTAGCTCCCTACCATGCAGATAGCGCTGACCCAGGGCACCAGCATAGGTCAGCCAAGGGGGAACACCTGGATAAGCGGAAAGCCGGGAACAGGCTATCTCTGCCACCCAAATGTCCCCCTGGACTCAGGCACGGGCACAACCCCCTCTCAGGGGTTGACCAAACCACCGAGTCCCTGGATTCCTTTAATGGAATACCCTTCACATAGGGATGGTGAGAGCATTCTCCCATCCCTATCACCTGAACCAGAGCCTATCTGCAACCTTACAAGTTGTGATGATTTGCTACATGGCAGGTGAAACCCAAATGGCAACAGCCAATCAGCCAAGTGGGGGAAATTCCTGCCTTGTCCCTGTCCCAATGTCAGACGACACACGACGGCATAGCAAGGTCAAGCGCACAGCCCTAAATATAGGGAGAGGTGGGCGTGTGTTCCGAATGCACGCACCGAAAGAGGAAGCTCTGGGTCACATGCATAGGTATATATAGGTCCCTTGATCTGTTTAGCCTGCGTCCCATTGGCCTAATTGCAAGGGCAGCTATCTGATGTAGATCCCGCCTTCTCCCCCTTCCTCTCTCCACCACACCCCACTCGTCAAAGGAAGCCACACAAGCAGCTATCCAATATACAGTGGTGCCCCGCAAGACGAATGCCTCGCAAGATGGAAAACCCGCTAGACAAAAGGGTTTTCCGTTTTGGAGGTGCTTCGCAAAACGAATCTCCTATGGGCTTGCTTCGCAAGACGAAAATGTCTTGCGAGTTCCTGCGGGGTTTTTTCCCTCCCCCCTTTTTCTAAGCCGCTAAGCCGCTTATCAGCTGATCCGATCAGCAGATAAGCCGCTAAAAGCCGCTAAAAGCGCTAATCCGCTAATCTGTCAATGGGCTTACTTCGCAAGATGAAAAAACCGCTAGACGAAGAGAATCACAGAACGGATTCTTTTCGTCTTGTGAGGCACCACTGTATATGCCTCCTTCTCCCCCTTCCTCCCTCAGGGATGACACCCGGGTCGGACCACCCCCACTGCACCCCCCTTCCTCCACCACTATCTGCTTCACCTCGCTTACTGCAGAAGCATGAAAAGGGAGCACTGCTATACCTTCCTTGCAGGGGGGGGCAGGAAACAAAATTCATCTCCAAATAGCTCAGGTACTTCCATACCAACTAGGAAATGGACATTTGCTAACACATGCAGCTGAAGATAAACAGTGTACTAAAGGACACGGCAAGTCTTCAAAATGCAGAGGCCGGTGCACTTGTGCAGAGTGTGTGCTAGAGTCAAGCGCAGCCAGGCGAGGACTAGAGAGTTTTGTTTTCCCTTTCCACATTTTAATCAAGTCTCAGATTTGAAATGTCATTCCTGGAGCACCTAGGAACTTGCAGAATGGAGGCTGTATTTACCGCTAAGCCTAAAGATCCCTGGGCTTCCTTGTTTGCTTGTCTGGTTCACTGATGGGGATGTCAACATGGTTGAAATGCTTCCCTGACTAGCAGTTAAGATTTGGTGCATGGGAAGTTGGCTCAACGCACCTCAAATGCTAGAAAGGCGTGAAAACAGGGTCTTATTTGCCCTGGCCGTTATGTACTGAAGTTCTCACCCTGGGCCAGCAGGGAGATACTGTAGTTTTCACTCAGGTCTGCATATGCAAATAAGGAATTGAAAGTGATGTTCAGTGATTGGATAGTTACAGAAAGTTGTTACTGTTGCTTTGTAGTTGAGCTCTATATAAGCAGGCTGGCTGAACCCTTCAGTTCTGTTGTGTTCTGGCCTGTGAATAAACAAGAACTGTTTGAAGAATCGCTGTATCATCTGATATGTTCACCCACAACCTAACACCAGCCTCCTTTGGAACTCAACACAGAGTATACCCTCCAGGTGTCCTGATTTTCTGGGGACAGCCCTGGATGTAAAAGCCATCCCAGCTTACGATTTGATCCCAGAATGTTCCACTGTACCAGAGAAGATGATGAGCCAACACTTGTTCCAAGCGCCAGCAGCGGCAGCAGTGGCAGCTGCAAGGCCACGTTGGTTTCAAATTTTTACGGTCAGCTTCGCCAATTCCACAGAGTCCACCATCTTCATCTGCCACTCTTCTTTCGTTGGTATTTCTTGTTGTTTCCAATTTTGGGCTAAAAGGATTCTTGCTGCAGTTGCTGCATACATAAATAATTCTTTATCTCCCTTGGGTATCTCTTCCTCCACTATTCCCAGTAAAAATGCTTCCGGTTTTTTAACAAAAGTATTTTTATACATTTTCTTCAACTCATTATATATAATTTCCCAGTAAGCTTTTGCCTCTTTACAAGTCCACCACATCACAGGACCATTCTAGGTGGTTGTCTTCAGAACAGGTTGCAGAATCCTTGTTTTTGGAGCATGCATCTACCTTCTCAATGCCAAGTTTATAGTTTCATAAACATCTATCATATCTCCTCTTGCTTTTCTCTAAACTGAAAAATCCCAAACACTGCAACCTCTCTTCATAGGAGAGTCTCTCCATGAATACTTCAAAACACATCTGAACAACATTTATCCCCCTCAAAGGATTCTGGGCACTCCAGCTGAACCCTTTGCAGAGATTATGGGCTTATCCACACTTATCTTTCCTCTGCTATTTCCATTATCTGAGGGCCAAAAAAAATTAGTGCTTGGACACAGAGCTTTAAAGTCCAGACTGTGCCTGGATAGGTGGAAGAAAAGTAAGGGTAGATATACCCCAAATCCCCAGCAACCCTTAACCAATTACAATGCTCAGAATTCTTTGAGAAGGGAAATGTGCTTCAAAGGTTTAGTGCATGGGTAGGCAAACTAAGGCCCGGGGGCTGGATCCGGCCCAATCACCTTCTAAATCCAGCCCACAGACAGTCCGGGAATCAGCATGTTTTTACATGAGTAGAACGTGTCCTTTTATTTAAAATGCATCTCTGGGTTATTTGTGGGGCATAGGAATTTGTTCACTATTTCTTTTCAAATTATAGTCTGGCCCCCCACAACGTCTGAGGGACAATGGACCTGCTGAAAAAGTTTGCTGACCCCTGGTTTAGTGCATGCACAGCCAGCTAAAGTAATCTAGGCCTTTTCTCTCTCTCTTTTTTGCTCAGGATGTCAACTACCTAGCACAAAGGTAAAAAATGGGGATAGGGATAAACGGGAGCTCAGTATCAGACTGGCAGTTTGACACACATTCCCCTGCGCACGTGCCTCTCTTTCCCCCTGCAAACCAAGCTTGTTTCTCAGCCTGACGCACACCTCCCTGGCAGTTCCCTGGGCAGGAGGCCTCGCAGCTGTGACTAATGGAATGTTTTGACACCTCCGAATTATTCTAGCGGTTCTTTTCAGCTATAGGGAATAGGAACAGAAGAGGGGGAGAGGCAGCGATGGAAGCCCCAAGGAGCCACCCCAGTGCTAGGAGCGGTCTTGCTTGAGAAGACCCACACACAGCAGGGGCATGCACACACAACAACACCACCACAACATCATCACTATTATTATTATTATTATTATTATTATTATTATTATTATTATTATTATTATTAAAAAGACAATATGCTGAGGGACAGAATCTCAATCTCCCCAGCTCCTCCTTTCTTCCAAAATTAGAGCAACTAAAAGCAAAGAAGGACAGTCCAGTTCATGGGTAGGCAAACTAAGCCCCGGGGGTCAGATCCGGCCCAATCGCCTTCTAAATACGGCCAGCAGATGGTCCAGGAATCAGCGTGTTTCTACATGAGTAGAATGTGTCCTTTAATTTAAAATGCATCTCTGGGTTATTTGTGGGGCATAGGAATTCATTCTTTTTTTTTTCTTTCAAAATATAGTCCCCCCCCCCAAGGTCTGAGGGACAGTGGACTGGCCCCTTGCTGAAAAAGTTTGGTGACCCCTGGGTCCAGTTCCTTCAGCTTTCCGGCATTTGGTATTTCAGGAGATAAGCTATACCTACCCCAAATCCCTTTTCCACAAGAGTGTGGTTATGTATCAGCTATTCCCTCACAGTCTTCACCATGCACATGCAACACACACACACACACACACACACACACACACACACACTGCAGGGCAGCCCCAATTTCACAAGGGTTGATACACGAGGTGCCAGGATTTAAGAGTCACCACAGTCTACAGTGGAAGGGACGCGGGTGGCGCTGTGGGTTAAACCACAGAGCCTAGGACTTGCCGATCAGGAGGTTGACGGTTCGAATCCCCGCGACAGGGTGAGCTCCTGTTGTTCGGTCCCTGCTCCTGCCAACCTAGCAGTTCAAAAGCACGTCAAAGTGCAAGTAGATAAATAGGTACCACTCCGGTGGGAAGGTAAACGGCATTTCCGTGCACTGCTCTGGTTCGCCAGAAGCGGCTTAGTCATGCTGGCCACATGACCCGGAAGCTGTCTGCGGACAAACGCCGGCTCCCTCGGCCTATAGAGTGAGATGAGCGCTCAAACCCAGAGTCACCACTGGACCTAATGGTCAGGGGTCCCTTTACCTTTAGTCTACAGTGGTACCTCGGGTTAAGAACTTAATTCGTTCCGGAGGTCTGTTCTTAACCTGAAACTGTTCTTAACCTGAAGCACCACTTTAGCTAATGGAGCCTCCCGTTGTTGCGGCCGCACAATTTCTGTTCTCATCCTGAAGCAAAGTTCTTAACCCGAGGTACTATTTCTGGGCTAGCAGAGTCTGTAACCCGAAGCGTCTGTAACCCGAGGTACCACTGTACTTTCAAAAAAACACAAGCTGCGGGAGGCACACACAATGCCCTCTCTGCTCCAGGACCTCTTCCGTCTTTCGTTATCCCTTCCACAACTCCTCCCCCCTCCTCTGTCATTCACTCACCAAGGGTGGGGAGAGAGGGAGGGCTGCAATCGTGGGGGAAACCTTGAACAGAGAACACAAACCACTTTTCCAGCGTACAGAAGATTGTGGTGCGGGCAGCAACAATTTTGCCGAAGACAGCATCATAAACTAGTCTCCTCACACCCACTATGTATCATGGAGGGGTGGGTGGTCGAAGCTAATGACCTACGTTGTAAAAACTACCGAAGGAATGCATGCAAGAAGTGTTATATATACCCTGACAATGACGGGGATGGTCGTTGTTCTTGTTGAAGCAGGGACTCCATCCTACTCTGCATCTGTTTACACGATCCATAACACTATTCAATGAACTCTTTCATATCCCCTCTCTGTTTTCTTAGTAATCCTCTTCATATGCTTTCCTCAGGGAGCATTTAGCAAGAAGGACGCGGGTGGCACTGTGGGTTAAACAACTAGAGACTAGAGACCTCTTCTGCACATGTGCGTGGCGCGATTGAGTGTTTCTGCGCGTGCGAGAAGCATGCAGATTGCTTCTGCGCATGCGTGGGCGGTGAACCCAGAAGTAAACACTTCTGGGTTTGCCGTGTTTGTAAGCTGAAAGTCTGTAACAAAAACAGAACGCAACACGAGGTATGACTGTATTTATTTTTCTGTTGCAAGAGAGTTCCCTTCCCTCCTTTCAAGGAGGGAGAGACCCTGAACAAAAGTGTGCAAGAACCTTTAAAGATTTTGAACATTGCCCAACCCCCTTAGCCAAAGACTACCCCCAATACATCCATACATCATAGGAAGGGGGTCTACAGCAGAAATCCTGTCTGCCAGGATACCTGATAATGGTCACTGATTGCATTACCTGAACAGCCTGGCCATTCTTTTGTGCTGTTGTTATTGCTTGAATTCAGGTCACAGGCTCACCCTATTCATTCACCAATACGCCCTGAAGACAGGATTTGTAAGCGAAAAGACAGTGGGAAGGTTTTCCCCATTTGCCTCCCGCACTGCAGAGGAATACTTGGAAGTCTACCCATCTTGGAAGAGTGGCAGACGAAGGTGATTGACTACATGGGACTGGCAGAAATGACTGACAGAATCCGAGACCAGGGGAAAGAGACGGCGGAAGAAGACTGGAAGAAATTTAAAATTTATCTTAAGAAACATTGCAAAATTAATTAATGCTAAAATGTTGTGGTTATATAAAGTAAGGGATTACAGCTGTTAAAGATTAAGTAAAAGTAAAAAAAAAGGGGAAAAATCGGATAAAATCAAGGGGAAGAATTTGCTGAAACAATTTTGGGAATTGGAATGCAGAAAGGGGAGGTATGGGGAAGTCGATGAAGTAAGTCTAAGGAAAAAAAGGAGAGGAAATTATATGTGTTTGTTTGTTATTGTATGTATATTTTTGTATTGTGTGTGTTTTATGTCTTTTTAAAATTTGTGAAAACTTAATAAATATTTATTTTTTAAAAAAGGAATACTTGAGGTCACTGGGAGAGTCAAAATGGCTTCAGGATTGTTCTCCTGCACTATTTCAGGCACATGGTTTATATATATTTAGATATGTGTGCATTTATGAACATTCATTCTATATTTGAGACCTCAAAATTCTCCTAACACCGCAGTGCAGAGTGTCTTCTCTTTGCACTAGATTGTGAGCAGGGGCCTTGGAAACCAGAGCCGCGTGGGTTCATCTGGCTTAATTGCCAGAGTGACTCCTCTTCCCAACAGAGAGAAAACAGCATGATTGGAAGGCAAGAAGCCAGCCCTAGTGCTGCCCAGAGCCTCATCCTGCAATCCAACCCAACCTGACAGGGGCACAGCTGGGGGTGCAATCAGCACAGCATCGAGCCAGCGCACCCCCTCCAAGCTCGCTTGCTCCCTCCCCTCCTGCCACTGGAGTCTCTGGAACCAAGCACAGTACGAAGGAGTGGGGTGGGGAGATAGGCAGTTAATTAACAAGCCTCTTCTCCTTGTGAAACCCACTTACGTCCGGTCCCAGGAGGCAGGCTCAGAGCAGAGGAGAACAGAATGCTCCAGCCACCAGCTGAGCAGCTGACTGTCACCATCTGGTGCGGCAGCAAACCTGAGGGGAGGGGGGGTTAGAAAGAGCAATCAAGAGCATTTTGGCAGCCCTGGACTGGCAGGAGGGGAGCATTCCACTTGATCAGCAAGATGGCTTTTGTCTGGGGACATTGTCTCTTGTGCAGGGATGCTCCTTCCAGGGCGCTTTGCAAGAGACAAGACCTTTTCCTGCTCTTTGCTGCTCTTTCCTCTTTCCTGGTGTTGTTGTTTAGTTGTTTGGTCAGTGTGGTGTAGTGGTTAAGGGTGGTGGACTCGTAATCTGGGGAACCGGGTTCGCATCTCTGCTCCTCCACATGCAGCTGCTGGGTGACCTTGGGCTAGTCACACTTCTTTGAAGTCTCTCAGCATCACTCACCTCACAGAGTGTTTGTTGTGGGGGAGAAAGGGAAAGGAGATTGTGAGCCGCTTTGAGACTCTTTCGGGTAGTGATAAAGCCAGATATCAAATTCAAACTCTTCCTCTTCACTTCTTAGTCATGTCTGACTCTTTGTGACCCCATGGACCAGAGCACGCCAGGCACTCCTGTCTTCCACTGCCTCCCACAATTTGGTCAAACTCATGCTGGTAGCTTCAAGAACACTGTCCAACCATCTCGTCCTCTGTCGTCCCCTTCTCCTTGTGCCCTCCATCTTTCCCAACACCAGGGTCTTTTCCAGGGAGTCTTCTCTTCTCATGAGGTGGCCAAAGTCTTGGAGCCTCAGCTTCAGGATCTGTCCTTCCAGTGAGCACTCAGGGCTGATTTCCTTCAGAATGGATAGGTTTGATCTTCTCGCAGTCCATGGGACTCTCAAGAGTCTCCTCCAGCACCATAATTCAAAAGCATCAATTCTTTGGTGATCAGCCTTCTTTATGGTCCAGCTCTCACTTCCATACATCACTACTGGGAAAACCATAGCTTTAACTATATGGACCTTTGTTGGCAAGATGATGTCTTTGCTTTTTAAAATGCTGTTTAGGATTGTAGCAATATTCAATATGTGCATGTGCTATGTCTCCAACCATAATGCCAAGCAGGTTGTGACAAGCGTTAAAAGGATCCTTCCAAAGCGGATCAACTTGGTGAGGGAAGAGCCGATGAGATTCAGCAGAAGGAAATGCAAGCAACAAAAATAACAATACAAATTTCACATTCATGCTTCTTAGATCTAATTTGCCTCTAAAATATGAACAGCGTGCACAGGAAAAATTCAACTCTCTCCCTCTTTCTCTGCTAGACCTCCAAGTCGTCTAATGAATGTGATTGGCAAGTGGGGTCCAGAGAAACAAAAGGAAGTACTTATTCATGCAATGCATAATTTGATTATGGAAGTCATTGCTAGAGAATGCAATAATGGCTACTAGCATAGATGGACTCAAAATAAGGACTCTTTGGTTAGCCGTCTAGATTAGTCATGGATAAGTAATAATGGAAGCTGCACACTTAGAAACTGTGAGCTTCTGAGCAGCAGATTTAGTGCTTGAACAAAAAGCGCAGGAAACAGTCTGGCCTGTTCTTCTGCTTTCAAGAGTGGCTTGATATGTGCAGAACTCCGCAGGTGAAGCTTTCAACGGCACAGAGACTAAGCATTTGTCACCTGCTGGTATCTGCTGTTAAAGGCACAGCAACAGAGGCCAGATGAATATGTGCCAATCCTAGAACTAATGCCACAAAAAGTAGCATGGGGTTACCTGAAATTTTGCATTTACATGGTACTTTAGAGTGCTCAAAGCACTTCAAATCTCTCATTAACTCTTACAACGACCCTGTACAATAAGCTACTGCCATCACCTCCATATTGTAGAGAAAGGGTGGCTTGCTTAAGGCTAAGCTTCAAGGTTGAGATTTGAAATCAGTCACTTTCCCAGTTCACACTCTTACCACACTATCCTAACCATGTCTACTCCAAAGTAAGTCCCATTGAAATTACTGGCCAAGGTCCACAAAAGACGAATGTATTTCAAGGTGAAAACTTGAATGTTCACTTTAAGTCATTAACTGGATATTTTGGAAGGGATTGGAAGGGGCAACTTTTATGATATGGTACCAAAAGGTGCAGCAGACTGCTTTAAATGAAAACTTACAAATAAGCTAAAAATGGCAAGAAGATATATAACATGGATAAACTTACGGCAGAATGGTGCAGTTTTATTACACACATGAACAAGCCATGCAACAGTGGGCTTCCTATGGCATAAAATATTTTGCCTGGTTTGGCTTCTGATACTGAGCTATTTTTCTTCTCTTTTACCGGGTAACCTGGATTTTGTACTTTCTTTAGTTATGTTCTATAACATGGCTATATTCTGCATTGCATCATAGTTACTGAGGAGTGGAGATTTGTGTGTTGCTGTTTAAGCTTTACAAAGAAAAGCAATATGTGTCTTTTTAATAAAAGTAAGTCCCACTGAATTCAATGGGGCTTACTGCCAGGCAAGTGGGGTTAGGACTGCAGCCTAAGCCACTATATTGTGCTAGCTCTCGGTTCATAAGAAAAGTCCAGCTTCTCAGCCTGTTGTTTGAACTTGTGGTGATCAGTGCCAGTCCCTACGTGGCTTGTGGCTACAGCTTGTGCCAAGTCAGAGAAACCCTGAATCTGAAAATGTTCTTCCCACACACTTTGGCGATGCTCAGAGATCTTCTCCTCATGCCAAGAAAGCATCTTTTTGAATGGAACCAAATTTAGTATGCAAACTGAAATCTCTCGGGTACAATGAGCATCCTTCCAGGTGCAAGGTCTTTTAAAGAAATAAAAATTGGCAAAATAAAAATTGTGCCTTTGCAGGGCTGGGAAAGCAAGAGTTCACCGGCGCAAAGAAATCACATTAGACAGTTAAAACGGTGTGGTGTTAAAGTGTCAAAGTGTGCTGCTCAGCGAGATCTCTCTGTCTTCCTGCAAGTCTCACTGAAAGCTTCTAGATTTGTAGGCGTCACCATAATAATAATAATAATAATTTATTATTTATACCCTGCCCATCTGGCTGAGTTTCCCCAGCCACTCTGGGCGGCTTCCAATCAACTGTTAAAAACAATACAGCATTAAATATTAAAAACTTCCCTAAACAGGGCTGCCTTCAGATGTCTTTAAAAAGAAGATAGCTGCTTATTTCCTTCACATCTGAAGGGAGGGCACTCCACAGGGCGGGCGCCACTACCGAGAAGGCCCTCTGCCTGGTTCCCTGTAACCTCACTTCTCGCAATGAGGGAACTGCCAGAAGGCCCTCAGTGCTGGATCTGTGTCCGGGCTGAGCGATGGGGGTGGAGACGCTCCTTCAGGTAAACAGGACCAAGGCCGTTTAGGGCTTGAAAGGCCAGCACCAACACTTTGAATTGTGCTTGGAAACATACTGGGAGCCAATGCAGATCTCTCAGGACCGGTGTTATGTGGTCCCAGTGGCCACTCCCAGTCACCAGTCTAGCTGCCACATTCTGGATTAATTGCAGTTTCTGGGTCACCTTCAAAGGTAGCCCCACGTAGAGTGTGTTGCAGTAGTCCAAGCGGGAGATAACTAGAGCATGCACCACTCTGGCAAGACAGTCTGCGGGCAGGTAGGGTCTCAGCCTGTGTACCAGATGGAGCTGGTAGACAGCCGCCCTGGACACAGAATTAACCTGTGCCTGGACAAGAGTCCTCCTAGGCTTTTAATGCATAGGAGGGAATTTTGATGGGGGTGGCTTCTCCTGCCAATGCAAGAAACACTACAATGAGAGGACTTGCTCCCAGTTTATTTGCTGCATACATTCTATTCCTCTCTCCAAATGTCTAAACTTATGTACTGCCAGATGTATATCTGTAAACTTGTAAAGAATAAATTCACCTATGGAATTCACTGCCAAAAGGCAGTTTGGAGGCCACTCATTTATATGGCCTTTTAAAAAGGGGGAGGGGCAATTCCCTGAAGGGCGGAGCTAACAGCTCAATGGATTCTCCATATTCAGAGGATTGGATACCTGGATGCTGGGGGTGTGGAGAAGGAGGGCTTTTCCCTTTGTATGCTGCTCAAAAGCTTTCCAGACCAACCTGGCCCACAACATTTTGCCGCCTGATGGTGCCACCCAACAGCACCAATTCCACATACAAAAGCTAATTGGATTGGCAGAAGACCATGGCAACAGGACAACATTGTCCACTGCACTTGAGGGCAGCGGGCTATTTTAGAGGGATGCTAAACTGGCTCTACCACACAGAGAGCTCTGTCCTTCAGCACCTCACCAAGGCTCCTTGCTCCTCAGCATTTTCTGCCTCAGTCTGCCAAATAGTAGGGCCGGCCCTGTTAGATCAGATCACCTTTGGCTTGATAAAACAAGACCTATCTTATGCCTGTTTCTCCCTTTTCCTGTTGCATATGTTATTAAAAGGAGACATCCTGTCCAGAGTTGAATCTAATGACTACCCTTACCCCAAGGTGATTCTTAGCAGCCATTCTGTTATGTCACTTAGCCTAAAGCAACTCTACTTCCCAATTTCTTTTCTTCCCTGCAGAGTAAAAGGTTTGCCATAATGTAACCAGCTAACATCAAATTTACCCTTACGACACTCCAGCCCAAGAGAAGAAGCTCTTGACGTTATGAGAACAAAACAGCATTCATTACAGCACTGCTCTCATGTTATGCTCCTGTTGGGAAGTACGTCTTGGGAGACGCTGGCCTCCTTCCCCAAGCCTTCTGTTTGCTTTAAGTACAAAACAGAGATAGGGCTCTGAGAGAAAGGGGGAGGGTAGCTTTAAAAAAAATTGTGTGGCTTTTAAAAAAATACATTTCAGTTGTCACTAAAAAGTCATCAGTGTCTCTTTGAGTGAGTGAGTGATTCACACCCCTGTATGAAAAGTTTCTGAGTCATTGTATGGGATTTAAGTGGGTGGGCTGCATTGACTCAACCTTCAAGCGGGGGGGGGGGGTGGGGTGTTGAGAGACATTGCAAGTCAATATCAATATAAGAGTTATATTTATATTGAATAAGATATTGATGCCCTCCCACTGGGCAGTATTCAGTTCAGGTCCTAGGCTCCAATTTTTTTCCACCACAAAGCTTTGCAAGGTGAGCAAGACTGAAAACAGGAGAGCAAATCAATCCAGACATTGGCAAGGGGTGTCATTATTCTGTTAAGGGCTGTCTGGACCTCCTTTACTCCCAGCCCTCTGTCAGAATGCTCCACCCATGTATCCCAGACTTATGTTTCATTTCTCCCACTGCCAATCCAGAGTGCTGGTTTTGACCAATACAGAGTTTTATTTGACTCTGGGCTATGATACCTTTCAGACCACCTTTCAGCTGGCCTGACCCTCATCATTGGAGGCCCTTCTGTGGGCGCTTCTTCCAAGAGAAGAAGGGTGGTGACAAGAGAAGGGGTCTTTCCATTGGAAGCCCCACACCCCCAATTTGTAGATCATTCTCCCCTGGGAAGCTCACCTGGCCCTGACATTGTCATCTATTTAGCACCAAGCGAAGAAGGCTTTATTCTCCCAGGAGTTTGGAACTGGAAATTGTTCCGGTTGTCATCTTATTTGGGCATCAGCTTGTGTTCACCCAGTTGTTGAGTGGGGAGTTTTTTTCCCCTGCCTTGAGACTGATTTTTGTGGTGAATTTTTAAGTATTGTTTTCCAGCAGGTATATTTTATGCCTTGTCATTAGGAGTTTTGCTACTTCTTTTAGCTGTTTCATTCATTCGTTCATATACGTGCATGCATACATCAATGTTTTCCTTTCAGAAGTCTAATATGCGGGACAAAGCTCCCTCTGAAATGCACTGCTTCTTCTACCCCTTAGGTCAAGGGGATTTTTTTTTCCTGGAAGCAATGAACACAAAAATGACTGCTAAACTTCCACTATATTTCCAGAAGTGCATTTTACATCACGTGAAAGACAACATGAAATGGGGATTATCTGGTGAGGAAACACCAGGAAAACCGAATAAAACGCTGTCTGGATGCAGCCAGTGGTGGAGCAAGCCGATAAGATGCCTGGAGCAGTGCCCGTGCCCCGTGCCCAGGGGCAGGGCCAGCCGCCTGTGGGACGGGGCGAGACGGGGCAGGATGCTCTGTGGGGCCTCCAAGAAGTCTGCCTGCCTCCTCACATTCAGCTGTCAGGAGGACTGTTTGGGGAAGTGGGTGCCCAAGCCACTGTGTCACTCCCAAGAGTGTCTCAGGCGCGCTGCAGGCCCCGCAGTGAGTGCCTCCTGGCATTTTGTAACCCCCCTCAGTGGTGACACCCGGGGCTGACTGCTCCCACCGCACCCCCTTCCTCCGCCCCTGGATGCAGCCCAAGTTTACCAAGTGCAGACCTGCCTGAATGGAACATCCTTAGAAGGCAAGGCAAAACATTCACCTCTCATGAAACCACTTAGTAAAATTGTTTGAGGAAGGTTTAGCTCTGCAGACTGAGCAACTGCTCTTTGGGCTAGGAAAAAAACACTAGCCACGGGAGGAAGCACCAGGCTGGAAGCTGTACCTGGGATCCGAAATGGATGCCAGGAAAGAGCCGCCCTGGCAAACATAAGCCACAGAAACTCTTCAGCAACCATCACACAGATATTTCCAGCAGGAGGTAGAAACTTCCTCTCTCTTGCCAGACAATGCCACTGCAAAATACAGGGGTATTTGCTGAAGGAATAGTGTAATTATTCAAGCTGGCCCAATTCCTAGATTACAAGCTGCTATTTCACATACCATTGAACAGCATGTGGCCCTTTAGCACATGCTAGAACAAGTGACTAGTTACTAGAAAAGTGGTCCTTTCCAATAGCGGAATGCCATATCCATGCCTCCCTGTACCCAACTTGCTCCAGCTTCTATTTCACACATGGACATCTAATTTTGGAGTCCTTATTTAAAGTGCCCAGTTCTACTTTTAAAATCGTTTCAGTTTATCTTACACCCCGCAAAATGAGCATTCTGTTGGCAATTGGTCTCCCTTAACAGATGCAACTGGACTGTTTTGAGGTACTTATTTTAAAATAAATAATAGTAATAATAATGACTGACACCGTAACACATGCGCAGTTTTGGAATGCTTGAAAATAAACAGCTCAGTTACACAGCAAAATGTAGAACACTGCATCTAAGATGCGCCTGGTACTCACCAAGTCAGTAAACCAATGCCAGGGCTGTGGGTAAAGCGACCATATGATGCATTGCACTTACGAAGAAAGGCCTTACCTCAGTGATAGAGCGCCTGTTTATCATGCAAACAGTCCCATGTTCAAACCCCAGCCTCTCCAGGTAGAACTGTGGGAGCCCCCTGTCTGAAATCCTGCTGAGCTTCTGCAAGTCAACATTGGCAATGCTTTTCTAGACGGACCAACATTTTGTTTCAGTATATGGCAGCTTCCTTTGATCCTTCCATTTGAGGAAAACAACATTACAGTACAGGTGTCAGGGTGAAGGGATCGCCTTCTTCCTAACTTGTCAGATTTCTTTTTTAAAAAATGATATTTATTAAGGTTTCAAAGAAAAGAATTACATGAATTAAAAAAAAGAAGGAAAAAAGACAAAAATAAAAGAAAAAGAAAAAATACAAAATACAAAAAAACACTTAAAAAAATACATCAGTCTTTCCATGCCTTACATTCATTTCCTTGTTTCCCTGACCTCCTCACGCCTCCCTTTTTTGTATTCCATTTCAGTTAGTTAATTCAGCAATTTCTTTCCCACTTTGTTTTTATCTTAGTCCTTTAACATAATATATTATAACTTTGGATTCTCACCTGTTAACAATCCATTTTTACATACACCTTTATAACATTGCTGCTTAAACCACTTAGCTTCATTCTGACATCATTCTAACATTCATTAATTGTCAGTTTTCTTTGTACTATTGGGCTTTGTGTGAGCTCCCACCTGCGCTCTGACACAAGTTGACCATGACAGAGAAATCTGGACCACAGAATCTGGTAGCATCCCTTGGAGACTAGGAATGAAGCATGTTTAAAGCACATTCAAAGCACATTCCTCCAGCCTCAAAGAATTGTGGGCAATGCAGTCCACCCCTCACAGAGCCAAAATTGCCAGCCATCCTGAATGAACTATGGTGCCCATAATTCTTTGAGGGGGAAATATGCTTTGAATGTGCTGTAATGTATAATTCTATCTCTCTCGCCCCCTCTCTCACACACAAACACACACAAAAACTTCTGTAAAATGTTATTACCAAGAAAATGTGTGCAGTATCTTTAAGAGGGAGCAGTGAGAGAACATCCATAGAAGCGCAGAGGTGTTGCAGGAACAACTTATTTTCTTGGTGGGCACAAATGGCAGAGGGGCACGCAATGGCGAGAGGTAGAGTTCCACCCCAGAACTCATGTCACAAATTGCAACAACTATTAAGTCAGAGGTGTAGCATAGCACTCCACTCCACAGTTCAACACACAGTGCAACAATTATGACGGGGGCTCGGGGGGGGAGTGCATGACCCTTTGCCCCAAACCACCCCAGTATTGTGGGTCCAGTTCTGCGGAACACTCTCCAGATGGTTAATGGAGAGACCCCCATCTCTGTTGAATTTTGTGAAGACTTTTGAAATTTCAGCAGTAAGCTTTTCTGATTTTATGGTTAATCTTAACTGGTTTATCTCTGTCTCTCTTTTGTAAAGCTTGTTGAATGCTCCATAGAGCTCCACACTGCTGTGAGTATATAAATGGTTTAGATAAATAAATGAAAATAGAAAGCTTTTTTAAAAAAATAAAAAGTAAAATAAGCAATATGAGAACTTTGGTACTGTTTTGGGAGATAACATTGTCTGGACCACTGATAACAAATGAATGAGCTAACACGATTTGCATTTGGGGAAAGCCTTCCTCAGAAAATAAGAGAAGCTGGAAACATTTGGACATACAACACGAGAATATCTTTTAGACTCCCCACAGGCCTTGTCTGCATGTGAGCATTCTTAATGTGGGGTAGAAAGTGCATGAGCATGCTGTTTGAAATTTCTAGCAAGTATACAGTGGGCATTCGAATTTCAGACACAGGCAGTGTACCCTACACTGTCTGGTGTGAATGTGCCTATAGCGCTTTAAAAAATAAAATAAAATAAGCGACTTGGATACACAAACCTTGGCTGCTCTCCATGGTGCTGAAATTCTGCCTCTCTGTCCCACATACCAACTCACCCTTAGCAAAGAATGAACTCTTCTTCCCTAATTCATTGGTTTTAAAAATAAAGACATATAAACTCCACACACATACCGTCGCTGCCGCCAAAAAAAGCCAAAGAAATTGACAAAAGTTAGAACCCCAGTCAAAGACACTTGCGACGGAGCCTCAAGGATTCTTGTGAAAATCATTTCCAAGTAAACATACACAGTTTTTGGGCTGCATATCATGGAATTAACCAATATACCCAATTTGCATAATTATTTCAGCTGCTGCATTTTATAGCATAGTCTGAGAATTTTGGTTACTTTAGTACAGCATTCTGGAACTCCCTAAATGTGCCTCAGTACCCCAAGCCAAATTAGCCTACATAATGCATATTGTAATGGGGGCATAAGCGGAGAGGTTGTGTGAGCAAGATAAGCAAAACCCTTGGTGCCCCCAGGGAAAAGCTACATTTTACATGGATCTCCATATTCCAGTAAGTCAAGAGAAAGAGGGACAATGTGCTGAAGCAGGGAGAAGGAAAAAAAGGAAAGCGATGGCCAGTATTTCCCATCAAACACTGATTTGTAATGGAAGATACAGGAGCCAGAAAAGTTACAGAATCAGAATAAATATATCAAGATCCCAAATCTTGGGATCAATTATTCACACCAGCATAATTCAAGACATCCTAACTAAGGACTCTTCCCTTAGTTAGTCTTGCAGAAGGAAACAGGAAATGAAAAGGGACATCAAATAAAAAGCTAACTTTAAAATTAAAAAAGTCTAGGAAAACAATATCACTTTGGATATAGAAGGCTGCTGTATTGACACATGGTAACGAGGTCAGATTCTGCCATGAGGATCAGAATCTCTAAATTGATGGAGACAGAACAGATTACAGGAGAAGGGGAAGTCAGCCTAAGGGTTTCCACAGCAGCATATTCCTGAGACGTCGCCAGTGAGCTGGCTGCAGCGAACACCAAGCCTTTTTGTGTTATGATCCACAACCCACTTTTGCCAGGTCTAAGAAGTTGGCACTAAAGTAGATTTACTATATATCTATATCTATCTAATCTATATCTATCTATCTATCTATCTATCTATCTATCTATCTATCTATCTATCTATAAGGTAAAGGTAAAAGGACCCCTGACCATTAGGTCCAGTCGTGACCGACTCTGGAGTTGCGGCGCTCATCTCGCTTTATTGACCAAGGGTCATGTGGCCAGCATGACTAAGCCGCTTCTGGCGAACCAGAGCAGCACACGGAAATGCCATTTACCTTCCCGCCGGAGCGGTCCCTATTTATCTACTTGCACTTTGACGTGCTTCCAAACTGCTAGGTTGGCAGGAGCTGGGTCCGAGCAACGGGAGCTCACCCCTCGCGGAGATTCAAAGTGCCGACCTCCTGGTCGGCAAGTCCTAGGCTCTGTGGTTTAACCCACAGCGCCACCTGCATCCCTATCTATCTATCTATCTATATATATGAATATATAAAGACTCTCAATAGAAAAACTTTTTTAAAATAACATGCTGAAGTTAAAATGCCGGGCAGCTCAGGGTAGACTAGTAGGTGTGAGCAAAGTCACATTCACTGTATTCAATTGTGCTCTGCGTATTCCTGAGAGACATTCTCTCTTGCATAGGCTGAACTTTTGGCCTTGCTTTGTATTTAAAAATGACAACTTCTCTCAGAACTCAGGGTATGTGTGCCTGCGCATGGAAACATGAATCTGACAGAATGGGCTGTGTTTGGTGAGATTTACTTACTAACAAGTGTGTTTAGGATTGCAGCCCCAAATCTGCCATTGCTGTTCTGCTCTCTTTGCTAAAGTTAATTGACTTCCTCCTCGCTATATGCAAATCTTACCTGGCTCAGTTTAATCAGATTGCAGAGGGAAACTCTATAGCAACTCAGTTCAAAAAAAAAATGCACCTTCCCTCTTTGTGCTACAATGTGAAATTTGGCTTTCCTAATGATCTTAAGTATTCGACTTACCTGATTTAAGTCTCTTCCAGATATACTGCGCTACTGCTTCTTTATTTGTATTTGTACTTCTGTTATTTTTATTGTATTGATTTGTTTGACTTCAATAAAAAAAGAAATAAAAATGTAAAAGTTTATTTTACAAATTTAATTAAAAATGGTTGTTGTTTTTATTGCACCTTGTTTATTCTATGAATAACTTTATTGAGGAAACTTGTTTTTTAAGGAGCAGCACAATTTTGTTGAAATGCATCAAAACAAAAGCAATCTTGAAAAGGTAGATATTGTCCACCAGTAATATACTGTAGAAAGGTAAATGATAATCTTCAAATTGCAATGCCCCCCAAAAAGACAGAATAGACATGGCAAGTTTTAAGAAGCTAGTACAGCAGGAAAGGCAATCTGATTAGAGGAAGTGGTTAAAAAAACTCCAGCTTCCCAGACTATATGGGACTGGCAGAAATGACTGGCAGAATCCGAGACCAGGGAAGAGAGACGGCGGAAGAAGATTGGAAGAAATTCAAGGACTATCTCGGGAAATATTACAAAATTAGTGAATGTTAGAATAATGTTGGTTAGAATTTAAGTGGTTATTAGCTGTAATTATTAAGATAATTGGGGGGGAGAAAGAAAGGTGGAAAATTAAGTGAAAATTAATGGCGAGGATTTGCTGAATGAATAATTTGAATTGGAATACAAAAAGGGGAGGTATGAGGAGGTCTGAGAAGTAAGTTAAAATAAAATAAGTGAATGGAATTATATGTGTTTTTATTTTTGTATTTTTGTTTTTTGTTTTTTGTATAACCTTTGAAAAGTTAATAAATATATTATAAAAAAAACTTCAGCTTCCCTAATGAGTGAGTGCCTCAAGAGTGTGTGAAGCACTGCACAAATAAGCACGCTCAACATAAGTCTAACCTGAATCTAGTTTAGGAATCAAATTGTTGAGGATTGGGGGGCAATAGCAGCCATGGTAGCTGAAAATGTAACGGCTATTGGCAACAGTCCTGTAGAAAACCTTTCGGTACATAAGATGCTACTGAATTTGACTATCTATCCCATGGGTAGGCAAACTAAGGCCCGGGGGCTGGATCCGGCCCAAACGCCTTCTAAATCTGGCCCGCGGACAGTCTGGAAATCAGCGTGTTTTTACGTGAGTAGAATGTGTGCTTTTATTTCAAATGCATCTCTGGGTTATTCGTGGGGCATAGGAATTCGTTCATATATTTTTTTTTTCAAAATATAGTCTGGCCCCCCACAAGGTCTGAGGGACAGTGGACCGGCCCCCTGCTACAAAATTTGCTGACCCCTGATCTATCCCATGAGTGGGGAACCTGTGGCGCTCCAGGTGTTGCTGCACTACATACAACTTCCATCATCTTAACCATTGGCCATGTTGGTCGGTGCTAAGGGCAACTGGAACCAACAACATCTGTATGCCAAAAGGTTTGGCATTCGTTATCTCTCGCCCGTTATTATCTGCACTGTGTGGCAGAGTAGCTCTCAGGTAGAGTCCCAACCTTGCACCCAGAGGTCTTTCTAAAAAAACAAAAATGCCAAGGATTGGAGCTTCACATGCAAAGGAGATTCCCTGTCATTCAGTTATGGGCTCCCTCTGATCAGCCATGGCCATCAGACACTGCTGGGCTGGCCACCTTAGACGCCCAAATGTCTATGGTCATCTCTGAGGTCCTCTAAAGGACTAGCTGTCTTACTGGAATAGGAAGGATGGGGAATTTGCCAATTCCAACTATTTGCCACAATCTGCCACAACTATTACTCTTGAGCAGCCCTGCTGAAAATCAGCAGGACCTTTTGTGTGGCAGTAGTTAAACCACAGAGCCTAGGGCTTGCCGATCAGAAGGTCGACGGTTTGAATCCCGCGATGGGGTGAGCTCCCATTGCTCGGTCCCTGCTCCTGCCAACCTAGCAGTTCGAAAGCACGTCAAAGCGCAAGTAGATTAATAGGTACCGCTCTGGCGGGAAGGTAAACGGTGTTTCTGTGCGCAGCTCTGGTTCGCCAGAAGCAGCTTAGTCATGCTGGCCACATGACCCGGAAGCTGTACGCCAGCTCCCTCGGCCAATAAAGCGAGATGAGCGTGCAACCCCAGAGTCGGTCACGACTGGACCTAATGGTCAGGGGTCCCTTTACCTTTACCTATCCGCAAGGCCTTAAGGAGCTGCCCGGGTGCATCATTCTCAAAAGAATTTTCCCGAATTTGTTGGGGCCCAAAGATTCCCCACTCCTGCTCAAAAGCGCTTGATGCTTTGATTTTGCAAAGGGTTAAAGACAGGTCAAAAGGTTTTAGAACAAGGTTGGCATTATAGATTGTGGTCTATCAGTTGCCATTTTGCTGTGCAAACTGACTTCTCAGAAGTGGTCTGGCTCCAAAATAAAGATTCTGCCATCTGCCCATTTGGAATTCACAATTATGAAGAACATGTGTTCAGGCATAGCATTAGATTAAAAAAAAAATCAGTGAAGAGATTCAAGACTAAAACATACAAGATCTGTGTTCCTTTAAAAAGTTTGCCTGCTACTGTTGTTGTTGTTGGTGGTGTGTGTGTGTTTTTGGGGGGTTGCAACCATTCCTTGATTAAATTTTGATGGAGTTGCTAGGGGCCAGATAAAAACTGCCCCATGTATTATGGGTAGCCAATTTGCCAATCCCAGTTTATTTAAATTATATTGGGCCAATATCCAATATTAATTGGATATTGGGTCAATTGTAGGGACTTTGCAAGTCTTCCAAGGTTACTGGTGAGACCAGCATGACTAGCCAGGGGACCAGAATAAACTTCTTGAATTTTCTGCTACTGAGGAAGACCAGAGTGAGTCAATTTTTTCTAACGAAAAACATTTCATGACTGTGCTACTGTGACTACAGAATATTGCAGTAGTCAAAGCTTTTTATACATTTGTCCCAAAGAACGGTGCTCTCAAATCTATCCCTAATTGTACTGAGAAGAGGATGAGACCAAGAAAAAAGCTTTCAGAAAACTGATTCACCCAACGAAAGGAGAAATGATTCATGTATGGTGTGATGGGAACACTTTTACAAAGCACATGGCTGGAATGTGACATGAGTTGGCTAAGAAGCCCTCTCCAGGAGCCCCAATGAATGGAGGTCCAAAAAAATTGTGAATGGGAGCAGATGATGACAACTCCAACATTAACGAGGCAGCAATTAAACAACTAAATTGCTGTGTGATGAAATATGCAAACCAATATGATGCTAACTTAATTGTGGGGTGGGGAGAAAAACTAAGGCATAAGAATTCAAGCAATTAAGGAACCATTTCCCTTACATCCTGCAAGTTCTGAAAAGGGTTAACCGTCCAACCATCCACCTGTGACTCTGGTGGATTTCTTAGCTGCAGTTCACCTTAAAAGGATCCACCTTAAATGAATGAGTAACCTCCAAATGTAGGAAGGCTACCTTAATAAAAACTTTCTCCAGCCAGAGCAAAAGCATCTTCCTTTTAAAAGTTCCACTTACAAACTTTGGGTGGGGGGTGAAAGTACAAGAAAAATCCGCCTTTTAAAAGAAGCCAGGGTCAAGTAAAGCCCCAAGAAACACATGGCCAGTATAAAACAGAAGGCAATACTCCTAAGGATTGCAAAGAACCCGTTCTGACCAGGTTGCTGTACCTCTAAATCAATATTAGTAGAAAGCACCTATGCATAATTCCAAAGTTCCTAGCATTGCCATAAAGAAATGATAGCACGAAAGCCAAAAGGATTGGGGATGGAATTCTGCAATGATTAAAATCTATTCTTTAGATCAAAGGCAAAATGTAGCCACAGTTCACTCAAAGGGAAATTGAGGGAACTGGAAGCCAGCCAGCCATTCCTTTCCAACAGGTAGCAGCAGCATTACACTGAGATTAGCTACTACTCTAGGATTCCTTCTTCTGCAAGGTATAAAACACAGAACGCCAAACAAGGGGAAAAAATTAAAGAGGCATTACCTACTTTTAAGTAAGCTAGCAATCTACCCCAGACAGCCATTATTGCAAACAGAGGATCTAAAATAAGCTCTTACCTTGAATAACATGCATAGCTCCTGGAACTAGGCTGTGATATTATCCCAGAGACATTATTTGTAATAGAAAGATAAAATAAGACTGAAGGAAGGAGGAGAGACGGAGGGGAAGAGAAGAGGTGGAGGGAAATAAATAATGAGAAGAGGACTGGGGAAGGAGCGGAAAAGGGAAAGGAGGAGAGGTGGGAAAGGGCAAAAAGGAAAGGAGGAGAGGGGAGGAAATGAAAATAGAGACAGTAAAAAATCTGTCTCCTGCCCACACGGTGGAAAAGAAATTTCTGACAAGCAAAAGAGAGAGAGAGAGAGAGAGAGAGAGAGAGAGAGAGAGAGAGAGAGAGAGAGAGAACTCGCACACATACCAGAGGGGGCAGACAGGGGAATAACAAAGCAGAACAAGGGAATCAAGAGGAATAAAAAATGGTAAGACAAATGTCTAGACCTAAAGCATACAGAGGAGATGGGGAGGTGCAGAGAGAAATTGAGGGTTTGCCGGGAGTGCCATGCTATTTTGCATAATTAGAGTAGTAAACAGCCATGTGTCTGGCAATTTAGGTCAGCTGAGTTGTTAAGAATGTGGGTGAATTTGACACGGAGCAAGGGGGAGCGTGGACCGATCCAATATCACACCAGACTTCTCAAGAATAAAGAAGAGAGGTCATGTTGAGCCTCTGTTATTTGGCTGCAAGTTGCAAAAAGGACGTTGGAGGCAGAAAAAGTGCTGTCTCTGGGAGAGCTCTCCATAATGGGCATGCACAGGTATAAGCTGCTGTGCAAAATCTGATATTGCTAAAATGCAAAACAGTGTGGCTAACCAAACGCTCTTTCAACTAAATCTAACCCTTTGTTGCTCACGTTGTGTCCAGCCGTAACACATCTATGGCTCAGTTTGTCAGAGAGAGCACACACTTGTTGCTTCCACAAATTTATATGGACATTTTCTGAGAGCAATGTTCATTTCCTCTGGATCTTTTTTATTTTATTTTGGAAGCTCCTAAATATACTAAGTATTTGATCAAAATGAAGCAACCTGATAGCCCCAGGATACTTAAAGAGTTTTATGGGTCATTAGCAGTGGCAACAGCAGCTTGAGATGAACCCAGAAGCCACAAGGGACCATTGCATTATTTTGCAGCTTTCTTCCTTAACAATAAGATTCAGGCAGGCAGTTGGAGTGATAAAGCAAGCAGGAACATCATATTACCTCCCCATGGCCATCTGATTTTCAGGACCAGGATTCTGATCTCTGGCGTGATCTATTCCAGTTTGAACTCAATGCAACACGGAGCAGTTGTGTTCTTCAGAAGGTGGAAGGGTTGAAGGCATGATATGTCCCAACTTCTCCTATTTACCAATGACCGCTCCCCGCTTAAAACGGGGGGCGCCCTTTGCGTGGACGCGCACAGCCCTGGATCTGGAGCGGCCCCATCAGCATAGGCTTGGCTCTGCCTTCCCTCAGGTGGGATACCTGGAGGTCCCCGCCTACCTCAGTCAGTTGTCCAATCCCACCTGGGGGAAGCGTTGCCAAGGAAACCAGGCCAGGTAGGGGGAGGGATTACCTGCCCACACAATAGAGGGAGGATCTTACCTGGGAATCCTCACTTGGCTCCAGAGCTTCTCCCACCCTACCCACCCTCAGTTAATGTCTTCCTTTGCAGGTTAACTTTTCTTCATAGGTTTTGCAGGTTAACTTTTCTTCACAGGTATGCGGGCGCTGCTACGATAAGGTCGCTGTTAAAGGGCCGGAAAGGAATTTCCCTGCATTGGCAGGTTTCGCCTTTCCCGTAGCAAAACATCACAACTTTGGCGGTATCAGGCCTTGGGCGGAATCCTTTAGTCCATCTTCCTCTTTGCGGCGGCGATACCAGGGTTCCCCGTTAAAGGGGTTTCTGAAGGGAGGCTTTGACCGTACGCCGAAAGGTCGTCATTGCTCTCCCCTGCAGCGGCGGCGTAACAGGGGCGGCTATCTCTGCTTGAACATATGTTCTCCAGAGCCGGCCCATCCACCCCCACACACTGGATAACCCTGATGCTCCCTAGGTCCCCGGCTGGGGACTGGGGAGGGAGAACGCCCAATGCCTGAGCCAAGGTCTACGCACATTTGAAATTTAATAAAGTTGTGGCCAACTTAATCCCATAGCACGTTGTCTTGAGTCGTTATTCCACATGACGGGGGGGGGGGGACCGCTCGGGATCTGGGGACTCCGCCTGTCCACGCAAGACAGCCCCCATTGTCTGGCAACTCCTGCTGTAAATTACTGCCCTTTTTGCAGATGCCTTGTTCAAAAATGTCTGATGCTGTCCTTCAGCTCCCTCCCCAGGGTCTCTAGAAGTTAAAATCCAAATCCTAACCCTAACCCTAACCCTATGACTGCTTAGCACTGGGCTTCTGGGTTGGAGATTTCTTTCCAACACTCTTTGCGGGGTGACCAGAGCAAAAACATTTTGACTAATGGCACCCTGTTTATGGAATTCCCACCCCAGAGAGATTTGCCTGGCATCAACGTTGCTTTTGTTTCAGTGCCAGGAAAAGAAGTTTGTATTTCCTCAGGTTTTTCAATGTATTAATACATTTTTAATGCTGCTAAGGGTTGCTGTTTTTTGGGGGGGCGGTATATTTATCTTGCTTTTCTCAACTGCTCTGGAAGCACACCTAGTTTTCTATATTCTGGTTAATCTTGGCTGCTTGTTAACAATGGAAGAGTTTTTATTCCTTAACCCACAATCTGAAGTTGGATAGTGAAGGAAATAAAGTTCGATCTCTTTGTGGAGGAGATTGGTCAGGTAAGTGCAATATTAACTGAAATGCAATAGCATCTCATTATTCTCCTCTCCATACCTTCTACCCTTTTCTTTTCTTTTTAATATATTTTTGATTTTGACATTATTAGCAACCCAAAAGTGCAGTAGCAAGGTGTTGCATCATACCATAGTGCAAGCAAAATAAGCAATAAATATTAAGAAAAGGAAATGGTAACAAACCAGTGTAAATCAAGATACCAATATGCCCCAAGTTGATATGGATGGTGAATACTGAGCCATCTAGAGGAGAAGCCTTTCCTAGACAGTTGGCTGTTGGCTCTGGTGCAAGAAATGAGCATGGGTATGTTCAAGGCTCTGGAGTGGCTCTGGATATTATGGAATACAGGGGTCTACTTCCTGTTTTCTATAAAATAATAATAATAATAATAATAATAATAATTTATTTATACCCCGCCCATCTGGCTTGGTTTCCCCAGCCACTCTGGGTGGCTTCCAACAAAACACAAAAATACAGTAACCTATTAAACATTAAAAGCTTCCCTACACAGGGCTGCCTTTAGATGTCTTCTAAAAGTTTGGTAATTATTTTTCTCTTTGACATCTGGTGGGAGGAGGTGGTGTAGTGATTAAGAGCGGTAGACTCGTAATCTGGTGAACCGGGTTCACTTCCCCGTTCCTCCACATGCAGCTGCTGGGTGACCTTGGGCCAGTCACACTTCTCTGAAGTCTCTCAGCTTCACTCTGTTAGCTGCTTTGAGTCTCCTTAAGGGGAGTAAAAGGTGGGATATCAAATCCAAACTACTCTTCTTCTTCTTCTTCTTCTTCTTCTTCTTCTTCTTCTTGTTTTTAGGTGCCAGCTCAGCCAAATTGCTGTTCAAGCAGGGGTTCAGCCTGGGCAATGGTTGGCAATTTTAGAGCCCTCCGGATTATTATTCAGTGTTCATCTGATTTGCATTCATGATGTTATCAAGAGGGTTATACACAAGTGTGCTTTGAATACCATTTGTGCCTGCCCAAAGAGGCAAGACATGCTTCTTTGTTTCAATAGGTGCATGTCTCATACTTTCCTGCTAAACTCTTCCAACTTATTGATCCATAAATATTCCATGGGGGGAGGGGTGTTGTTTTTGTTTGTGTCCACTGGGGAAGAATTGTAAACAACAAATAAAGCAGAATGATGTGTGAATGATCCAGTATAAATCTACCACAAGTGCACAAAAGGTAAAGGTAATGGTACCCCTGCCCGTACGGGCCAGTCGTGTCCGACTCTAGGGTTGTGCGCTCATCTCACTCTAGAGGCCGGGAGCCGGCGCCGTCTAAGGACACTTCTGGGTCACGTGGCCAGCGTGACGAAGCTGCTCTGGCGAGCCTGCACCAGTGCAGCACATGGAAACGCCGTTTACCTTTCCACTGTAAAGCGGTACCTATTTATCTACTTGCACTTAAGGGTGCTTTTGAACTGCTAGGTGGGCACACAATAGTGCACACCACAAGTGCACTATTATTGTGTAAATGACATATTGCGGAATATACCCACAAAGAAAATACCAGTCTTTTTATTTCTGTCTCTGCTGACATTAGATTCTTACTTTGCTTTTTATTGTGTTTCGAGTGCTCTTCACAAACAAAAAAGAGTGATAACTGTACACACACCCACACAACTTTGGAGGCTGACAATTCTCCCTCGTGAACTGAAGTTTCATCTGGCTCTGGTTGATGGATCTTGGGGTTCTTGGGGGGGTTGGATGGCAAACGGAGCCAGCAAAGTTGAAATCTGTCCACTCTGATGTGCATCAGCCAATCAGGTGTGCAAACTCTTGTCCTCTGAGGATCAATGCCCTCTTTGGGATGCCAGATCCACTCAACTGTGTTAACTGCTACACACATACGATTGGTCCTTAATTTTATTTAGTCATGTTTTAAAGTATTCCACAGACTCAGGGCAGATTGCAGCCATTTCATCAATAGTTGTCCTAATAATGATAATAATAATAATAATAATAATAATAATAATAATAATAATAATAATTTATTATTTATACCCCGCCCATCTGGCTGGGCCTCCCCAGCCACTCTGGGCGGCTTCCATAAAAACCAAAAATAGAGTAAAATATCACACGTTAAAAACTTCCCTGAACAGGGCTGCCTTAAGATGTCTTCTAAATGTCAGGTCGTTATTTATCGCTTTGACATCTGATGGAAGGGCGTTCCACTGGACGGGCGCCACTACCTAGAAGGCCCTCTGCCTGCTTCCCTGTAGCTTTGCTTCTCGCAATGAGGGAACTGCCAGAAGGCCCTCGGCGCTGGACCTCAGTGTCCGGGCAGAACGATGGGGGTGGAGACGCTCCTTCAGGTATACTGGGCCGAGGCCATTGAGGGCTTTAAAGGTCAGCACCAGCACTTTGAATTGTGCTCGGAAACGTACTGGGAGCCAATGTAGGTCTTTCAAGACCGGTGTTATATGGTCTCGGCGGCCGCCCCAAAGGGTCCTCAATTTAGATTTTAGATTTAGATGGCTTAATAATAATAATAATAATAATAATAATAATAATAATATATGTACTCCACCCATCTGACTGGGTTGTCCCAGCCACTCTGGGAAGCTTCCAGCATATAAAAAAATGTAATAAAACATTAAACATTTTTAAAAACCTCCCTATACAGGGCTGCCTTCAGATGTCTTCCAAAGGTTGTATAGTTACGTATCTCCTTGACATCTGATAGGAGGGCATTCCACAGGGAGGGTGCCACTACTAAGAAGGCCCTCTACCTGGTTCCCTGTAACCTCACTTCTCGCAGTTAGGGAACCACCAGAAGGCCCTCAGAGCTGGACCTCAGATAATAATAATTTATACCCCACCTATATGGCTGAGTTTCCCCAGCCACGCTAGGTGGCTCCCAACAGAATATTAAAAACATGATACAGCATTAAACAATAAAAACTTCCCTAAACAGGGCTGCCTTCAGATGTCTTCTAAAAGTCAGATAGTTCTTTATTTCCTTGACATCTGGTGGGAGGGCGTTCCACAGGGCGGGCGCCACTACCTAGAAGGCCCTCAGCCTGGTTCAATGTAGCCTACTTCTTGCAGCGAGGGAACCGCCAGAAAGCCCTCAGCGCTGGATCTCAGTGTCCGGGCAGAATGATGGGGGTGGAGATGCTCCTTCAGCTATACAGGGCCGAGGCCGTTTAGGGCTTTAAAGGTCAGCACCAACACTTTGAATTGTGCTCAGAAATGTACTGGGAGACAATGTAGGTTTTTCAGGACCAGTGTTATAGGGTCTGGGTGGCCACTCCCAGTCACCAGTCTAGCTGCCACATTTTGAATTAGGAGACAAAGGACAGCAAATAACCATTCCTTTCCATTCAAAATTTTCTTGTACCATACCCCTCCTTTTCTCCCTGAAATCAGCCCTCGCACAACATACACTTTGTTCTAATTCCATTCACCGCTACCAGCTTTGCTTCTACAGAGCTAGAGGAGAAACATTTGGAAATGAGAGAGATGGCATCAAGATGTTCTGTGAGAGAAATGTGATATCGGGGGAGGAGGAAGAAGGCAGCCCTTTGAAATAAGGAAACACTTTTAAAAATAAAATACTTCCGACTCCTTTCCTGGTTACATTACCAAACATGTCTGACTCTTTCATCCAAGGATCTTGAGGCAGTTATTCCATTTTATCCTTGCAATAGCAATGACAAACCTAGACAGCTTCCTAAAAAGCAGAGACCTCACCTTGCCAACAAAGGTCCATATAGTTAAAGCTATGGTTTTCCCAGTAGTGATGTATGGAAGTGAGAGCTGGACCATAAAGAAGGCTGATCGCCGAAGAATTGATGCTTTTGAATTATGGTGCTGGAGGAGACTCTTGAGAGTCCCATGGACTGCAAGAAGATCAAACCTCTCCATTCTTAAGGAAATCAGCCCTGAGTGCTCACTGGAAGGACAGATCCTGAAGCTGAGGCTCCAATACTTTGGCCACCTCATGAGAAGAGAAGACTCCCTGGAAAAGACCCTGATGTTGGGGAAGATGGAGGGCACAAGGAGAAGGGGACGACAGAGGATGAGATGGTTGGACAGTGTTCTCGAAGCTACCAGCATGAGTTTGACCAAATTATGGGAGGCAGTGAAAGACAGGAGTGCCTGGCGTGCTCTGGTCCATGGGGTCACAAAGAGTCGGACACGGCTAAATGACTAAACAACAACAACATCCTTGCAATAACTTAGTGGTGCGGTGCCCAAGACAACCTCAGCAAGACTCATGTCTGAATTGGAGTTTGAACCTGGGTCTTCCTTGTCCAACTTCAAGACTACTAGCCCATGCTAGGCTGACTAGGGGGGAAGATAGAATATTGGTCCCTAACAGTAGCTGTGCACCTTCTGCATTTTTCAATGGTCCTGATAAAAAGCACAGTCTGCTCTTGCAACTGGGCACAAAACAACCGCTCTAACCCCCCATGCTGTGAGACAGGTCAGAAGCCTCTGCAGATCTTAACAACAGTTATCTGTGTCCTGTCACTCAAAACAAACAGAGAGAAGAATAAATAAGGCTCACAACTGTTCATACAGAATCTCCCCCATGGATTTATTCACTCTTGCCCCCATGCAGAAAGCCAGGCCTCCCTACTAGCTTGGGAAGAAACTGCATTTGTCTGGGTGGCTGAGAAGTCTGTGTATGCCAAGTCCATGTTTTTCCTAGAATAGGGATGGAAAGGAGACTGGTGGCTCTCCAGACAGGGTTGCCACCATTGTTCTGGCAAAATGCAGGACAGGACAGCAGTGGCGGAGGAAGGGGGTGTGGGGGGTGCCATCCACCTGTGGCGTCATCACTGTAGGGGGTGACAAAATGAGTTTTTAAAAAAAAATAATTGGACTCACCATTTTTTTTAGGAGTGATGTGGCTTAAGCACCTGCAGGTTCCGCGCTGCCTAAAACAGCAGCGTGGGACTTGTGTCTGCCTACTGCCTCTCCCTCAGCCGACCTACAGCTGAGGGGGAAGCGGTGGAGAGGCTGCAAGCATCAGAGAGGCTCGCCCCGCCCCATGGGTGCATTGCTCCACCCCCACGGATGTGGATCGCCCCACCCCCGGATGGAGAACATGCCCCCCCAGGCACCTGAGCGGCTAGCTATGCCGCTGCAGGACAGTGCGGTAAAAAGGGTAAAGGTAAAGGACCCCTGGTCGGTTAAGTGCAGTCAAAGGCGACTCTGGGGTTGTGGCGCTCATCTTGCTTTCAAGCCAAGGGAGCTGGCGTTTGTCCGCAGACAGCTTTCTGGGTCATGTGGCCAGCGTGACTAAACCAATTCTGGCACAACGGGACACCATGACGGAAACTAGAGTGCACGGAAATGCCATTTACATTCCCGCCGGAGAGGTACCTATTTATCTACTTGCACTGGTGTGCTTTCGAACTGCTAGGTTGGCAAGAGCTGGGACAGAGCAAGGGGAGCTAACCCCATCATGGGGATTCGAACTGCCGACCTTCCGATCAGCAAGTCCTAGGCTCAGTGGTTTATTTTTTTTATAAAAAATAATATTTATTAATATTTATTAAGCTTTTCCAGACAGTAAAAATTACAAAATTGTAAATAAGAAAGTAAGAAAACATAACAATAGTAAAAGTGAAAGAAAAAAAAATACAAAAATAGACAATAAAGAAGAAAATTAATAAAGAAGAAAAAAACAGTCAATATTTTCATGTCATATCCTTCATTTACTTGTTTCCTGACCTCCTCACACCCCCCTTTTCTGTATTCCAGTTCACGTAGTTAGTTCAGCAAATCCTTACCCTTTATCCTTTATCTTTACTTATTATCTTAACCTTTTATAACTATATATTTCCAGCCATTATCAATCCACATTTACATATTCTTATTCGTCTTTTTACCAAAACCGCTTATTTTCAGTCCAACATCACTTCAACATTCATTAATTTTACAGTATTTCTGCAGGTAGTCTTTAAATTTCTTCCAATCTTCTTCCACCGCCTCTTCTCCCTGATCTCGGATTCTGCCAGTCATTTCTGCCAATTCCATGTATTCCATCACCTTCATCTGCCATTCTTCCAGTGTGGGTAAATCTTGTGTCTTCCAATATTTTGCAATTAATATTCTTGCTGCTATTGTTGCATACATAAAAAAAAAATTGTCCTTCTTTGGCACCAATTGGCCGACTATGCCCAAGAGAAAGGCCTCTGGTTTCTTCAGGAAGGTATATTTAAATACCTTTTTCATTTCATTATAGATCATCTCCCAGAAAGCCTTAATCTTTGGGCACTTCCGGAGGCGGCGCCATCAGTAATGGCGGATTTCCTCTAGCTTAGAGGGAGAAGCTCCACGGAAATCGGGTGTTACCGCTACGGCGAAGCGGGGACCCTTTCGAAAATCACAGGCGGACAAAGCCTGTGTCTGTGGGACTCGGCGGGCACCTTAAGTGCCCCCCCAATGGCAAGGGAACCCCGCGGCTCAGTGGTTTAGACCCCAGGGCCACCCGTGTCCCAGGACAGTACAGTGCAGTGCGGGGGGGACGACATTATTATTATTATTTTTCATCTGGTGCTGAAGTGACTTCAAAGCAATCCATGACAACTATTGGAGCCTAACAGGATGGCCCCTCTGAAATTTGTCTCACACGTGCGTACACGCACACACATATATGGATTTGTAAATCTGTCTGTGCTTGGCTACCAAGAGCTTAAAGACATGACCTTTCACACACCTTTTCAAACACATGCATTTGGAGAGCCAACATGGCAGACACAGAGACACACACAGAGAGACAGACAGAGAGAGAGAGAGAGAGAGAGAGAGCACTGAAATATAGGACAAAACTGTTATAATACAGGACGTAGCATCTTGCATCGAAATATGGGAAATACGGACTTCCGTGTTAGCGCCTCCAGCAATGGCGGATTTCCTCTGACCGGGAGGAATCCGCTTTGTGGAAATTAGGGTCTGGACCACCACGGCGAGGCGGAGACCCACCAAAAACCACAGTCGGGAGAAGCCTGTGGACGTGGGATTCGGCTGGCACATTTTGCGCCCCCCTACTCTCGGGGAAACCCGGTTTCGGGGATCCGGAGCGACGTGGGGTGAGCGGCGCAGTGCTTCGAATTGACTGCTCTTTTCACGGAGTGAAGCCGCATTGCTGTTGCTGGAGAGCGCTGACTTTTTCCTGTGGACAATTGGACTTTAAACAACTACCCGTGAGTAGAACGGAAAATTGACTATGAAACATCTTAATTTGGCACCGAAGCGGGAAGGTCTAAACAGGAAGTCCGCCTTCCGCTTTTGTAAATAGACTGAAGCAAAGACATTGCAAGCTATAGTCTGGAAAGTCATTTGTAAAGGACTAAATTTCCATCAGCTAAAAATACCAAACCCCCCTTGGAAGCAGGAGAAGAGGGGGGAAATCTTAGATTGTTTAAACCTGCAGGAGAGAGAGTAAAGAAAGATAAATTTCCACCATCTTGAACCTGGGAACGGGGTGTCAGAGACTGACGCTTTGGGGAAGTTCATTGACTGTGAATAAAACATTTTTTGACAGATAGTTAAAAAAGAGAAACATATTGATTCCAATGTTTCCTTTTGCACTTAAAAGGAACAAAATATCTGAAAAACAAAAGTAATTTTGTTGCCGGATCTGCTTTCAAAAAGACGGATACAAACAGAAATTGTTTCCTCTAGAGGGAGCTTGTGAAACTGTTGCTGGAGTCGATCTGGGGAATTTTACAGCTGCAGAGATTAAAGATCGTGGGAAACAGACATTGACCTTGAACAAGAATGTGCCCACAAGAAGCCTTAGTGCTTGCTCTTTGCAAGACAAGCGCTTTACTGGAACAGCTACATGAAAAGATGAATTTGATGACTGTTGCAGTTAGCAATTTTGGACAAACAGTGAATACCAACATAGAAACCACTCAGGAACCAACTCAGGAATTTGCTTTGACAGGGCAAGTTGTGCAGAAGACAAAGGAGGAGGTTGTTGCTGAACCTCAAGTAATAGAAATGGAGAGAGCCGCAGCCTCGCAGGAACATAAGTTGCTGTTTCTGACGACTGAACCTGGAGAAAGTCAGATTTGGAGAGATGGAGTACTGTTTGGTTTGGAGATGGGAAGGTGGGCGGATCCCCCTATGCAGGGATGTTTTGACTTTTGGGATCTGGTTTTGGGACAGGGGGAGTTTGGAGTGGTGGGGGCCCTTAACCTTGGAGGGACTTTGAAACATGTCTTCAAATATTTTTTTTGGATTTCAGTGCTGACTATGGAGAATGGGCTGATCTGTCGAGAAGGGATGATATCGCCAAGTTGGGAGTCTCCCCGAGATCTACCCCTCAGTGAGAAAGGAAGGAAATTAAGAATAAGATCAGCAGAAGACAAAGTAAAGTACAGGTACAAACATGAAGAAGACCTGCAGAAGGGACATGGAAAAGACTTAAGAGCCTCGGATAGAAGGTCACCAGGTTGATGGACCGGATGGAAGGGATAGAAAGGACTGACAAAACCCGAGACCAGGAAGAAGAGACGATGGGTGAAGATTGGAAGAAAGTTTTTAAAATTCATTTAGAGAATTATTGTAAAATTAATGAGTGTTAGAAAAGATGTGGGAGTGAAACTATTTGGCTTTAGTAGAAATGCTATAAGGAATTATGTATAAATAAGTTTTAAGCTTTAGGGCTTTTATGGTAAGATAAGGTTAAAATAAATTAAGGCAATTTAATGACAGAATATATTGAAAGATGGAAAGGATTTGCTGAGATAATTAATAACTGGAATACAAAATAGGGAGGTGTGAGGAGGTCGATGAAACAAGTTAATGAAAGATAAAGATTTGGGAATATTGGATTTGTTTTTAATTTTTTTGTCTGCCTTTGTTTTTGGTTTTGATGTATTGTATGTTTTGTTTTTTTGTTTTTCTTTTCTTTTTTATTGACTTGTATTGTTTAATTCCTTTTTTCTTGACTATTTTTTTTCCTTTTCCTGTTCTTTTTTTTCTTTTTGTTCCTCTCCGTAATTTTAAATTCTCAATAAATATCATTTAAAAGAAAGAAAGAAAGAAAGAAAGAAAGAAAGAAAGAAAGAAAGAAAGAAAGAAATATGGGAAATACAGGACAGGTGGCAATCCTCTCTCCAGAAATTGTTGGACTCCAACTCCCACCATCCCTGACCATTGTCCAAGCTGGCTGGGGCTTAGGGTTGGAGTCCGATGACATCTAGAGAGCACCACACTGACATCTGTGTACCAGAGGCATTGAGTGCATACGAACACCATATGTGCTTCATTTTAAAGAACAGCCTGGAGCACTCTTGAGTAAACTACCTGTTACCTGTTTGCCTACTCAGGATCATTGGTCTTAGTTTGAGAGGGGGGGAGAGTTCACCCACTGTCTCGCCAAACCAGAAGAACTGAAAGGTTTAAAATGCAATGGAAGTCCAAGAGAGGAAGGACTGGACTTTGGCGCCCTTCATGCTGTGAAAGGGGCGGAGGCTCAGAGTGACCAACTTGTAGCTAAGAGCGGCAGGCTCGGCGCCGCACTCTGGATGTTAATTGTAAATAAACATACCATAAAACTGCCAGAGAGTCATTAATACTCCAGTAATAAGATCATTAAGTGTGCAGATAATACAACGATGGTTGGTTTAATCACGGCTGGAGAGGGGAAGGCGGCCTATGGGAAGGAAGTTGAGCAGTTGGGGGAGTGGTGCAGGAAAAACAACTTACTCCTTAACTTAAAGAAAACAAAAGAGATTACAGTGGACATCAGGAAATGTAAATTGAATATTCAGCTACTTATGATTGAGGGGAAGTGTGTGGAACAGGTCTCGGTGTTTCGATTTCTGGGAATGAAGTTGAGAGATGACCTAACCTGGGGAGAAAACAGCAAGGACTTGATGAAGAGAGCACAGCAGAGATTGTATTTTCTGAGAATCCTCAGGAAAAACAATCTCTTAAAGGACCTGTTGATGCCATTTTACCATTGTACTGTTGAGAGTGTATTAACTCATGATCTGTGTGTGTGGTTTGGGAGCTGCACAGTCAGGGGAAAATCAATGCTGTCAAGGGTTGAAAAGACTGTGGAGAGAATAACTGGGTGCACTCTTCCCACCTTGGATCAAATCTATGCTTCCAGGTGCCATAAGAAAGCTGCAGAGATAGCGCAGGATAGTGCACACCCCAGAAATGATCTATTTCAGCTTCGGCCTTCTGGAAGAAGGTACAGGGTTATAAAGACTAGGACTAGCTGCCTGAGAAACAGTTTCTATTCAAATGTGATTTTGGTTTTAAATGCAGTGTAAGGTAGTCTCTATGGGAGTATATTATATTTAATTATGGGGTATAAGAGTTTTTAGGGGGCTAACCAGGCTGGGATAGCAGGCTTGTTGGTTTTTGAATGTCCTATGTAGATTTTTTCAATTTCGTTGTTCTGTATGGGACAATGACCATAAAGAGTATCGTATCGTATTGTAATTCTTATCAGAGTTTGCTTGCCTGCCTGAGATCATTACATCATGATGGTTGTCATCAGTGCTATACAGTGGTACCTCGGGTTACATACGCTTCAGGTTACAGAAGCTTCACGTTACAGACTCCGCTAACCCAGAAATAGTATTTCGGGTTAAGAAGTTTGCTTCAGGATGAGAACAGAAATCGTGCTCTGGCGGCACGGCAGCAGCAGGAGGCCCCATTAGCTAAAGTGATGCTTCAGGTTAAGAGCAGTTTCAGGTTAAGAATAGACGGACGAACGAATTAAGTACTTAACCCGAGGTACCACTGTATTTCTAGAAAAAGTGGTGCCAGAATTCATCATGAATGACTCCCTTTGTTATGTACAGTGGTGCCCCGCAAGACGAATGCCTCGCAAGACGAAAAACCCGCTAGACGAAAGGGATTTCCGTTTTTCGATGCGCTTCGCAAGACGAATTTCCCTATGGGCTTGCTTCGCAAGACGAAAACATCTTGCAAGTCTTGCAGTTTTTTTTGCTCCCCCCTTTTTCTAAGCCGCTAAGCCGCTAATAGCCTTTTAGCCGCTAAGCCGCTAAGCCTTTAATAGCCACTAAACCGCTAAACCGCTAATAGCGCTAATCCGCTAATAGGGTTGCTTCGCAAGACGAAAAAACCGCTAGACAAAGAGACTCGCGGAACGGATTATTTTCGTCTTGCGAGGCACCACTGTACTCACCCTGGGTTCTCACCCTGGGCCAAGCAGGGGGATACTGTAGATAGTTATGCAAATGAAGGATCAAAAGTGACGTTCAGTGATTGGATAGTTTGTATGCAAATGAAGGATCGAAAGTGACGTTCAGTGATTGGATGGTTTTAGAAAGTTGCAACAGTTACCTTGTTCTGGAGCTCAATATAAGCAGACTGACTGAGCTCCTCAGTTCAGTTCTGTTCTGGCTTTTGAATAAACAAGAGCTGTTTGAAGAATCGCTGTGTCGTCTGATATGTTCGCCCACAACTTAACACCCTTGTTCTCTTATAATGGCAATGATGTCCACCTGAGAGGTGCAGGAACTGAGTTCAGGTGAGTTCCAGCTGGGGGGAAGAAAGCCCTGGCTTTGTTTCAGCTGCACTGTAAACCAATCGCTGAGATTTACAAGTGGGGTGAATGCTGCTGCACTCTGGGTCCTGCTTGGAATAATAGAATCATAGAACTGTAGAGTTGGAAGGGACGCTGAGGGTCATCTAGTGGTAACCCCCTCCAATGCAAAATGCACTTGACTATAACACAAACAATGTTTAGTACAATATTCTCCTTGGCCATAGTAGAAATCATTGTTCAATTAAAAAAACCAAAAGATATGCCAATTGTGGTGTAGTGGTTAAGAGCGGTAGTCTCGTAATCTGGGGAACCGGGTTCGCGTCTCTGCTCCTCCACATGCAGCTGCTGGGTGACCTTGGGCCAGTCACACTTGTCTGAAGTCTCTCAGCCCCACTCACCTCACAGAGTGTTTGTTGTGGGGGAGGAAGGGAAAGGAGAATGTTAGCCGCTTTGAGACTCCTTAAAGGGAGTGAAAGGCGGGATATCAAATCCAAACTCTTCTTCTTCTTCTTCTTTGATCAGAACAGGAAAAAGGCAAAGGAGCGAAGAGACAGTTATGTATTAACACACAAAAGCACTCATAAAAGAAGCACAAAGCCCACACCATAGACCGGGGGGGGGGGAGGTAACTGAAGGAAAGAGAAAAATTACAGGTGCAGCTGCTGTGTTGACCTAATGGGCACACAATGTCCGAAACTGCACCACGCTTGAGCGAGGCCTAAGATTATAGCAGTATCTCTGCCATTTAATTGTTTGTAACTCTACCCAACTCAATAATGCAAGTTCAGCCATAATAATAATAATAATAATAATAATAATAATAATAATAATAATAACAATTTATTATTTGTACCCCGCCCATCTGGCTGGGTTTCCCCAGCCACTCTGGGCGGCTTCCATAGAAACCAAAAATACAGTAAAATATCACAGATTAAAAACTTTCTTGAACAGGGCTGCCTTAAGATGTCTTCTAAATGTCAGGTAGTTATTTATCACTTTGACATCTGATGGAAGGGCGTTCCACAGGGCAGGCGCCACTACCGAGAAGGCCCTCTGCCTGGTTCCCTGTAGCTTTGCTTCTCGCAATGAGGGAACCGCCAGAAGGCCCTCGGCGCTGGACCTCAGCGTCCAGGCTGAACGATGGGGTGGAGACGCTCCTTCAGGTATACTGGGCCGAGGCCGGTTAGGGCTTTAAAGGTCAACACCAGCACTTTGAATTGTGCTCGGAAACGTACTGGGAGCCAATGTAGGCCTTTCAAGGCCGGTGTTATGTGGTCTCGGCGGCCGCCCCCAGTCACCAGTCTAGCTACCGCATTCTGTATTAGTTGTAGTTTCCGAGTCACCTTCAAAGGTAGCCCCATGTAGAGCGCATTGCAGTAGTCCAAGCGGGAGATAACTAGAGCATGCACCACTCTAGCCATCTAACTAGTGCAGTGGTACCTCGGGTTAAGAACTTAATTCGTTCTGGAGGTCCGTTCTTAACCTGAAACTGTTCTTAACCTGAAGCACCACTTTAGCTAATAGGGCCTCCTGCTGCCGCCGTGCCGCCGGAGCACGATTTTTGTTCTCATCCTGAAGCAAAGTTCTTAACCCGAGGTACTATTTCTGGGTTAGCGGAGTCTGTAACCTGAAGCATCTGTAACCTGAAGTATATGTAACCCGAGGTACCACTGTACTAGTACTAACTAGTACATGGGTGGCGCTGTAGGGACGCGGGTGGCGCTGTGGTCTAAACAACTGAGCCTAGGGCTTGCTGTTCAGAAGGTCGGCGGTTCGAAAATGAACCATGGAAAGAGAAGAAAGGGAGTCATTGATATCTTAAGGGTGTAAAATGAGTACCGTATTTTTCGTCCCATAGGACACTTCACACCTAGTTTTTTTTGGGGGGGGAAATAAAGGAAATTTTTTTCCCTTTATTTCCCCCCCAAAACCAGGTCGGGGAAACCGAACCAGGTCGAGGAACAGCGGGATGGCGGCGCTGCGCCTCCCTGCTGTCCCCCGAGCTTGTGGGGCTGGCAGATGTCTGCCCGGCGCGCGGGGCGCTCTGCTTCAGGGTGCCTCTCGCGCCGGGCGGCAGGCTGCTATCCACAGCGTGGGGAGCCCTGCGGGGAACTCCCGCAGGGCTGCCTAGGCTGCGGATGTGTTCCCGAAGCGCTGGGCGCTCTGCTTTCAGGGCGCCCGACGCTCCGGGAAGCAGGCTGCTCTCCGCAGCCTAGACATCCCTGCGGGACCTCCCGCAGGGCTGCCTAGGCTGCGGATGTCTTCCTGAAGCCTGGAGAGTGAGAGGGGTCGGTGCGCACCGACCCCTCTCGCTCTCCAAGCTTCAGCGAAAGCCTGCATTCGCCCCATAGGACGCACCCAGATTTCCCCTTCATTTTTGGAGGGAGGAAAGTGCGTCCTATAGGACGAAAAATACGGTATTTTAAATTGTAAAACAGAAAAATTAATAAAAATTATATTTTTTAAAAAAATAGGTGGCCCTTTTGCCTGATCCTGCAGGACTCTGCTTATGGTCTTATTAACAGCATAATCCTATGCATGTCAGCTCAGACGGCTAAAATCGTGCGCGCCCTTGCCTGGCTGATAAGTCGAACTCAGTGGGGCTTTCTTGTGAGCAAACACACACAGGATTCCACAACCAGAATTCCTTCTTATGTTACAGTGATATCAATGGATGTGGTGGGACTCCTTCCCAATATGCAGTTAATCTGAAAAAGTTTGGGCACCGAGGAAATGCTGGCATTTGAAGAAATGAAGTTTTCTTATACCGAGTCAAATCATTGGTCCCTCTATCTATTGGTCATCTAGTCCAACCCCCTCCAAACACAGCTCAAGAATCCCTGACAGCTGACCACCTAACATCTGTTTTAAAACTTCGGATGCATGCCGTACTGGGCAAGACACCCAACTGCGGTAGGTTCTCGCAGCCTTTTTTAGTGCTGCACAGTGTGGTATAGTGGTTAGAGTATTGGACTGCAGTTGGGTTAAGAGACTCATGGATTCAGACCCGTCTCAGCTCTAAATCTGACCCAGCCTGGCCTGCCTGGTGCAGTTGTTGTAGGGAGAAAATAGGGTGAGTGGAACACAGCCCTTGTGGAACACAAGGCAGAAAGGCTTGTGCATGAGGGGCGGTACAAGTGCACAAAAATTCTATATATATATAGAGAGAGAGAATTTGAAGGGTCTCCTGAGGGTCATCTACTCCATCCCTCTGCAATGCAGAAATCTTTCGCCACTCACCCCCCCCCCAAACAGACAGAGTTATTTAATAGCATTTCTTAAGTGCTTAATATTTAAAATATGTTAAGTCATCTACAAAAAGGGCTGTAGGCTTAACTCAACTGTGGAGCCTAAATTAGGCGTGTCCATTCATATTAGTAGGTCTACCCCGAGTAGGACAAACATACTCAGGAAAACAACATACCCCGATTCGTTTTAAGGGTTCTTCCACCACCACCACCTCCCGCAAGTGAATGGGTCATACTCAGAGGAGACCCATTTAAGTTATTAGGTCGTATGTTAACTGGGTTTAATTTATTCTCCATTGCTTCAGACGTCCTGAAGAGTCCTCTTGCAAGTAATTTTAAAAAAATCATATGGTATTTATTTATTTATTTCAGGCATTTTTATGCTGCTTAACGCCTGTAGTTTTTAAGCGGTGTACAACGAGGCTATGCAAAATGAGCACGAGAGAGAGGAAATCTGTTAAAATGAACAGATAACTCTCAGGGAAATATTATTGTTTTTAATGCCAGCTGATACATATAATATAAATGTATGTTTTTACTGTAATTTTACTGTTGTTAGCCGCCCTGAGCCCAGCTCTGGCTGGGGAGGGCGGGGTATAATTATTATTATTATTATTATTATTATTATTATTATTATCTTAGTATTGCCCACACAGGCTGGCAGTCGGTTTCCAGCATTTCAGACAAGGATTCGCTGCCAGCCCTACCTGGAGATGCGAGCAACTAAGACTGGGGTTTCCTGAATGCAAAGCAGATGTTCTACCACTGAACTCCAGGCCTTCCCCATAAGAGGAACAAACTTTTCCGATTACAGATAGGTAGCCGTGTTGGTCTGCCATAGTCAAAATAAAAAAATTCCTTCCAGTAGCACCTTAAAGACCAACTAAGTTAGTTCTTGGTATGAGCTTTCGTGTGCATGCACACTTCTTCAGATACACTGAAACAGAAGTTGTCAGACCCTTCTATATAGTGAGAAGGTCTCACCTTCTCACCCCTTGCCTTTTCCTGTAAGACCTATTACAGTCGTTAAGAGTCGTCAACAGGCTCATCTCAGCTATCTGCCAATCTCCCATTCCCACCACCCTTCTGAGTAATACCCCTCCCCACCTTCTCACTATATAGAAGGGTCTGACAACTTCTGTTTCAGTGTATCTGAAGAAGTGTGCATGCACACGAAAGCTCATACCAAGAACTAACTTAGTTGGTCTTTAAGGTGCTACTGGAAGGAATTTTTTTATTTAAACTTTTCCGACACAGCCTGAGATTTCTCACGTTACTCGAACAGCTCCTCTTCTTTGGTGAAGACCCAGAAATGGCCGGCCAGCAGCCTGGAGAATTGCTGGGGCACAACCACATGACACAAATTTCCCTATGCTAATTTTTATGGTGGGGAAATAGGCAATAGCTCTGGAGCCAGTTTACCCAGCTGGGTGGCACCAGGATAGAAATAGGCTGGACATGGGCAGGCAGGGCTCTGCAAACCAGCATCTCATGTGAATAATTTCTAAAAATCATTCTGATTTTTGCCTGCAGCTAAGAAACACAATTGCCCTACATCCCTTTTATCCATTTAGAAAACCAATTAAATTATTGTTGTTTTATTTACAGATAGGTAGCCGTGTTGGTCTGCCATAGTCAAAATAAAAAAATTCCTTCCAGTAGCACCTTAAAGACCAACTAAGACCGACTAACTTAGTTGGTCTTTAAGGTGCTACTGGGAGGAATTTTTTTATGTTGTTTTATTGTTATTGTTATTATCCTGGCTTACTCCCCAAACTGGGACTCAAGGCAGCTGGAAAAAAATTAAAGCAAACATGGATAAAACACAGAAAGCTACAAACATATAAAATACAATAGCTGAAAAGCAATTAAACTTCAATAAAATAAAAATGAGATAACAACAGAACTATAATACCAAGTCAACAAATCATGTAAAAATAGGTATCAATGCACTCTGCATCCATATTCACAAACTGAGCAGAAAATGACTCGCAAGCAGTTTTAGTTGAAACAGGTTCTGAAGAGCCAGACTTTGCTCTGCTACCTATTGCAGGTTGGTTGCCAACAGTATATGAATTAAAGCAGGTGTATTGTTCAGCTGGGATGCGGGTGGCGCTGTGGGTTCAGCCACAGAGCCTAGGACTTGCCGATCAGAAGGTCAGTGGTTCAAATCCCCGCGACGGGGTGAGCTCCCGCTTCTCGGTCCCAGCTCCCGTCCACCTAGCAGTTCGAAAGCACGTCAAAGTGCAAGTAGATAAATAGGTACGGAAAGGTAAATGGTGTTTCCGTGTGCTGCTCTGGTTCGCCAGAAGTGGCTTAGTCCTGCTGGCCACATGACCCGGAAGCTGTACGCCGGCTCCCTCGGCCAATAAAGCGAGATGAGCGCCGCAACCCCAGAGTTGGCCACGACTGGACCTAATGGTCAGGGGTCCCTTTACCTTTACTATTGTTCAGATACTTCTCTGAGCCAGAGCAGTATGGAGTGGTCCGTGAGCAAAGCCAAGCAGAATCTAGAGCACACATCTTCAACTCATGCTGAAGCTCACCACAACAGCACCACCAACATGATAAGAAAGAGAGTGAGATGTGATCATTCATTCAGCATGAATGGATCTATGTGCCTCATTTTTTAGGGTAGATCTGTGATAGAGAGGGGAGGCAGAACTAAGATTTATCTATTGACAAAGGGAATCTCTATAGTATTATTTATTTATTTATTTTGTATACTGCCTTTCATCCAAAGATCTCAGGGCAGTTCATAACATAAAAATAGTTAATATTGGAATGATACAGCTTAAACCTTTTTGAGAGGGATTTTAATGATAGCATGTGTACACATACACACACACACTTCCTTTGGATTTAATTTAATTTTAGGCAATGTTTTTTTAAAAAAATTACCTTGGATACAGTGGTTGTCGACGGTTTTCCGGTCTATACGCAGCTCTTAATCACCGGTCACTGTTATTCTGTATGTGATATGCGTCATGCGAATCACTCAGTTTAAAAGTTTGTGGGGCAGAAATGAAGATACAAGTCCCCATTTCCATGTTTGAGCTACAGGTGGGACTTGGGTCTGAAAGGGTTGTTTGTCAGTCATGGCTGAATTCTCCCAGAGAATTCTAGGAACCGGAGTTTGTTGAGGGTGCTGTGAGTGACGTCACGGGTGCCATTGGGACCCATAACCTGAGGCCCAGGTCAGCACCCCTAGTTTAAGGGGAGAAGACACAGCTCCAATTGTGAGGTACAGGGGAGGTCCCTAGTTTCTCAGATTCTGGCACATACTACCTAACAGAAGATGGCTTTATGGATTGGACCATGGGTAGGCAAACTAAGGTCTGGGAGTCGGATCCGGCCCAATCACCTTCTAAATCGGGCCCACGGATGGACCGGGAATCAGCTTGTTTATATATGTGTGTGTGTGTGTGTGTGTGTGTGTTTAACATACCTTTTTCAACAGTAATTAAACATATTTTTACATCTTATTGATTTTTTTGACTTCCATCAGTCCTGTCTGAAAATTTTCCAATCTAATCTCTTAGTATACATTTCTTATTTTCCCTGTTACATTTAAAACTCATAACCAATATCTCTACTTTGTAGCACTTCATATATTTCTCCTTACAAAACTTCTTGTAGGGAATCAGCTTGTTTTTACATGAGTAGAATGTGTGCTTTTATTTAAAATGCATCTCTGGGTTATTTGTGGGGCAAAGGAATGTGTTCATTTTATTTTTTCAAAATATCGTCCGGCCTCCCCACAAGGTCTGAGGGACAGTGGACCGGCCCCCTGCTGAAAAAGTTTGCTGACCCCTGGATTGGACCAATAAAATACTAACTCTGTGGCAACCATAAGCAGCGGGGAACAAACAGGCTGCAAAAGACTTGGACTTGGAGCTGTCAAGCCAGCACACAATGGAGGAAGGAGGGGATGCATCAGAGAAAGCTTCCGAAAGAGCAAACGCTTCTCTCGGCAGTCTGGCGAAGGCGTTTTCTACACAAGCAGCACCACCTATCTTGACTTTCTTACAATGGCTCCGAAGGGCAGGCCCAGTTTAATAATTCAGCACATGGATTCCATTTCAGTAGTCATGGAAACCTAGCTCTCTGACATCCAGTTGTGGGAAAGGGGAAAGGGAGGGGAGCGGCAGAGAAGACACACGTACATGGGATGATAAGCGAGGCTTCTCTGCTAACCTAGACGGCCTGATTATTCATAGAATTGTAGAGTTGGAAGGGACCACCAGAGTCATCTAGTCCAACCCCTGCAATGCGGGAACCTTTGGCCCAACGTGGGGCTCGAACTCACAGCTCCGAGATTAAGAGCCTCATGCTCTGCCCACTGAGCTATCTCACATGTCTACCTTCCTCATTATTAGCACTTGATTAGTCGCAACTCTGTTCCTTCCAACATGATGAAAATAGGGACGTGCTATTCTAATATTCGGAGCTTTGGGCTGGGCTGTCACCAATATGCTGATGACACTCAGCTCTATCTGCTGATGGATGGCCACACCGACTCGCCCCCAAACACACTGACCAGATGCTTGGAAGCTGTGGCTGGATGGGTTCGTGGGAGCCGATTGAAACTAAATCCTTCGAAGACAGAGGTCCTATGGCTGGGTCGGTATGGCATGGGGATGAGGGACCAACTCCCTTCTCTTGCGGGGGCCCAATTAGTGCCATTGCCTTCCATTAAGAGTTTGGGTGTAATCCTTGACGCCTCCCTTTCCAGGGAGGCGCAGGTTACAGCAACAGGTAAGGCAACATTTTTCCACCTTTGCCGCATCAAGAAGTTGGTCTCTTACCTTTCCCGCCCCAACCTGGCCACAGTGATCCATGCGACAGTCACCTCCAGGCTTGACTACTGTAATTCGCTCTACGCAGGGCTGCCCTTGAAGCTGTCCCAGAAACTCCAGCGGGTGCAGAATGCTGCAGCGAGGCTCCTTACGGGGTCTCTGCCATGGGAGCATATTCACCCAGTGCTTTTCCAGCTGCATTTGCTCCCGGTGGAGTACAGGGTCAGATTTAAAGTGCTGGTTTTGACCTTTAAAGCCCTTCACGGCCTAGAACCCTCATACCTACGGGACCGCCTCTCCCGGTATGCCCCATGGACGACCTTAAGGTCCATAAATAGCAACACCCTTGTTATGTATTAAAGTTCTCACCCTGGCCACCAGGAGTATTGTGTATGTAGTTTTCACTCAGGTCCACGTCAGTTATTTTAGGCAGGAAACCCTGGGTTGTTGTTGCTACATTGTTGACAGCCGGCTGCCTATAAAAGCAGGCCGGCTGAGCTGTTTGCTGTTCAGTTCTGTCCAGCTTACAAATAAAGAGCTGCTCTGGAGAAATCGCTGTGTCGTCTGCTATGTTCGCCCACAACTTAACAACCCTAGAGGTCCCAGGCCCTAAGGAATTTAGATTAGCCTCAACCAGAGCCAGGGCCTTTTCAACTCTGGCTCCAGCCTGGTGGAACGCTCTGCCTCATGAGACCAGGGCACTGCGGGATCTGATTTCTTTCTGCAGGGCCTGTAAGACAGAGTTGTTCCACCTGGCCTTTGGCTTGGAATCAACTTGATTCCCTCCCCCTCTTTCTTTTTTCCTTTCTCCTCCTGTGATGAGGCTGCATTTTAATGTTTTAATGTTGTATTTTAATCTTTTTTAAGTTGTATTTCAATCAACTTGTTTTTATTATTGGTTATTAGCCGCCCTGAGCCCAGTCTTAGCTAGGGAGGGTGGGGTATAAATAAAATTTATTATTAGTAGTATTAGTAGTAGTAGTAGTATTTGATTAGTCACAACTCTGTACCCTCCAACATTTATCTGATAAAATAGGGATGTGCTATTTTATTATTATTATTATTATTATTATTAATTAATTAATTAATTAATTAATTAATTTTATTTATACCCCACCATCTGACTGGGTTGCCCCAACCACTTTGAGCCACTTCCAATATATATATAAAAAACATAAGAAACAATTTAAAAACTCCCCTACTATATAGGGCTGCCTTCAGATGTTTTCTAAAGGTTGTATAGTTACTTATCTCCTCGGCCTGGGGGAGGTCGCAAACCCTCCATCGTTTCTCTGATGAAGATAGGGACGTCCTAAGAAAATGTGGGACATTCCGGGTTCAAATCAGAAACTCGGAAGGCTGGAAAGTAGCGCCAAAAAATGTCCCCCCCAACCTTCAATCCTATACCAATATGTTGCTTTTCTCTGTCATTTAAAATCTTAAATATATTCTATAGTAGGCCAATGGTATCTCTCTCCTTCTCCCCTCCCCCAGTGCCAGTTCCCTAACCCATACTGTAATATATCGTGTCCTCCATCATGGAGGGCACGTGTTGCGGTGAGATCACTATAAACTGCCTCCCTGTCATGGGGGGGGCGGGACCGTTTGGATAGCCACAACACCCATTGGTTGCCCTCGGTTGCTAGGGTTCGCGTCTCCGCTCCTCCACATGCAGCTGCTGGGTGACCTTGGGCCAGTCACACTTCTCTGAAGTCTCTCAGCCCCACTCACCTCACAGAGTGTTTGTTGTGGGGGAGGAAGGGAAAGGAGAATGTTAGCCACTTTGAGACTCCTTAAAGGGAGTGAAAGGTGGGATATCAAATCCAAACTCTTCTTCTTCTTCTAGGGCTGAAATTTGGCTGGTTAGGATGCCTATTGGCTGCCTTAGGTCTATTTAAGAGGCTGCACATCGCTGGAGAGCTTTTCTTGCAACGTGTGTTGGATCACCCACCCACCCTCCCTCCCTATAGTTAGGGCTGTTCTTTGGCCTTGCTATGCCTGTCTAGGGGTCATCTGTTTTTGGAGCAGGGGCCCAGTAGGAATTTTGCCATTTGGCAGATTGGCTGTTGCCACTTGGTTTTTGCCTAAGGTAAAAGGACCCCTGACCATTAGGTCCAGTCATGGCCGACTCTGGGGTTGTGGTGCTCATCTCACTTTACTGTCCGAGGGAGCTAGCGTTTGTCCACAGACAGCTTCTGGGTCATGTGGCCAGCATGACTAAGCTGCTTCTGGCAAACCAGAGCAGCACACAGAAACGCCATTTACCTTCCCGCCGGAGCGGTACCTATTTATCTACTTGCACTTTGATGTGCTTTCAAACTGCTAGGTTGGCAGGAGCAGGGACTGAGCAACGGGAGCTCACTCCGTTGCGGGGATTCGAACCGCCAACCTTCTGATCGGCAAGTCCTAGGCTCTGTGGTTTAAACCACTGCGCCTCCTGCATCCCTGGTTTTTGCCTATCTTGTAGCAAATCATCACAACTTTGTAAGGTTGGCGGTTAGGCATTGGTTCAATGTTTTGTGAAGGGGAAGTGGGTGGCTGTGCCTGCCAATCCATTGCCGCTGCTAGGGAATTATGTTAAAGGAATCCGGGGGCTCGCCTTGCTTTTGTCCGAAGACTGTCAAGGGGCTAGGGCCACACCAGAGCCCCTGGGAGCATCTGGGGTGAGCTGTGAGATTGAAGGAGTTCTCACTCCCCCAGGATGCTTACCCTTACTGGCATATGGTGGGGAAGTGATTGAAGGGAAAGTGAAATTACTGAAGGCCGCATACAGCATACTATTAGAATGGGAGACAAAAGATGAAGAGGTAAAATCAGTCATGATTAAATGGGCACAAGATGTAGGTCACAACATTATGATGGAAGATTGGGAAAAATTATGGAAAACTGATTTAAAATTTACAGACTGTTCCCTGCTGAAGGAGAATTATATGAAGATGATGTACAGATGGTATGCAACACCAGTGCAGTTAGGGGAAATGTCCAAATCTAGTTCAAATATATGTTGGAAGTGTAAGGAAAAGGAGGGGACATTTTATCATATGTGGTGGGACTGTAATGTAATTTAAAAAATTGGGGCAATGATATATAATGAATTGAAGAAAATGTTCCATCTAACATTTGTCAGAAAAACCTGAAGCATGTGTGTTGGGATTGTAGGGAAACACCTGCCAAAAAAGCTGAAAAACGTATTCATGTATGCAACAACGGCCACAAGAGTCCTAATAGCACAAGGATGGAAGACTGAAGAAACTCCAGCTAAAGAATCATGGCAAGAAAAACTGATGGACTATGCAGAACTGGCAAAATTGACACATAAGCTACGGGACAAGGATAACTGTGACTTTAAAGATGAATGACAACCCTTTACAAAGTATTTGAAGAGGCAACAAAGTGAACTGGACTCCTTGGCAGCTTTTGAATAAACTTTCACAAACTTTTTATTGACAATAGTAAGTCATATAATTTAAGGATCTATACAACTTTGTAACATGCAGAGAACAGCATTTACAGAAAAACCAAAGACTGGAACTGAGGGAAGTCGGGCGGGGTTGTGTGGGAGGGAGGAAAAATGGGATGATATGTTTTTGGATATTATGTTTTGGTTAAATTTTCAATAAAAAAATTTAAAAAGACATATTTTGGTGCCCAGTGTCAGTCCTATTCCTGCCACCATTCAGGTTCAGGTAGTCTGGAACCAATGCCTAAGCAACCACTCACATGCTGTAATCAATAAAGTTGTGGCCAAAATTAATGCCAAAAACCTGAAACTAAATTCTGTGTCTATTGTGTCCTTATTTTGGGGGTGGTTTTGGGGGTCCTCACACACAAATGGCCAGTTCAAACACCCTTGCATGTAATCCCACAAAACATCTAAGTACAGTGGTGCCTCGCAAGATTAAAAGAATCCGTTCTGTGATTCTCTTCGTCTAGCGGTTTTTTCATCTTGCGAAGCAAGCCCATTGACGGATTAGCGGATTAGCGCTGTTAGCGCTATTAGCGGCTTTTAGTGGCTTATCAGCTTATCAGATCAGCTGATAAGCGGCTTAGCGGCTTAGAAAAAGGGGGGAAGGGGGGGAAACCTGCAGGAACTCGCAAGACATTTTCGTCTTGCGAAGCAAGCCCATAGGAAATTCATTTTGCGAAGCACCTCCAAAATGGAAAACTCTTTCGTCTAGCGAGTTTTCCGTCTTGCGAGGCATTCGTCTTGCGGGGCACCACTGTACAGCAAGCCACCCTCTCATCATCATGGCCTTGGCCCCTGGATTCTTTGAAAATTATGTTTACTATTGTTTCTTTTAGAGTTGCTCAGGAACTAAGCAATGCTTTGGAGAATGAGGTTTCCATGGTTACTTTGTGTAGCAAGAGCAGGGGGTAATTGAACTCTTGGGGTTCAATGCTGAGCAGGTGTCTTTGCATATCACCCCCTATAATAACTTTGTGCATTTGTATATAAACCAACATGAATTCTCTGCTCTATAGGAATGACCCAGAATGTTTAGCCTTTTCTCCCACAGCCAATCCAATCCCCAAAATGTTTGCTTTCTTCCCAAAATTCACCTACAGCTGCAAGCCTGTGCATAAAACTGAACTCAATGTGGCACACAGCATAGGATTGCACTGTGGCACATGGGAGAGAATGCAATTTCTTACCCATCCAAGAGGTGGGCTAGCCGAAGTATTGGTCCTACTTAGCACTGTAACTTGAAAAGCGATGACAAACCTAGACAGCATCTTAAAAAGCAGAGACATCATCTTGTCGACAAAGGTCTGTATAGCTAAAGCTATGGTTTTCCCAGTAGTGGTGTATGGAAGTGAGAGCAGGACCATAAAGAAGGCTGATCGCCGAGGAATTGATGCTTTTGAATTATGGTGCTGGAGGAGACTCTTGAGAGTCCCATGGACTGCAAGAAGATCAAACCTCTCCATTCTTAAGGAAATCAGCCCTGAGCGCTCACTGGAAGGACAGATCCTGAAGCTGAGGCTCCAATACTTTGGCCACCTCATGAGAAGAAAAGCCTCCCTGGAAAAGACCCTGGTGTTGGGAAAGATGGAGGGCACAAGGAGAAGGGGACGGCAGAGGACGAGATGGTTGGATAGTGTTCTCGAAGCTACCAGCATGAGTTTGACCAAACTGCGGGAGGCAGTGGAAGACAGAAGTGCCTGGCATGCTCTGGTCCAGGGGGTCACGAAGAGTCGGACACAACTAAACGACTAAACAACAACAACACTGTAACTTACTTGCATGTCAGTCGCTAGCAGGCATTAACAGTGCTGAAATCTCTGCCCTGACCTTATGTAGACCTGTCAAAAAAGTTCACAGGTGCACACAAATTTGGAGTACCTTTGGGAGAGTCTGTCTAGATTGCTCTCCTAGACCTCTATTACAACAGCAGAGTTAAAACCAAGCTCTTGTCTAAATCTACAATACATTGAACTTCAAAGCTGGGAGCAGAGGCTTCAGGCCAGATTTCACTGGCGACGGGAAGTTTAAAAATGAGGTTTGCTCTTGGAAGGACTGAAGATCAGATCTTGAAAAAGCAACATTTTTTAAGAGTGTTTATTGGTGGTTTCTTTTTATACCTTACAATAAGCTACTGCACTACTATCAAGCTAGGGAAAGGAGTTGTAGCTTGGCATGTGTGGGCCCATCTAACAATTTCTAAGAGCAATCCAGTCTTGTGGCACCTTAAAGACTTAACAATTTTATTATAGCATACGCTTTCATGGATCGTTTGGCTGTTTGGTGGCAGCATCAATTCAAAAAGAAAACACAAACCCTGTTAAGTTGATATGTGTACATTTAAGACAGCCCTTGCACAGCACATGTACCAATAACAGCATATGCACAGCTGAATAAGAGTCCAAGTGGCTGCAGGGAAACAGAAACAAAACATCAGCTGTTTTGTGCATCAGCTGAAAACATCATCACTCCCTCTTTGGTAGGTGCAGCAATGTGTGGTTTGATGACCTCACTGCATTTTAAACCACTAATGCACACATCACCTTAGATTGCAGAAATGGGTCCAGAGTTCATGTGCCTGTTGAAACATTTTAATATGTGGGGTGCAGGGCCAGATTTAGGTTTGATGAGGCCCTAAGCTACGGAAGGTAATGGGGCCCTTTATATGCCCAGCTGTCCTTTGTCAACAACAAATTGTCGCTGTTTTTTGCGTTGAATATATGCTATAAGGTAATTTATGGACCTAATAGGTATCCAAAGCCATTTGCACATAACAAAATATGTATTTTATCAAAGTAATTGTTGAACTGAAATATAATTAAGAAGAAGTATATTAATAGTGAAATACAATTAAGAAGTATATTGGGGGGGCAAGAGAGTGGGGGCCTAAGCTATAGCTTGTCTAGATTATATGTAAATCCGGCACTGGTTGGGTGAAGCCTATCACAGATCTCTTGCATCACATCTCATTTGGCCCTTTAATACTCAATTCCCATTGCCATTTGTTTGGTCACATATTACTCCATATTCATAGGCGGCCCGCTGAGTGTGTGTCAGCCCTGTAGGAAACCTGCCCTCACCGAGGGCTATAAACAATAGATGAGCCCAGGTTTTCTCATTCCATAGGAAGAGCAATTTAGCATGCCTCTTGCGTACTGGGAGAAATTGATATACCTGGGGCACTGATATAATACTGGCAATGAGCGCTGCTCCTTTCTTGCAGGAGCCCACCACAAATGGTTTCCACAGGACAGCTCACACTCCTATGACCTAGGGCAGGAACATCCAGCTCCCAAGAGACTGCAGTCTACTCCCAGTGTAACAAAACTGGCTGTGATCTACCCATTGTCATTGCCAACAGTTGCTGAGCTTTTTGGAGGGAGCATTCCCCAAGGTAGTTGAGCTTTGTTTGTTTGTTTGTTTGTTTGTTAACTCAATATTTATTTCATCCCACGATCAGTTGGACATGCCTGACCTAGAGACATTAAGATGAAATCCAAAATGGCTGAATGGCACTGCCTTTCATTGGAATGGCACACGAATGATCACTTTTTGGCTCCTGTGATAACCAAAGCACGTGCACTTTGGAAAACTGGTGATGTTATTTAGATGGTTATGTGTTATTGCTTTCTATATATCTGATATATTTGGGGGTCAGCGGGTGGTGCTACGGTCTAAACCACTGAGCCTCTTAGGCTTGCTTCTCAGAAGGTCGGTGGTTCGAATCCCCGTGACGGAGTGAGCTCCCGTTGCTCTGTCCCAGCTCCTGCCAACCTAGCAGTTCGAAAACACACCAGTGCAAGTAGGTAAATAGGTACTGCTGCAGCAGGAAGGTAAATGGCGTTTCCGTGTGCTCTGGCTTCCATCATGGTGTTCTGTTGCGCCAGAAGCGGTTTAGTCATGCTGCATACATGACCTTGAAAGCTGTCTGTGGACAAACACCAGCTCCCTCAGCCTGAAACCAAGATGAGCGCCGCAGCCCCAGAGTCGCCTTTGACTGGACTTAACCGTCCAGGGGTCCTTTACCTTTTACCTTTATATTGGTATGTCTACTCAGATGCAAATTGTGTCCTAATGAAAACTCTAATTGTTGCTATAAATCATTATAAAGATAACAGTATACACATCCTATTTTTTTTCTCTCTCTCAAGGAGGATATCTTAAGCAAGGCACAGAGAGCTGAAACCTCACATAGCAGTAAATGCTAGAACTAAATTAATGAGGATGGGCAATGTTTTGCTCAGAAGCAGTGAAATGAGACTGCTTGTTCCAGAACCAAGTGGGGGGGGGGAGAATGTTCAATAAAATGCATATATAGCAGGCATTTGTGTGATGAAAGAGCTAAGCAAAGGGCAAAAGCTATTTTGTTCTTTTCCTGGGAGATGGATGGCTAGAGCAGGATTAGTAGCTGATTGTGATCACTGTGACTACAGAGTTCAAACAGAAAGCAGAGAGAAGATGTAGCACCCTGCTTGTGGTTAATGCTTAGCTGGAATGAAATATTCAACGCAGCAATAGAGAAATTAAAATAATAATTTATTTGTCAGACAAATAAATGATAGGCACAGTGGTATATGGTTACCAAGCTCTGGCCTGGGCTCCTGCCATTATGGCCAGCACTTATATTCCCTCAGCCCAGGCCCCTTGCTCCTCCTTTGGCTGCCTCTGTCCAATCAGCCTGGTTGAAATTCCTATTGGCTGTTTGCTAGAACCAATCATAAAAGATACACCCATTTCCTATTACCTTTTATGGGAGACAAAGAGCTATATTTCCTTCTATCCATAAATGGCAGACAAGTAGCCATATATCTTACATTTGCCTCGACAAGGCACCTTAATTACCAGATCACCTTTTGCCCCTGTTGCCCCTGCATTCCAAAACAAATGGCTAAAACTAATGGTTCATGGTATTAAATTCTATCTAAACAGAGATCTTGGGTTCACATTCTCACACACCATCAATGAAATAAGAATCTAACATAAGAATCTAACATTTCTTACTTTCTAAATCCTTTGCATAATTACATTAAGCCAACAAATCTCATACATAACATAGATAGCTTTTTAGAAGAAAAGGCCTTTGCAAAGTAAAAAAGGAACTCAGTAAAAACAGCTTCAAAAGAAGCCTCTTCAGTTTACACCCTCCTTTCCCAGCCAGCTGCTTTTCCCATTAGCTCTTCCCAAAATTTATTGCCCTTTAACTCTCTCAGTATACCTTGAACCTTAGGAAAATATGGCTAGAGTCTGATGGGAGGCACATAGTATTATTTTCTGTTAAACAATAAATCTTACTATTTACCAACTCTTAATTAGTGTTTTTGCAGCTTGATTGTATTCTGTAATATGTAGGGTCAGTGTAACATTTGCTCCCAGCCTGTAATTTCCTTTTACAACTTTGAGAAACTTGTCTCCTGCTACTGCTATAAATCAGGGGGGCCCTTGTTCAGGAGAGCAGGAAGATAAACAACTGCCAAAGTACTTAGCCAGCTGGTTTCTGCCTGGCATGAAACATACAAACATTTGCAAATATATCTTTAAGCTCATTTTAAAATACAGGCCTTGATCAGATGCCTCAAAGATGCTAAACAGAGGAGAAATTAGCCTTTTAGATAACAAAATAAAAGCCACAGACTCTGAGAAACCAAGAGAACTATCTGCATTCAGGCAAGACTTCTGAACTCAAAGTCCACAAACAGAAAATACTGTGCAAAAAATCTGCAAGGAGGAATAGTTCTACACACTAGGCACATGCTTCTGTCAGTATGTCACCAAGCTTGTGCTGACAATATCCTTCTATAATAGTAAGCTGATCTCTTGATTTTAAAATTTTAATTTTTTCATTGCATGGTTTTATGTATTATTGTATTTTGAATTTTTTTAATGAATAGGAGTTAACCAACCCCCAAGCCGTCTGAAGGCAATCCTGAATAGGGAAGGTTTTTTAATGTTTAATTATGTTTTTGTATATGTTGGAGGCTGTGCGGAGTGCTGCGGCAACCCAGTAAAGTATCTGGGGTATAAATAGTAAAATTAACATTATGGAATGGGACGTCCCTATTTTCATCGTAGAAATGTTGGAGGATATGCACTCACAATGCCTAGTTCAACACACACACACACACACACACCATTTAAGTTTTCATTACTTTTATCACCTTCATCCCAGTGGGGAGGGGAGATTCATTCCAAACTGGTCCCTGCTCAAGTCCCGTCAGCTTCCCATTCAGTTCAAAAGCTGCTCTGCCACCTTCTTAATTTTAAGCACCAATAGGCTGGGTTCTGTCTCAGTTCAAGTGAAGCTTGTCCCTTTTTATCCAGCGCAAACTTGTTCATCTTTTAATGGAATTGTTTCTCCTTGATTGCTAGCTGCCCAGGGAATTTTTTGTTACTGGGCAATGTAAAACCCTTCAAGTAAAAATAAATAAATATACTTTTATGCACTTCCACTTCAGAACAGTAAGAATTTCCAGGGGCACCCCCTACAGTTAGCTCCCTTTGGATGAGACAGAACATGCTGTTTTGGAAGTATCTTCTTGATCTGAATGCTGAAATGGCAAAACTGACCGGGAAAGCTCAGGAACCAAGACGACCAAAACTTTAATAAAGAATGGGGGGAAATTATAATTTACTTGGGAGAGCACTTCAGCTGATGAAAACATTAGCAGGATTGCAATAACACTTGTAATGTAGCAAATATTATGAACAAAACGGAGAGATATAAAATATGGATTATGAAATAATATGCAGTTGGAAAGCTTGACAATAGAGGGGAAGGTGGGAAGTCCAGAGATTCAGAGAAATATCTAAATGTGGATATGTATTTTGTATTGTTATAATTCTATATGTGTAAAATCAAATAAAAATTATTTCAAAAAAACAGGAAGTAACTGCTTGATTTTCAAAAAAAGGAAGGCAGGTTCAGCCAACTCTCACCCCATCTCTCTCTATAAATTCATGCTGCAAACTGTCTGTCTGTCTGTCTCACTTTCTCTCTTTCACCCTGCCCCACCCCACTCCCAAGGAGCAATGGTCTGTAAATCTCACCCTAGAGGCAAGTTCCTAATTGACGAAAAACCACCCAGTGTCACTGTACACAATTACCTTCTTTTGTCAAATCCCTGACTCTCAGTAGGCAACACTGTAGGCAAAACCGCAGTGACAGACACATTCAATGTCGTAATAATCCAGAGCGATGGACACATTCAAAGGAGCCCTGCGTGAGGAGGTAGAACCAAAGGAGATGGGGAGACGCTCCCTCGCCTTCACGGCTTAAGAAATTCACCTCCATTTTCAACTTTAGCTGATAGAGCAGGTGCTCTATATAATACTAGCCATAAATTACCTCTGGCCTTGTTACTATCTGAGTTGCTTCCTTGAGGCAAGAGCACATTGCCTTGTTCAGATCTGTTGTGTTACCATTAAACACTTGAAAAGCAACATCTCTGCAATTAACAATCAATTCACTCTGCGCCAACAAAGCACCCAAGATCTGGGTCACTGCCTGCTGATCTTCAAGGCGTGGGGAGAATTGTCTTCACGCGCATATAACACATCAGGGGAGGGTTTGGCTCTTGCTCAGTACGGCAAATTTGACCATGTGCATCCTAAGCTTCCTTTTCTTTTTGATGCTGGGGAGGAAATTTTGCCTGGCAGAAGAGTTTTTATTGATATACTAAAAAAATTCCTTGTGGAAGAAAGGGGTTAAGTTTACTGCATGTACTGTATTAAAAGAAAATATCATGAAAATGATGCATAGAAGGTACTTAACCCTAGTAAAACTGGCAAAGATCTACCACACGAATGACAATATATGTTGGAAATGTAGAGAAAAAGAAGGTACTTTTTTCACATGTGGTGGACATGTCCCAAGGTGAAAGACTTCTGGGAAAAGATTTATAATGAATTGAAAAAAAAATTTGAAAAATACATTTACTAAGAAACCAGAGGCCTTTCTACTTGGAATAATAGGATTGGAATTGCCCAGAAAAGAAGTTAGACTATTTTTGTATGTCACTACAGCGGCAAGACTGCTATTAGCTAAAAATTGGAAATCTCAAGAAATTCCAACAGAAGAATGGCAGGTGAAGATGTTGGATTTTTTGGAGCTAGCCAACCTGACTAGAAGAATCTGAGACCAGAAAGAAGAGGAATATCAAGAAGACTGGAATAAATTTAAGGACTATTTAATTAAATATTGTAATATAAGTAACTAGAAGTCACTTGAAAGTACCAAATAGGCCTAGAATTAAAATAAGATTGATTTGTAAGTAATCTGGATTTAGACTATTAAGAAAAGAAAAGAAGACAGTTAATTGTTGTTATCAAGTTTATTTGAAAAATGATGTTGGATAGCTGTTATAAGCTGATACAATGAAATTCAGATAGGAGGGATTTGAGGAAGTCAATTAACAATGAAAGATAAATTGGGTTTCACAGGTAATATGTGTTTAAATTCTTTGTTTTTCTTTTATTAGTATTGTAATGTGTTTTCTTTTGTGTGCGTTTTTTTCTATGTTATATTTGTGGGAAATTTAATACAAAAAATTGAAGAAAAAAAATTCCTTCCAATAGCACCTTAGAGACCAACTAAGTTTATTACTGGTATGAGCTTTCGTGTGCCCTGTTTAGGGAAGCTTTTAATGTTTGATGTATTGCAGTATTTTAATATTTTTTGGGAAGCCGCCCAGTGGCTGGGGAAGCCCAGCCAGATGGGCGGGGTATAAATAATAAATTATTATTATTATTATTATTATTATTCAGATACACATGCACATGAAAGCTCATACCAATAACAAACTTAGTTGGTCTCTAAGGTGCTACTGGAAGGATTTTTTTTTATTTTGTTTCGACTATGGCAGACCAACACGGCTACCTACCTGTAACTAGAACTATTAATATACTGACAGCCACCCTATTTTCTTTCCAGTGGATATAAAGCGATGCCCTCTGGAACAGCCACCCACAATATACGGCATACATTTAACCACAGAGTCTCATCGTCATCATGCCCGTCTCACTGTGGCAAGGGCTCTCTCGTGAAATTTTCAACACACTGGAGAAAACTAACGACTGGGAGGAATTCCCTCCCCCCCCCCCCCGTTGCAATCATGAGAATAGCCAGGGGGCGGGGGAGGCTGCCCCAGGGCCGTCTTAAGCATATCCAGCGCCGTGATGCAAACATCACGTGAGGGAAGAGACTCCATCAGGTAAGGCCTCCTTCCACCTGCCTTGCTCTACCCTTTGCTTCTCAATGTGTATTGTATTGTTTTATGTACTGTGGCTTGCCGTTGTTTTATTGATTACAGTGGTGCCTCACAAGACGAAAAGAATCCGTCTTGTGATTCCCTTCGTCTAGTGTTTTTTTCGTCTTGCGAAGCAAGCCCATTGACGGATTAGCGGATTAGCGCTATTAGCGGCTTTTAGCGGCTTATCTGCTGATCGGATCAGCTGATAAACGGCTTAGCGGCTTAGGAAAAGGGGGGGGGAAACCAGCAGGAACTCGCAAGACATTGTCGTCTTGCAAAGCAAGCCCATAGGAAATTCGTTTTGCGAAACATCTCCAAAACGGAAAACTCTTTCGTCTAGCGAGTTTTCCGTCTTGCGAGGCATTCATCTTGCGGGGCACCACTGTATAGTTTAGATATTTTTGCAACTGTGGATTTCTGTTTAACTTTTATATGTTGATATTATTATTTTATACCATTCTAATGTTACTTTTTTGATGGAGGTTGCCTATTTTAAAGTTATGTTTTGTTATCACATTTTTGTATGGCATTAGATTGTTATAAGATGTACATTTTTTGTTTCTTCAGCTTGTAAACCGCCTTGAGTATTGTAGGATAGAAAGGCGGTATACAAATTAAAAATGATGATGATGACCCCTCCGGCGCCTCCTCCCCCTGGCAACTCCAAAACAAGGGAAGGGGCCGGTGGAAAATGTCCTCTGCCTCCCCCGTCGCCCCAATCCCTGGCATGGTGGCAGCGATCAAGCAGGAAAACGTGATGGCGGACATGCTCTCCAGCATCCAGGAGCATGAGAAGGAAGCCCAGGAAGGCTGCACGCCGCCTTTCACCAGGAAGCAGGAGGAGGATAACAACCGGGAGCAGGACTGTCTTTAGCGGAGGCTGGGGAAGGAAGCTGCATGCCTGCCAGCCATATAGTTGGTGGGGCACAGCTGGTGGGCATGCAGGGAAAGGGGAGGCTGCTGGCAAAGCCGCACAGCTCCCCCACTCGCTAGGGCGCCCCTGAGAGGCCGCTGCCCTGGCGCAACGAACCACAAAGACCAATGGGAAAGACGGCTCTGGCTGCCCCTTCCAAATCAAAAACAATACAAATCTGAGGTTCTGCAGCCCCAACAAAAATCCTGGCTATGCCCAGTCATCAAGTACTGTAATCTAAAGAGTGACAAGGCAGGGAGAAATGTAAAGTATTGCACTTGGGCAAAAAAAATGAGAGGCACAAATACAAGATGGGGGACACCTGGCTTGAGAGCAGTACATGTGAAAAGGATCTAGGAGTCTTGGTTGACCACAAACTTGACATGAGCCAACAGTGTGACGCGGCAGCTAAAAAAGCCAATGCAATTCTGGGCTGCATCAATAGGAGTATAGCATCTAGATCAAGGGAAGTAATAGTGCCACTGTATTCTGCTCTGGTCAGACCACACCTGGAGTACTGTGTCTAGTTCTGGGCACCACAGTTCAAGAAGGACACTGACAAACTGGAACGTGTCCAGAGGAGGGCAACCAAAATGGTCAAAGGCCTGGAAATGATGCCTTATGAGGAACGGCTAAGGGAGCTGGGCATGTTTAGCCTGGAGAAGAGGAGGTTAAGGGGTGATATGATAGCCATGTTCAAATATATAAAAGGATGTCACATAGAGGAGGGAGAAAGGTTGTTTTCTGCTGCTCCAGAGAAGCAGACACGGAGCAATGGATCCAAACTACAAGAAAGAAGATTCCACCTAAACATTAGGAAGAACTTCCTGAGAGTAAGAGCTGTTCGACAGTGGAATTTGCTGCCAAGGAGTGTGGTGGAGTCTCCTACTTTGGGGGTCTTTAAGCAGAGGCTTGACAACCATATGTCAGGAGTGCTCTGATGGTGTTTCCTGCTTGGCAGGGGGTTGGACTCGATGGCCCTGATGGTCTCTTCCAACTCGAGGATTCTATGATTCTAAGAAACAACTGAAGGGTGTGTGTGCATGAATGCACATGCATAACAGTGGGCATACAAAACTTTGCTTTGTCTAGGGCAGGTATGTCCAACTCCCAAGAGTCTGCGATCTACTCCCACTATAAAAAAGTGGCAGTGATCTACCCATTGACCAAAGTTTTTGAGCTTTTTTTGGGGGGGAGACACTAAGTCATGGGAACAAGACACTAAGTTGTTCAGATTTTGGGGCGGGAGGAAGACCCAAATTTTTGAATAGATAGATCAGGGTCACGAAATCAACCAGGGATGTCCTGCAATCGAATGGTTGCTATCGACCAGTTGGACATGCCTGGTCTAGGGCAACAACCAAATTTTAAAAAATGTAAGAGGCAAGGCCTTAGACAGGGCTCCATATCTTCCAACATGGAAATTTTGATAGGCAAACCAACCCAAATTCTGTAAATCAAGCATCCTTACATGTATTTGTGGCGATCACACAGGGTCCCAAGACGTTTCACCTTCTATTGATCCCTGTGCCACCACTTTATTTCTCGCTGCCACCACCCAGGCCCTACCTGGTACAATACTGAGTCCAGTCAGGGTTAAATTGGAACAGAAACTTCTGTTTATTTATTGCAGTTTAACAAGTGTGTGGTTTCATAAACGGTATCGGTCCATTACAATCATGGGGTGCCTATCCAGACCTATAACGTCCGCTACCTGCTCTCACTCACTAAACCACCTCTCAGATATTTACTTGTCTTCCTAGCCCCTAACTGTCCTTGACTCAACTTATTTCTCTACACTAACTCAGAGATTCTATCCCAATTCACTCCCACTCCAACCAACAACCCAACTCCCAATGAACTCTCCTTTTGCCCTCCCAGAGCTGGTTTTATAGTACGTCTGACTCCACCCCCCTGGGTTCTGATTGGGTAACCTCTTTAACTATTTCACCTCCGGCACTATCATATGTTAACGTCACAATATTGTCTTATTTTCAGTCTCACTGAAAGGGGCAAAAAGTTATGCAGAACACCCTCTGAATCTGTCCCCTACTTCCTCGCACCCCAGACTTCTGAGATTTTACCACCATATTCTCATGTTATCAAACATACTTTCACAGTCTTGTGGACCAGGAACTTGATTTTGCTTGGGCTTTTAAAAAATATATTCTGAGGATGTCGAATTCCGCAGCCAGTGCCAAGTTCTGCATAAGTACAATGCAGTCAGAATCTGTAATGGAAAACAGTTAAATCATAGGCCTACTCTTAAGATTATTTTCATTTTGCAAGGAATAATAGGGCATTGTTTTAAATGAGTTTTGTGGGGAAATGGTTACCTCACCCTTTGAACATTATGGCACAGCTGGGAAAGGCAAATTGTTCTGAGCAGAACACCATATTTGGTAATAACATGAGCTTGGAGACCTCAGCTCATCTGCATAGTTTGGCTGAAAGTGGCACTTTGCATAATTTGTAGATGCGTTACAGGAACACTTCAGATGCTACAATGAGTAGGCATAAAACACTCAGTTCTTTAAAAATAAAATAAAATAACCAACAATTCTTAAGATACATACATGTGCCAAAACTTGACATGACTGAACGGTAGAATTGCCCTGCTGCTGATGGCAGAGGCCCAGTTTATTCAGTGTGGTTTTCCCCACACTAACTCCACCTGCTTTCCACCAAAATGATCACTTGATCATTTTAGACATGTCCAAAGCAAGCATCAAAAAGCAAAAGCTATACACAAACGGAAGTTCCCAGCAAGCTGTGCTGGGGTGTAAACAGGCATGTGACACACAACAGTCATGCCTGTCCCTTAAGGTGGAACGGAATATTCTACCCCAATTATGGTGGAGCATGAGGAAACCCTTAGGATGTGAATCTGCCTTGAACCATTAGGACAGGCAAAGGCAAACTCCGGCCCTCCAGATGTTTGGGTGTACAACTCCCATCATCCCTGACCACTGGCCCTGTTAGCTGGAGATGATGGGAATTGTAGCCCCAAACATCTGGAGGGCCGGAGTTTGCCTATGCCTGCATTAGGATGTGAATCTGCCGCGAAGCATGGGACAGAGCAATGGAGAATTTTCTGAAAGAACAATGGGATATCAGCTTCGCCCAAGCCATGACAGATAACAGCAACAAACGGGGGAAAGAAAGGCATAACATCTTACAAGGACAGGAGGAAACACCACGGACAGAAGAATTGCCACACACAGGAAGAACAAGGATATAGTTTTGAGTGCCTCCCTTGTAGCTTTATAAATCATTTCATGTGTCAACATGAATAGAAGTTATTAATATTGCAGTTCTTGTATAAGGGATTATTATTATGACCGGAATGTAATGGAAATTAATGATAATGATGATAATTTTTATTTATACCCTGCCCTCCCCGGCCAGAGCCGGGCTCAGGGCGGCTAACACCAATAAAATCACAGTAAAAAACATAATAGGGGGGAAAGAAAAAGGAAAAAAGAAAGAAAAAGAAAAACCAATTTAAAATACAGGTTAAAATGCAATTTAAAATGCAGCCTCATTTTAAAAGTATCCGATAAATCAAGACCATAAGGGGAGGGAAACATAAGGGTCAGACTGAATCCAAACCAAAGGCCAGGCAGAACAGCTCTGTCTTGCAGGCCCTGCGGAAAGATGTCAAGTCCCGCAGGGCCCTAGTCTCTTGCGACAGAGCGTTCCACCAAGTCGGGGCCAGTACTGAAAAGGCCCTGGTCCTAGTTGAGACCAATCTAACCACCTTGCGACCTGGGACCTCCAAAGTGTTGTCATTTGTGGACCTTAAGGTCCTCCGCAAGGCATACCAGGAGAGGCGGTCCCGTAGGTACGGGGCTCCTAGGCCGCATAGGGCTTTAAAGGTCAAAACCAGCACCTTAAACCTGACCCTGTACTCCACCGGGAGCCAGTGCAGTTGGTAAAGCACTGGATGAATGCGATCCCACGGCAAGGATTTTGGAATGCAGAAATAAAGCGAATGATCAAGCCATCAATTCTAGCACGTGGGGGGGCACCTTATATAAATTATACAATTGGTATTAATAATTGTATTATAAATCAGTATTGTTATAATGAGGCTATTATTGGATTGTAATTGAAAGCTAATAAAAATTATTATAAAAACAGGATGTGAATCCTCCTTGAACCATCGGTCGGCCTAGTGTAGCTGACACGACAAGAGCCAGAACTCTGGCTTAGCAGGAAAGGCAGGAATGATCATTCTGCAGCGGAGAGTGGAACAGAAGCCTTTTCATTCGGCTTTGCTTTCAGACCAGCGCAGGCTGTGCGCTAACATTATCAAGCAATTTCTGTAAAAGCGGCCTGAAGCCTTACACGTGAAACACCCATAGATTCCCCCTCGCAAGCTTTTCTTTGGGGGGGAGGGAGCAAAAAAACTAAATTCTCAGAGAGGCTGCCTACAGAGGAAACCATCATGTCAGAAGAAATTGTTTTGTGACAGCCTGTCGGGCCGAACGCCAGCACAGACTTAAACATGGTAATTGTTTCTCCCAAAGGATACCTGGAAGCACAGTTTCGTGGGAAGCAAGGCATCTCTGACGGAGAATTCTCAGCAAGTGGATGAAGCCACAACAATTAGAGCAGGTAGAAAAAAATAAAACACCACACACCACATAAGAGGAGTGCTTCTGGATCTAACCCAAGAATCTACATAGTCCAACCACATGCAATGGGCGAAAGGTGTGGGACATAATAATGGATTGGGAGAGATTATGGGAAAGAGATCTGAAATTTGCAGCATGTTCTTCACTGAAAGAAAATTATATGAAAATGATGTGTACTTAACTCCAGTAAAACTAGCAAAAGTGTACAGAACAAGTACCAATATATTCTAGAAATGCAAAGAAAAAGAGAGTACCTTTTATCATATGTGGTGGAATTGTAATGTAATTTTAAAATTCTGGGAAATGATATATAATGAAATGGGGGGAAATGTTTAAATTAACATTTGTTAAAAGACCAGAAGCTTTTTCATTAGGAATTATAGGTACCGAGATCCCAAAAGATCAGAAGAAACTGCTCGGATGTTGCTGGAAGGGACAACCCCGACTAAAGAGGAATGGCAAATCAAGCTGATGGACTGTGCTGAAATGGCAAAGTTAACTGGGAAGCTCAGGGACCAAGATGACAAGAAATTTATAAAAGAATGAGAAATGTTTATAATGTATATACAAAAATATTGTAAACAGATCAAAACATTAGCAGGGTTCTAAATACACTTGTAATGAAATAGAAAGTATGGATAACTTAGGAAGATGACATAATTGGAGAAATCTTGATATGCAAATAAAATAGAATTGAGAAGAAGAAGAAGAAGAAGAAGAAGAAGAAGAAGAAGAAGAAGAGAGAAAAAAGAAGGAGGAGGAGGAGGAGGAGGAGGAAGAGGAGGAGGAGTAGGAGTAGGAGTAGTAGTAGTAGTTTGGATTTGATACCCCGCTTTATCACTACCTGAAGGAGTCTCAAAGCGGCTAACAATCTCCACCACAATCTGGGCACCACAGTTCAAGAAGGACACTGACAAACTGGAACGCGTCCAGAGGAGGGCAACCAAAATGGTCAAAGGCCTGGAAACGATGCCTTATGAGGAACGGCTAAGGGAGCTGGGCATGTTTAGCCTGGAGAAGAGGAGGTTAAGGGGTGATATGATAGCCATGTTCAAATATATAAAAGGATGTCACATAGAGGAGGGAGAAAGGTTGTTTTCTGCTGCTCCAGAAAAGTGGACATGGAGCAATGGATCCAAACTACAAGAAAGAAGATTCCACCTAAACATTAGGAAGAACTTCTTGACAGTAAGAGCTGTTTGACAGTGGAATTTGCTGCCAAGGAGTGTGGTGGAGTCTCCTACTTTGGAGGTCTTTAAGCAGAGGCTTGACAACCATGTCAGGAGTGCTCTGATGGTGTTTCCTGCTTGGCAGGGGGTTGGACTTGATGGCCCTTCTGGTCTCTTCCAACTCTATGATTCTATGATTCTATGATTCCTTTCCCTTCGTTCCCCACAACACTCTGAGGTGAGTGAGGCTGAGAGACTTCAGAGAAGTGTGACTAGCCCAAGGTCACCCAGCAGCTGCATGTGGAGGAGCGGAGACGCGAACCCGGTTCCCCAGATGGACCCATTGATGGGGTGGAGGGGAAGTCAATGAGATTCAGGGTAATCTCATGTGGAATTGTAAGATTTTTGATGAAAATTTAGCTTTTTCTTGTGTTCCTTTCTCTTTTTTCTTTTTGTTTGTTTTTGGAAATTCAATTTAAAAAATGAATTTAAAAAACCCACATGCCTCTGAACTGATGAACAAGGCATGTAGGAAATCATTGACTCCCTTGTCCTTCCCCAGGGTGACAAGCATGCAGTGCCATCCTGCCTCTCAAACTCAGTTTAAATTTGTAGCGCAGTAGATCATTAAACTCTTACATCTCAAGATGATTACAAATCTCAGCTGGCTGAAATGTGACCAGTTACACCGTAATCTTGTTTCGAGCGATTAAAATATTCACCTCTGTGGAGAACCTTGTTCTGTCAGACCTATATCAGAGGCGCGACAGGCCGCTTACCCAGCTGAAATCCTATCTCCGCTCACCTGGGTAGAAACCCAATTGAACTCAATGGGACTTCTAAGGAGAGCCAGACCAGAGTCTGGCGTTGCAGTCTCTCAGAACTCCACCAGAGGGCTGGAGCCTCTCTCTGGTTGGCTACCAAGACAGGAGGTCAGAGGGGGGTGGAGCCAGCCCTATGGGCAGGAGAATAAAAGGAGCCGTTTCTGAGGGAGGGAGTTGCAAAAAGGTGGAATTGAGATGAGGGACTGGGGGAGGGCTTGCCTGAGAATCGGTTCAAATTTGAGTTGAACATCTCTGGGCTCCTCCAGATGATCTGCTTATTGAGCATTTATCCTGACTCGTTTGCACAAAGCTTGTGTGAAGGCATTCTTTTGTATTTGTTTCAACAGAATGAATGAATGAAACTTTATTTGTGTCAGCCATCGGCCATAGTAACAAAAGAACATTGGGATGTACACAGAACAAAATTAAAAGTCAATTATATAAAGCACAGTTTAGGGTCATCAATCGGCTAACAAATAGTGGACCTTATTCCAATTGCCTCAGAGGTTTCCCCGGCAATTGATTTCTATCCCACTGTTTTTACTGTTTTCTATTGCCTAATGGTAAAATGTCTGTTGTTGCTGCTGTAAGTAGATTTGTGGTGCCAGAACACTTTAATCTGCTTTAATTACGCAAACCTAAGTTTAGAGTGGAGGGACGTGGGTGGCGCTGTGGGTTAAACCACAGAGCCTAGGACTTGCTGATCAGAAGGTCAGCGGTTCAAATCCCCGTGACAGAGTGAGCTCCCGTTGCTCGGTCCCAGCTCCTGCCAACCTAGCAGTTTGAAAGCACATCAAAGTGCAAGTAGATAAATAGGTTCCGCTCCGGCAGGAAGGTAAACGGCGTTTCCGTGCGCTGCTCTGGTTCGCCAGAAGCGGCTTAGTCATGCTGGCCACATGACCCGGAAGCTGTACGCCAGCTCCCTCGGCCAATAAAGCGAAATAAGCGCTGCAACCCCAGAGTCGGTCACGACTGGACCTAATGGTCAGGGGTCCCTTTACCTTTACCTAAGTTTACAGTATGCAATTGAATGACTTCCACAAAATACCAACAGCTTGGATAATGATCAAATGGGGTCGTTTTATCTATTATAGTGTATTAATTTTCCCCTTCATGGATCACTGCCTTGCCGTGGCGAAGGGGCTTGAAGAACTCAGAGAAGCTATGAGCTATGCCGTGCAGGGCCACCCAAGATGGACAGGTCATAGTGGAGAGTTTTGACCAAACGTGATCCACCTGGAGTAGGAACCGGCAAGCCACTCCAGTATCCCTGCCAAGAAAACTCCATGGACAAAGACAACAGGCATATAAAAGTTATGACGCTGGAAGATGAGCCCCTCAGGTCGGAAGGTGTCCAACATGCTACTGGGGAAGAGCGGAGGACAAGTACAAGTAGATCCAGAGCTGATGAAGCGGCTGGGCCAAAGCCGAAAGGACGCTCAGTTGCGGATATGCATGGAAGCGAAAGGAAAGTCCAATGCTGTAAAGAAAAATATTGCATAGGAACCTGGAATGTAAGAACCATGAACCTGGGTAAGTTGGATGTGGTCAAAAATGAGATGGCGAGAATAAATATTGACATCCTGGGCATCAGTGAGCAAAAATGGACGGGAATGGGCGAATTCAGTTCGGATGACTATCATATCTACTACTGTGGGCAAGAAACCCGTAAAAGAAATGGAGTGGCCCTCATATTCAACAAAAGAGTGGCGAAAGCTGTACTGGGATGCAGTCTCAAAAATGATAGAGTGATCTCGATACGAATCCAAGGCAGACCTTTTAACATCACAGTAATCCAAGTCTATGCACCAACTACTGGTGCTGAAGAAACTGAAATTGACCAATTCTATGAAGACTTACAAGACCTTATAGAAGTGACACCAAAGAAGGATGTTCTGCTCATTATAGGGGATTGGAATGCTAAAGTAGGGAATCAAGAGATAAAAGGAACAACTGGCAAGTTTGGCCCTGGAGATCAAAACGAAGCAGGGCAAAGGCTAATAGAGTTCTGTCAAGAGAACAAGCTGGTCATCACAAACACGCTTTTCCAACAACACAAGAGACGACTCTACACATGGACATCCCCAGATGGGCAACATCGAAATCAGATTGATTATATTCTCTGCAGCCAAAGATGGAGAAGCTCTATACAGTCAGCAAAAACAAGACCTGGAGTTGACTGTGGCTCAGATCATCAGCTTCTTATAGCAAAATTCAAGCTTAAACTGAAGAAAGTAGGTAAAACCACTGGACAGGTAAGATACAATCTAAACCAAATCCCTTATGAATACACAGTGGAAGTGAGGAACAGGTTTAAGGATTTAGATTTGCTGGACAGAGTGCCTGAAGAACTATGGGTGAAGGCTCGCAACATTATACAGGAGGCAGCAACTAAAACCATCCCAATGAAAAAGAAATGCAAGAAAGCAAAGTGGCTGTCCAATGAGGCCTTACAAATAGCGGGGGAGAGAAGGCAAGCAAAATGCGAGGGAGATAATGAAAGATACAAGAAATTGAATGCAGATTTCCAAAGAATAGCAAGGAGAGACAAGAAGGCCTTCTTAAACGAGCAATGCAAAGAAATAGAGGAAAGCAACAGAATGGGAAGAACCAGAGATCTGTTCAAGAAAATCGGAAATATGAAAGGAACATTTCGTACAAAGATCACCATAATAAAGGACAAAAGTGGTAAAGACCTAACTGAAGCAGAAGACATCAAGAAGAGGTGGCAAGAATACACAGAGGAATTATACCAGAAAGATATGGATGTCTCATACACCCCAGGTAGTGTGGTTGCTGACCTTGAGCCAGACATCCTGGAGAGTGAAGTCAAATGGGCCTTAGAAAGCACTGCAAATAACAAGGCCAGTGGAAGTGATGGTATTCCAGCTGAACTGTTTAAAATTTTAAAAGATGATGCTGTTAAGGTGCTACACTCAATATGCCAGCAAGTTTGGATAACTCAGCAGTGGCCAGAGGATTGGAGAAGATCAGTCTACATCCCAATCCCAAAGAAAGGCAGTGCCAAAGAATGCTCCAACTACCGCACAATAGCACTCATTTCACACGCTAGCAAGGTTATGCTTAAAATTCTACAAGGAAGGCTCAAGCAGTATGTGGACCGAGAACTCCCAGAAGTGCAAGCTGGATTTAGAAGAGGCAGAGGAACCAGAGACCAAATTGCAAACATGCGCTGGATTATGGAGAAAGCTAGAGAGTTCCAGAAAGACATCTACTTCTGCTTCATTGACTATGCAAAAGCCTTTGACTGTGTTGACCACAGCAAACTATGGCAAGTTCTTAAAGAAATGGGAGTGCCTGATCACCTCATCTGTCTCCTGAGAAATCTCTATGTGGGACAAGAAGCTACAGTTAGAACTGGATATGGAACAACTGATTGGTTCCAAATTGGGAAAGGAGTACGGCAAGGCTGTATATTGTCTCCCTGCTTATTTAACTTATATGCAGAATTCATCATGCGAAAGGCTGGGCTGGATGAATCCCAAGCCGGAATTAAGATTGCCGGAAGAAATATCAACAACCTCAGATATGCAGATGACACAACCTTGATGGCAGAAAGTGAAGAGGAATTAAAGAAGCTTTTAATGAGGGTGAAAGAGGAGAGCGCAAAATATGGTCTGAAGCTCAACATCAAAAAAACGAAGATCATGGCCACTGGGCCCATCACCTCCTGGCAAATAGAAGGGGAAGAAATGGAGGCAGTGAGAGATTTTACTTTCTTGGGCTCCATGATCAGTGCAGATGGTGACAGCAGTCACGAAATTAAAAGACGCCTGCTCCTTGGGAGAAAGGCGATGGCAAACCTAGACAACATCTTAAAAAGCAGAGACATCACCTTGCCAACAAAGGTCCGTATAGTAAAAGCCATGGTTTTCCCAGTAGTGATGTATGGAAGTGAGAGCTGGACCATAAAGAAGGCTGATCGCCGAAGAATTGATGCTTTTGAATTATGGTGCTGGAGGAGACTCTTGAGAGTCCCATGGACTGCAAGAAGATCAAACCTCTCCATTCTGAAGGAAATCAGCCCTGAGCGCTCACTGGAAGGACAGATCATGAAGCTGAGGCTCCAATACTTTGGCCACCTCATGAGAAGAGAAGACTCCCTGGAAAAGACCCTGATGTTGGGAAAGATGGAGGACACAAGGAGAAGGGGACGACAGAGAATGAGATGGTTGGATGGTGTTCTTGAAGCTACCAGCATGAGTTTGATCAAACTGCGGGAGGCAGTGGAGGACAGAAGTGCCTGGCGTGCTCTGGTCCATGGGGTCACGAAGAGTCGGACACGACTAAACGACTAAACAACAAGTGTATTAATTTTGTTTGATTTCCTTTTAAACTGCTTAGCTTTTTTTAAAAAAGTATGTGTGTAAAATGCTACTACAGTGGTGCCTCGCAAGACGAAAATAATCCGTTCTGTGATTCTCTTCGTCTAGCGGTTTTTTCATCTTGACGGATTAACGGATTAGCGCTATTAGCGCTATTAGCAGCTTTTAGCGGCTTATCGGATCAGCTGTTAAGTGGCTTAGCGGCTTAGAAAAGGGGGGAGGGGGGAAAAACCGCAGGAACTCGCAAGACATTTTCGTCTTGCGAAGCAAGCCCATAGGAGATTCGTTTTGCGAAGCACCTCCAAAACGGAAAACTCTTTCGTATAGCGAGTTTTCCGTCTTGCGAGGCATTCGTCTTGCGGGGCACCACTGTACTGGAAATCATAATAAATATACATGCTAACTCTTTAACACTGGTTTACTACTGTTTCTATCTCTATGGTTTGCATGTCACCAACGATAGTTTGGTGTTATATTATAATTGGCAAATTCAGCAGCAGCTCCACTAATCTTTTTCACTGGGCTAAGAGAATATATGAGAGAGAGAGAGAGAGAGAGAGAGAGAGAGAGAGAGAGAGAGAGAACGAACAAATGGTTCAGGAATAGAATGTAAGAACTTCTGATTCCCAAGTATAAATAGCTGAGCAGAGAGTTTCCTTTCCAAGTGTCATCCAAGCACACTTATTCAATGAAAAGAAAATATAGAATACACACTACTTTCCATCCAGCGGAGGCGGCAGACAGAGAATAGAGAAGGTGTTCACTCACCGATAAAAGGTTTATTCACCAATGAGGTGGCACCGCAAACTGCATAGAAAATAAGCACTTTAATGCTCAAGTGAATGTGGAAATAATTTGGTGCTGTTTAGAAAGCTAAAGGTGAACACATCTAGCTCACCTATTGTGTGTATCTGTATCTAAACAGCTCGAGCAGCAGATGGGACCTCAAGGTCTCTGTGTTCAACATTATAATTAAGCTATTTCAAGGCAACACTCAGCTTTTTACTCTTTAACCACCAATACAGTATGTTATCTTTCGCCAAAAACAAAGAGAACAATGCCATTCTTCAGCTGCTCCCTGGCCATCTGTATGAGGCTGGGTGATGTTCCAGCTACTAGTAACTCCTTCAGTGGGCTCATGTGGTCTGGAAGTATTGGTGAACTGTAGCTTATCCTGACAGGGACAGCTGGACAATAGTCCCCCTCCAAGTTCTCACCACTGTTCATTGCCAAGTCTGAAAGAGATGTGGCTGGTTTATTCAACATCAAGGGAAAGACCTGTTGCATTCTAGACAACTCTTTTGCTCTCCACCCATCACTCTTTAGTCCTTGTCTCTGTTTCACCCCTTCCTTCCTTCCTTCCTTCCTTCCTTCCTTCCTTCCTTCCTTCCTTCCTTCCTTCCCTTCCCCGTGAATTTTCCCGTGAACTTCCAGGTGTTCTTCAAATCTAGATGAAGCAAATCTAGATGAAGTGTTCCCTCACATCAACAGGTCTTTCCCTCTTCTGACCTATGACCTGAGCGACGGCCTCATTCTGGACCTGTTTGAGAGCAGCCACTGCTCCACACCCGACTTGCAGCTGATCAGGAGAACTTGTCCAAGGACACCCTCCTCCTGGAGCACTTACAGAACAGGGTGGGCTTTGCCAGCATTAAGCTCCTGATGTCTTTCAAAAAGGTGAAATATTTAACCAGAGATTGGCAGGTGACCTTTTATGCACTGCAGTTTTCAGAGCTGCTAGAGGTCAACGAGGAAGGGCAAAGGGGCAAAGCAAGACCCCCGTTCCCGAACATCTGGTGGACATCCCTTCAAGCAAGATGCTCCTGGCCTGGAACATCCTTTCCCATGAGCAGGCCACTCACAGCTCTCTCCAGTTCCAGATGATCTTCCTCAACAACATCACAAAGCTGCTCAGCCCCATTGGTGACATTGCCTCCATCCGAATCCTCCGGCCTGGCAAGAAGCTCCCTTCAGATATAAGAAAGTGCTCATCACAGTACCCCGAGTGTTGTGACCAGGGGTGTAGCTAGCTGCTCCAGCAGCCGGAGCGGCAGTGGTGGGACGAGCCGCTCACGGGGGCAGGGCGGCAATCTGAGCACGGGGTGGGGTGGCGATCCGTACACAGTGGCGCTGCACGGGGGTGCCACAGTGATCCGCGCATGGGGGGGCATGGCGAGCTGCCCACAGAGTCTGCCAGGTGGATGCAAGCCCCACACTGCTGTTTCTGGCAGTGCGGAGCCCTGAGCCACTGCGTCACTCGCAAGAGATAGGCATGGCTCGGGCGCACTGCAGACCAGGCCCCATGGTAAGTGCCGACCCCCGTGGTGTGCCATTTTGTCACCCCTCTCAAGGATGACACCTGGGGGGACCGCACCCTCCCTTCCTACGCCCCTGGTTGTGACAGGTAGAGACTTAAAGGAGAGAACATCACATATTTGTGATGATCTGGCTGAGCTAATGGCGAATGACATTTGTATGACAATCCTTCAGGAGATTAAGCAAAGTACCGTATTTTTCGCTCTATAAGACACACTTTTTCCCTCCTAAAAAGTAAGGGGAAATGTGTGTGCGTCTTATGGAGCGAATGCAGGCTGCGCAGCTATCACAGAAGCCAGAACAGCAAGAGGGATTGCTGCACAACGATCCCTCTTGCTGTTCTGGCTTCTGGGATTCAGAATAATTTTTTTCTTGTTTTCCTCCTCCAAAAACTAGGTGCGTCTTATGGTCTGTCTTCTAGAGTGAAAAATACAGTACTTTTCTCTTATTGTTGACTCTACCCCAGATATTTCTCATACAGGGCAGTATGCATGGGGGGGTATTTTTGTGGTTTGTGCCAATTGACAGCCACACTGTATAAAACTTACGTGAAACTGTCATCAGCAGGTTTCAGAAGTATGGTATTGACATCAGTACAGTGGTGCCCCGCAAGACAAATGTCTTGCAAGACGGAAAACTCGCTAGACGAAAAAGTTTTCCGTTTTGGAGGTGCTTCGCAAAACGAATTTCCTATGGGCTTGCTTTGCAAGACGACAATGTCTTGCGAGTTCCTGCTGGGTTTTTTTTCCTTTCCCCCCACTTTTTCTAAGCTGCTAAGTCGCTTATCAGCTGATCGGATCAGCAGATAAGCCGCTAAAAGCCGCTAATAGCGCTAATCCTTCAATGGGCTTGCTTTGCAAGACGAAAAAACCGCTAGACGAAGAGAATCACAGAACGGATTCTTTTTGTCTTGCGAGGCACCACTGTAATTGCAAGGAGCAAACATATGATAAACAAGGAATACAAGTGATTAAAAACAGGGTCTGCATGTGTGCACAGTATGAAAAATTATGCTAGGTGCTTGCCATTTCCTGAGCCTAGTTGCCCAAACAGCATGGATGATGATCTTTATACAGTGAAGCTGTTCATGTTTCTTGATGCTTTATATGCCCCCCCCAGTATCTATGTACAGATGGCAATTACCGTATTTTTTCGTGTATAAGACGCTCCCATGTATAAGGTTACCCCAATTTTTTAGCCCCAAATTAAGAAAAAATAATTGCAACATTTCGTGTATAAGACGACCCCCAATTTTAAATTTAAAAAATTTGGGAGGAAATATAGTCTTATACGCGAAAAAATACAGTACTTCAAGACAATACTGACCACTGGTCCAACTCCTCACTCTGCCAGAAATCCCCCCTGCCTCCTGTCACAAGCAAGCCGTCCTGCAGTGAAGATGTCTCTTTATCTGACCGTATTTCAGAAACCTTAATAAAGATAACCAATGATTCCAAAGAGAAAGCAGTGGTTAAGTTAGGAGTAAACTCTTTGTAAAGAAAACGAAAATTTGGAAATTTCTTTATGGCATTCTTTTGGCAAAAGGTCCTTCACAGATTTGACTATGTCAACAAAATCTTACAAAAACCAAACCTTGATGCTGTGTCAGAGAAAAATCCTTTCTCCCATTATCACCTTTATCCATGGCATGTGGAACAACTTCAAAGAACTTGAGGAAGATGCAAAGGAACTAACTAAGTAATCAAGTGGAACCCACATATTCATTTGAATGACCAATAGCTCTGGGACAGAAATCAGTTTCTGCAGAAAACTGAATGCAGACTAACAGGCTGAGACAAATTCAGGGCTGAAACATACTACAGTGCCTTAGATACAGTAAACTTCAGGTGGAAACGGAGAACCACCCCGTGCTTACACAGAAATTGTGAATCCATTTGGATTCATGGCAAGACTGGGCCATTCTTCCTAAAATCATGCTACGCTGGAAAAGGACACAGAAGCTTTAATTAGAGCCTACCCAAATGATCCGCACATTTTTCTGCTCTCCGAACTCAAATATTTTATTCATTTCTTAGATACTGCAGAGGTATGTGATGGATCTGAGACTACAGCACATAGATAATTTACAGTGAGGTTGAAGCCTTTCCAAATATTACCACAGCTCTCCGCCTTTGTCGAAGCCTGCTAGTTTTGAATTGTGAAGGAAAAGAGCATTTCCAATGCAGACTTTATTAAAAAAAATAAGTTATGTTCCACAATGCTACAGTCAAGACTGTCATTATCTGTTCTAGCCATAATAATGATGATAATCTCATCTCTGAATTTGCAGCAAGAAAAGCAAAAAAAAGAGACAACTTTTAAAATATTCTGAATATAGTTTGTCATTGAGTATAAATATTTTCTATAACTTTAGTCATAAAATCTTTCATACATCTTAACATCCTGCTGTCAAATATAGCTGTTTTTTGAAAGTGTTATATGCACACCTTTTTTTCAGGTGAGGGGGAAAAGTATCACCGACCCAAGGTGCTGTTAGGAGGAGGAGGAGCTTGGCCTTTGAGCCTCACTTTCTCCATGTTGTCCCCCCACCCTCCTTTCCTCAGTTTAGGGTTGTTTGTGAATGGTATGACCTTGCAATGGATAATGTGGGTCGCCATATTTCGGGGCAGGGCAGGAATTTCCCCAGCTGGCAAATTGGCACCAGCCATTTGGTTTTTGCCTACTTCATAGCAATCGTCGCAACTTTGTAAGGTGCATAGGCATTGGGTGAACGTAGATCTTGGTTGGAGGGGAGGTTGTAGCCTCTGCCTGCCCGTCCACAGGTAAAGGTATCCTGTTAAAAGGATCCGAGAGGAGTGGTTCCTGTCCGACGTGCAGACGAGGGCTAGGGCCATCCCATTCCTCCAATGGGGACCGTGTGGAGGATGCCCCAATTTGATATAGGTCATAGGGCATCCCTTCTGGTTGGCCTTACCCTTAGTGACACTGCCAGCAGATGGGCTCGAGTGGTATAAACCAGGAGTCCCCAAACTAAGGCTGGAGGGCCGGATATGGCGCTATCGCCTTCTCAATCTGGCCCACGGACGGTCTGGGAATCAGCGTGCTTTTACATGAGTAGAATGTGTCCTTTTATTCAAAATGCATCTCTGGGTTATTTGTAGGGCATAGGAACTCATTCATTCCCCCCCCAAAAAAATATAGTCCGGGCCCCCCACAAGGTGTGAGAGACAGTGGACAGGCCCCTGCTGAAAAGTTTGCTGACTCCTGGTATAAACAGTTGCTTATCCCAATGGTTATTCCCAAAACCTTCACATCTGTAACCAATAAAGTTATGGCTTACTGCATTTGATGCCATAAAACCAATATTCTGTGTGCTGTCTAGTTAATCCTTAGGGAACAGGGTGGTCACAGGGTCTTGACAGGCAATTATCAACGAGAAAACCATGAAGTCAATGTAACTGCATAACCAGAGTGGCTGAAGGTGAGCAACTGAGAGCTTTTCTTTTTTAAAAAAAAAAATTATTGGGTTTTCACATTTTTTTTATAGACAAACATACAGAAAAACAAACAGACAAAAAAGACACAAAAACAAAAAAAAAATATAAAGTTTCAAGAAAAAGACTTATTTTCATAACCCTGGTCCCTGACTTCCCCCCACCCCCTCCCTTGCATCCCTATTCCCAAAATTATATCAGCAAATTGTTGTTTCTCAAAATCTTGACCATCTCAATAATAGCCCTTTTAAAAAGGAAAACGATTGTTCTAAGTTGGATCTCAGTTCCCTTCCATCGATTTCCCATTTTGTCTTTCATATCAGTCATATTAATTAATTTCCATTGTCCTGAGTGTTGTTAAAATTACATCCTTCCCTCCCTCCCATCCCCGATTTGCGTCCCTTCCCAATGTATGTCCAAAATATCAGTTCTTAGCCTGGGTTCCTCACGTCCGAGGCTCTCCCGTCTCTCACAGTCCCTCTCCGCCGGTCTTGTTGGTAATCCTTTATGTCGGTCATCAAATCTCGAAAGAGCTCTATCACAGTCCATCCATAGTCTCTTACATGCAACTGCTGAAGAATTTCCACAAGGCATGGATCTTTCAAATCATAGTCAAAGTCAGAGTCAGAGTCAATGTGGAGGCCCCAATTGTATTTCTTTATTTTAAATTCTTGTATTCCATAAGCTTCCAGGGCCTCCACTTTCGTCTTCTGCATCTTTCGTAGATTTGTTGTAGATTTAATCCAATAGTCTCCTTGCTTGTATTCCACAGATGTCAAATTCTGGTTAGTATCTTCCAGCTTTACTTTCTCTTTCGCTTGTTTTGTCTCCTTTTCTTTAATTATCATTTCAGGTTCAGCTGTGGGTTCTTTCTCATTCCAGTCCTCCTTACAATCAGCAGAACTACTTGTTTCAGTAGTGAAGGTCATCATGTGTTTACTCATTTCCGAAATGTGCTCTTGTAAGGTTCCCACCAAATAGAACATCCTTTCGATTTCGGCCAGTATCTTTCCATCCACAGCCATTGTAATTCCACAGAATTCCCCCTAGAGGGAATCTGGTTACTTAACGTTACTTTCTCCAACAGTCCTCTTTCTTATTTTTATTACTTTGTTTCCAACAATTTAAGTTCAATTGTAACACCTTTTAATCTAGAGGGATCTTAAGTAGCAGTTTTTTCCTGTAGACTGTATATTTGACAGCTTTGACAGCTGTCAAATTCTATGCTTACAGGCTCCAAAATAGGACGCTCCCGGGCCCGGGGGGAGGGTTGTTTACAGCAAAAAAAGAAACTTCCAAAACTCCACTCTCCTGCACAAGATTGCTTTTTTTTTTTTTTTTTTGCCCAATCTTGGAAGTCAGTATCTTTTTAAACACACCCTTTGCAGGGTAGGCTCTCCAGCTTAGTTCTTACGTCGTTGCTTTAACTCGTCTGCAAGGGGGGGGTGCGGACTTCCTTTTAACACCCCCCCCGGTCGTCTCAAATTCAAACGGAAAATTCTTAAAGTCCAATTCCCATTTACTCACGGGTTGTTTTTTTCAGCCGAATTTCAAGGAAGGAAGTCAGCGCTCTCCGGTCATGGCTCGCGGCTTCGCTCAGCAGAGGTAGCGATGGACTCTCGGTGCCACGCCGCCCCCCGTATCCCCTCCGCAGCCTTTAAAAAGGCTCTTCGCGGATCAGGGGGGCGCTGAAGGCACCCACCGAGTCTTCAGTCCGCAGGCTTCCGCGCCTGCGGTTTTAAGGGTCCCCGTGTCGCCGGCACGGCAAAGACCCGTCCCCCGCTGAGCCGATTCCCTCCGGAGCTCGGAGGGAATCCGCCATTCCCAGATCGCGTCAACCCCGGAAGTCGCAACTGAGAGCTTTTCAACACAATGCCTGCTGTTCTTCTTAATTAGATCTAGTGGTGTGTGTGCTGCCAAGCCATGGCAGAGCTCAGTGTCAGGAGAGGCCAGCCAACCAGCATAGGTTTTTTTTTTGGGGGGGTACTTACCTGGAAGCAGAGTCCATATGCCAGGTTCAGTCCAGTTCTAAGGTCAGGAGTATCTCAGTTCACGTAATCAGATGGTCCAAGGGTTAAGAAATCTGAAGGTCCAGGGTCACGAAAAGCAAGAAGGAGCAAGGTCTGGCCAGGAACAACAAATGTTGTTTCCAGCAACTGACTGAGGCTGAAAACCCTGCTTGAGAAAGCTGGAACCAGCTGGTTCTCATCAGGAGCAAGAAGGCTGATCAGCAGCAGGTGGAGTTGCTCTGCTGATGAGAGGCACAAATACAAGATGGGGGACACCTGGCTTGAGAGCAGTACATGTGAAAAGGATCCAGGAGTCTTGGTTGACCACAAACTTGACATGAGCCAACAGTGTGACGCGGCAGCTAAAAAAGCCAATGCAATTCTGGACCGCATCAATAGGAGTATAGCATCTAGATCAAGGGAAGTAATAGTGCCACTGTATTCTGCTCTGGTCAGACCTCACCTGGAGTACTGTGTCTAGTTCTGGGCACCACAGTTCAAGAAGGACACTGACAAACTGGATTGTGTCCAGAGGAGGGCAACCAAAATGGTCAAAGGCCTGGAAACGATGCCTTATGAGGAACGGCTAAGGGAGCTGGGCATGTTTAGCCTGGAGAAGAGGAGGTTAAGGGGTGATATGATAGCCATGTTCAAATATATAAAAGGATGTCACATAGAGGAGGGAGAAAGGTTGTTTTCTGCTGCTCCAGAGAAGCGGACACGGATCAATGGATCCAAACTACAAGAAAGAAGATTCCACCTAAACATTAGGAAGAACTTCCTGACAGTAAGAGCTGTTCGACAGTGGAATTTGCTGCCAAGGAGTGTGGTGGAGTCTCCTACTTTGGAGGTCTTTAAGCAGAGGCTTGACAACCATATGTCAGGAGTGCTCTGATGGTGTTTCCTGCTTGGCAGGGGGTTGGACTCGATGGCCCTTGTGGTCTCTTCCAGCTCTATGATTCTATGATTCTATGATTCTATGCTTTCTGCTCCTTCAGACTGCTGCTCAACAGGTGAAACTGATTCCTGGCCCACGACAGTGTGACAGCAAACTCTCCATTAAGGTGTGTCCCTTTTTGTAGACATTGCATTTCCCCAAACTGAGATGTTTCTGGACTACAACTCCCACAATCTCTGGCTATTTGCCTTGCTGATTAGGTCTGATGGGAGAGAAGAGTCCAAAAATATCCAGAGAGCCACAGATTTCCCAGCTCTGCTTTATACTGCCTGAAATCCCAGATCAGAATTAGAATTCTAAACTATCACCAGAATGACAACAGCATACAGATACAGAAATAAAGAAGGAAAGAAGGCAATGTAAAAGACCAAAAGAATCCAATGTAATTCAAATAACATGTTTTACTGGAATCACAGTGACAATGGATAGCAGGTTTTTGGGTTGCACAGAGCACTTCTTTCCTCCCTGAGGAATTCTGTGACATTTTAAAGATTGTCAGACTGCTCTGTCAAATGTTTGGTCTAATAAAAGCTAACATCCGAACCATTTCTTACTCAGTGTGAAAAGCGTTATTGGCAATGTTCAATTTTCACTCTACTGCTTGTGTCTGCAGGGTGGCAGATTAGCATTTTGGGTTTTTTTCAGTTTACAATCTAAATTTCCATTAAGGCCCACACATTGCACAAGCCCTCTTGAAGAACTCCATAACGTTCTTGTCAAAAGCTGTAAAAACTTCATCGGTTCTTACCACTCCTCCAGTTAATGGCATTTGTCATAGAGTGGAGCAGCCTGACAAGAGAAGTAAAAATCACCCAGCTGCAGCTATAAACCTGTTCCTCACAGCCAAGCACATCTGACCATTGTTGAATAATATCCCACCATTTGTCTTGCATTTACCAGAACAGAAGGGAAATCTTCTCAGGTTGCATAGGTGCCCCGAACGTGGAAGAGGGCAAATGTAATGTGCCTGTTAACAGACAATGGAAACAAGCCAGCAAAAATGAATCACGCCTAAAGGGCTAACTAATGTGGAACTGTGCTCCCACATATTTTCCCCCTTTTTAAGCAAATGGTCTTTGGGAGAGAGAATTTAAAGCAGAGAAGTGGTAGGAGGAGGAGGCTGTGCTTTGCAATCTCCTTGCCCACTCTTTCACCATTCAGAATATAAGAACTGTTGCCTCAGTGCTATGCGCTATTATTAATATTGCTGTTGTTGATCTTGCTTCCTTGAGATATATTATAGCCAAAGGGCTGGCCGCCACTGATGAATTCAGTTCATCTTTGTACGGGCTCCAGCAATTTACAAATAGTTAAATCAGTTTACAACAAAACATTAGGGTAGGACCTGAAACTATGCCTCTTGGATGTCAAATATGTGTCTTCCGCATGGAGTAAACTCCTCTCTTTCCGGGGTGCAAGCAGTCCAACAGCCCAGCAGTCAAGAAGGCAGTTTCTGCATGTGCTGTAGAGGGAAGTGGGGGGCAGATGGGGCTCCTCCACCTGGAAAGGAGAAGGACAACTCTGATCGTAAACCTCTGCTGCTTTGCAGCTTACCGTATTTTTCGCCCCATAGGACGCACCGCCCCATAGGACGCACCTAATTTTTTTTTGGGGGGGGGAATAAAGAAAAAATAATTTTCCCCTCCCCAGGCACGGGGCAGGCACGGGGGAAGCCCGAGCTTCCCCCGACCCCAGCCCCCAGAACACCCTGCTATCTGCAAGCCTAGGGAGCTGTGCCGGTCTCCCCAGGCTTGCAGAGAGGTGCGCGAAGCCAGGGGGCGCTCTTCAGCGCGCACCAGGCTTCGGAATGCAGGCAGCTCTGCGCTACCCTCCAGAGCCCCGCGCGGCTTCACACCGGGATCCGGGGGGTGGCGCGGAGCTGCAGGAAGCCCTGGAGCGCAGGCAGCTCCGCACCACCCTCCAGAGCCCCGCGTGGCTTCGCGCCGGAATCTGGAGGGTGGCGCAGAGCTGCAGAAAGCCTGGAAAAGCCTGCATTCGCCCCATAGGACGCACCCAGATTTCCCCTTCATTTTTGGAGGGGAAAAAGTGTGTCCTATAGGGCGAAAAATACGGTGTCTTTGGAAGAAGAAAAGGCTTAGGAGTAAACACTACACAAATCCAAAGTGGAATCCCTAAAGCAGATGGGTGGTGCCTTGTGTGCCTCTTCCCAGCAACTCCTGCAGCCAAGCTGGTGCCAAACATATTGCTCTGCTTTCCTTTGGACCACGTCAGTCCGGCCGAGAGGGGGGGTCATCTTCTGGGCAACCCAAGACCCCCACAAACACTGCTCAGGCTTGAGCCCTGGGGAGGTTATTTTGGTGCGGCTAACACAGCGGTTTGACTTCATCCATTATCTCTCGAGACAGAAGGGTGCCCACGAGACCCAGCCTGTTAATGAACAGAGCTAGTTCAGTTATATGACATAAATTAAAACACAGTCAGAGCCGTCTTTCCCATTGGGCTTACTGGCGCATTGCGCCAGGGCGCCAGCCTCTTAGGGGCGCCCCAGTGAGTGGGGGAGCTGTGAGGCTTTGCCAGCGGCCTCCCCTTTCCCTCCTGCACGCCCGCCAGCTGCACCCCATCAGCTATATGGCTAGGGGGAGTGCAGCTTGCCTCCCAAGCCCCCGCGGCAGCGGGGTCAGTGGTAACTTTGACATGACTGATCTCACGCCGGCAGCAGGCAGGCAGCACGAGATCAGTCATGTCAAAGGTGCTGCGAGTGAAACATTGCAAATTGAGTTTTAATTTCAACACTTACAGTTCAAATTCGTTTAGAGAAATAGTTTTTAAAAATAGTGTTTATTTTCGCTAATTGTCGGCATTTTCTTTGACTAACTACTTAGTACTGAGGGCTCTGCTACACATGCGATTCAGCACAGCACGATTTTAGTTTTCCATTTCCGTAAAAACACGCCTAGAGCACACACTATGAATTCCGCAAGCTGCATTTTTTCTTCATTTTATGACGGATGACAAGTGAGAAACACATTTTGGAGTAATTAGAAATACATTCCAAAATAGATTTTAAGCGCGGTGTCTGACATACGCATAATAAAAGTTAATTTGGAGGCTAAACTAAATTTGGGGGCGCTGGGTGGATCTTTGCATGCTGGAGGCGCATATGCTAAAGACAGCCCTAAGTGTAGGGATAGCTGGACTGGCATAGGTTGGGGTGTCTACAGAGAACAACGGACCAGGGATTCCTGTGAATGGGGCTGAGGTCCCAGGAGGAGATTTAAGAAGACTTCTAAATTATAATCCTGCAAATACAGTCTTGATGACATAGAGGCAACAGAAGCTATTATGCACTCCATGGGAAGGCTGTGTTCTGCTCCAGCTCTCTTAAAAACGATGGTCTTTCACAAGACTCACATAACCACTGATTATTATTTTTTCTGCAATCAAGCGGCATATAATATTTTTATGAAATGAAATAAATGGATAAATTGCTGCTGGTCCCCCTCGCTTCTTTCACTTACTCTTGTTGTTGTTACCATGGTGCTCCCTTTGAAAGGTGGCTCGGAAACTGCAACTAATCCAGAATGCAGCAGCTAAACTGGCGACTGGGAGTGACTGCCGAGACCATATAACGTGTTTAAGTTTTTACTCTGCTAACTATACGTTGGAGTTCTGCTCTGGATCAACATTGAGTTGAATTTCAATGACCATATTTCCTTAACGGCCACAAGATTTCCATATAACAGTGATCCAGATGTTTACAGCTGGCTGACTACAGTGCCTTTGGCAGCAATTATTTTCCTCTTTCCCTGGCCACAAATCCCTTATTTATGCATACATACATACATACATACATACATACATACATACATGTAGACCTGGTCATCTTAGTTAGCATCCCATGAAGATGAGAGGTTCCTGCTGAACAACTCAACAGAGAAAGTTGCAGATTTCCACAGAGGCACTGTGTGAAGTAAATCTTTCTCCGCAAGGGGCATCATCACAGCTATTTGCCCATTATAGGTTTATTTTTCCCCCCTCCCACCGTCATTCACATTTCACTTCCTTTGACAGAAAACTAAATCTGCACGTGGATCAAAGCAAAGAGTTGCTATATTTATCCAATGACTAGGTGTGTGTGTTTATTTCTAAAAGGCATATGTTGCCAAAGCAACTGATGTCTTAAAAGTCCCCTCCTCCAACTCCTGGCCCAAGGAGATTTGTTTGCTTATGAGAGCAATATGAAATGCATGTCTTGGCTGAATACGGCAATTGTGATGAACTGCGGCAGGTATATTATGTCTATGCATTCACACATGTATAGCATTTAAGGCAGACATGGCCAAGCTTATGTCCTCCAGAAGTTTGGGACTACAACTCCCATCATCCCTAGCCAGCACAGCTGTATGATGCTGGAACCGGTGAAAGTTGTAGACGGAAACATGTGGGAAGGTATCAGCTTGGTAAAAGCTGCTTTAAGGGTTTCTTCGTTTTAAGGTTTGCTTGGGGGAGAAGATCTTTATTACCCTCTCCCTCCCCCCCACCCCACCCACAATCAATGCCACATCTAGAAAAGGGCCCTACAACTGACAGAGGATGTGTAACTTAAAACACCTAGTCCTAGACAAACATGCCACAGAAAAGCATGTCAGCCACCCAACCAAGCCATAGAAGGGTTCTCCCAGTGGCCTATCTACCTGGATTCACTTATTGCCTCACCTAGGACCGGTTTCAGTGATGAAAACGGACGACATCCGTCTCAGATATACCACACTGAAGAAAATAGACTTTCAAGCCTGTGTCAATTCCATTCAGGAACTTGACCAATTGAAAACTTTGGAGACGAATCTGTTACTTGGTATGAATTGTGGGCAGAGGGACAATTCCATCAAGATGATCTACAAAAGATGAGCCTTACTGAACTAGTGGACCTCAACAAACCATTTGATGACCATCCTTACATTACTTCCCCTCCCAGTTACAACATGCACACGAAAAACGATCCTTTAGTCCTTTGCGCAGGGTGAAGACATGGCTATGCTTGACAATGAGCGAAGATCAGTGGTCTGGCTTGTGTTCGCTGAGTGTCCATAGTGAAAATCTGGAGATCTATTCCAAGGATAAAATTACTGTACATCCTTCTAGTGCCTTACTCGGTTACTGCTAAATGGGGAAATAAAGCAATTTGTTAGCCATTAGTTCTGAAATGCATAATCCAGTACAATGCAATAGATCACCATTGCTTCTCTTCAGCACCACGCAGTGGTGGGTGGGGTTTGGTTGCAAGTCGACAACCTGTAGTTATAGACCTCCCCCCCAAAAAAAAATATTTCTGCAGACAACCACGGCTGTGGTTGCAAAAACTGCTTCTAAGTCCAAGCTGTGACAGAGTGTTTGCTTGGTGCAATAACTGCCCCCAAGTCATAATGCAACTTGGTAAGAAAATTCTTGGCAGCGAGAAACACTTTTTCCTCCCAGCACCAGCTATGCAAAATAAACGACATCTTTCTTGGACAGGCAGCAAATGAAGGTAAGAACAGATGGAATGGCTAAATTAATGCCTGCCTGCGGGAGGCTGAACATTTGTACACTTTGGTCATTTTAGTTTGTTGTTTTTACGTTGATGTTCAGAGAAGAACAATTATTGATTAATTGCAACACTGCACATAAAATTACCTTTCACAGGCATGCTGTCTTAGTACAGTGGACGCTCGGGTTGTGAACGTGATCCATGCGGGATGCAAATTCGCAAGCCGCAGCAGCGTGTCTGCGCACACACGGGTTGTGATTCGGGGCTTCTGTGCATGCGCAAAGCACAATTTAGCGCTTCTGGGCATGCACGACCGCCGTAACCCGGAAGTAACACGTTCCAGTACTCCTGGGTTTCTGCAGTCCATAACCCAAAAAAACGCAACCTGAAGCGTCTGTAACCCGAGGTATGACTGTACAGTGGTGCCTCGCAAGACGAAAAGAATTTGTTCTGTGATTCTCTTTGTCTAGCGGTTTTTTCGTCTTACGAAGCAAGCCCATTGAGGGATTAGCGGATTAGCACTATTAGCGGCTTTTAGCGGCTTTTAGGGGCTTATCTGCTGATCGGATCAGCTGATAAGCGGCTTAGCGGCTTAAAAAAAGGGGGGAAAGGGAAAAAAAACCAGCAGGAACTCGCAAGACATTTTCATCTTGCGAAGCAAGCCCATAGGAGATTCGTTTTGCGAAGCACCTCCAAAACGGAAAACTCTTTCGTCTAGCGAGCTTTCCGTCTTGCGAGGCATTCGTCTTGCGGGGCACCACTGTATTTGCAAACAGGGATGTGGGCAGGGGAGCAATGCTCTTTAGCAAGAGAAAAAAGAGAAGAAGAAAACGACATAGATTTGCAGAAGATCAGCCTTCTGACTCCTAACAGTTTAATAATGGTAATAGCAGAGGAGACCAACCAAGATGATCAAGGGTCTGGAAACGAAGCCTTACAAGGAACAGTTGTGAGGGAATTAGGTACGTTGACCCTGGAAAAGAAGGGACTGAGAGGAGTTACGATAGTCATCTTCAAATATCTAGGGGGCTGTCCCATGGAGGATGGATCAAGCTTGTTTTCTCCTGCTCTGGAGGGTAGGACCTGAACCAATGGATTCAAGTTACAAAAAGGAGATTCTGCCTATTATTATTATTATTATTATTATTATTATTATTATTATTATTAGATTTTATTTATACCCTGCCCTCCTCAGCCAAGACTGGGCTCAGGGTGGCTAACAGCGGTATAAAAACAATTGATTGAAATACAGCTTAAAAACAAGATTAAAATACAACATTAAAATGCAGCCTCATTTCAGTAGGAACTCAAATCAAAAACTTTTTGGGGGATGAAAACATCAAGTCTTCACCAAGGCTGGTCCTACGTGGGCCAGAAAAAAGCCAGGGAAGTCCCCAAATAGAAGTTCCATCACAGAAGGAGAAAGGAAAAAGGAAAGAGGGGGAGGGGATCAAGTTGATTCCAAGCCAAAGGCCAGGCGGAACAACTCTGTCTTACAGGCCCTGCGGAAAGAAATCAGATCCTGCAGGGCCCTGGTGTCATGAGACAGAGCGTTCCACCAGGCCAGAGCCAGTGTTGAAAAGGCCCTGGCTCTGGATGAGGCTAATCTGACTTCCTTAAGGTCTGGGACCTTGAGGGTGTTGCTATTTGTGGACCTTGACATCAGGAAGAACTTTCTGACAGTAAGAGCTGTTTGACAGTGGAACAGACCAGAGGGGGATTAAGGGGAGCACAACTGGTTCAGTAACACTGGGTGCAGACCCTGTCACTATGATTTAGAATGGAGAGGTGGAGGGGTGCTGAATTTGGGTGTCCTACAGGGTGCCACTGAAATTTGAGACCCCAAGATCTACCACTGAACAGACTCCCATGGTGATGGGCTCTCCTTCCGTTGTGGTTTTTAAGCAGAGGTTGGCTGGCAAATTCAGGGTTCAAGCACCGTGAACACATAACGAAGTGGGAGAGTTTGAAAGAGGAAGCAAGTTGGAAGGATAACAACAGGAAGATTTAAAGAAGGGACTATTGGAAATTCAAGGCAGTAGAAACACAAGATGGTTCAAACACTGAACTTGAAGCATGGGAAGCCCCAACAAAAATTTATAATTTGGCAGAATATTTGGACAATATGATATGTATTTGTATAATTTGGAGTACTTAATGTGATTTGATTGTTAAAATGGAAAATTTAATAAAAATTATTTAAAAGAAAGAGGAAGCAACTCAATGGCTTTCCCGCTGCTGTGCCTTAGCATCACCACCGTGGCTGCCCAGAGAGCAATATTTGCTCTCTGCCTATCTCTCTTCTGACCAACTTCCCTTCGCTTCTTCCTGTCCTGGAACCGGATCTTTCCAGGACCAGCCTGAAAACTGGCTGGTTCCTCAGAGCACTTTGGAAAGCCAAAACTAATTGCCAAGACTGGGGTGCTGGCAGCAGCAACCCCGGGGCTTCAGCCGTCTAGGTCTGCTGAGGCTCGCTCTCTGCACCCTGCAGGCTTCTTCCTCTCCTGGCCTCCAGCTTAGCACAGCTCCCCTGGCAGAGCTCTGCAGCATTCAAGCAGGTGTGAAACAACACGTCACTAAGCCACTTGCACGTTAGAGCTAGACCAATCGCCTCCTACTCCACCCCCAAAAATATTCAGACTCGGCAACTCTGTGTATGTGTATATGTATCAGACTGTGTTGCTAGAAAAAGGGATTTAGGTCCAAAGGTTCAAAACAGCAAACCGTTAATCTCAGCCGAGATGCAGAAAATCACGTTTATCACCTAAACCATGGACCAGCAAACTAAGGCCCATGGGCCAGATCAGGCCCAATTGCCTTCTGGATCCGGCCCGCGGACGGTCCAGGAATTGCCGTGTGGATCGCCAACACACATGTTCTTTCCCTCTTCCTCCCTCTCCCTCGCACGGTGGCGCCGGCGGCACCTCCTCCCTCCCTCCTCCTGGCTTCTCCCTGCCCTGCCTAGAGGAGGTAAGGGGCTGGGCCTTGTTGGTACCAGCAGCAGCAGCGCTTGAGCGGCTGCCATTTTAAGCAGCCCCTCTCCAGAGCCCTTTTGCACACAGCTCATCGTCCCACGCTGTTGCCACCAAACCCTGCCACTCGCAAGACACTGGGGCTCGTGGTGCTCTTGCATCATTTCCCCCCCAAAAAAATATAGTCCGGCCCCCCACAAGGTCTGAGGGGCAGTGGACCAGCCCCCTGCTGAAAAGGTTTGCTGACCCCTGACCCAAACATCCACTGTGAGATGCATGCTTTTGTGAAGAATGCAGCTTTCTTCCACAGCTAGTCATAGTGGATAAACCTCTGAATGGAGGGAATTAAGCAAAAAAATGTTCCCAAAGGTCTATTCCATCTGGCTGCTGCAGGTGGGGAGCAAAGCCCACCCCATCAGCTGTGCTGAAAGGAAAAATGCCTTGGCACTGTGGGTTAAACTACTGAGCCTAGGGCTTGGTGATCAGAAGGTCAGCAGTTCGAATCCCCGCGACAGGGTGAGCTCCTGTTGCTCGGTCCCTGCTCCTGCCAACCCAGCACTTTGAAAGCACGTCAAAGTGCAAGTAGATAAATAGGTACCGCTCTGACAGAAAGGTAAACGGCATTTCCGTGTGCTGCTCTGGTTTGCCAGAAGCGTCTTAGTCATGCTGCCTACATGACCCGGAAGCTGTCTGCGGACAAACGCCAGCTCCCTCGGCCAATAAAGCGAGATGAGTGCCGCAACCCCAGAATCGTCCGCGACTGGACCTAACGGTCAGGGGTCCCTTTACCTTTATCCCTGAACTGGCTCCTTTAAAGCTGGTAATTATAAGAACTTTGAAACTTTGGGAACTGATGCCTGGGTTTTGTTTTTCCTTCTCGCCCTGGCCTCTCATCTCTGCCCTCTTTCCACCTAGGAGAGCAGAAGCCCCACCAATCTGTAGGGAAGTCCATGCTGGGCAAAACATAACTATGATTATTTGCTCTCTTCCCAGGGGACTCTTATGCCATCCACCTGCACACAGCCACCAATTCCTTCTCTCCTCTGCTCCACTAAATTTGCCTTGGCTACGGTATTGACTGATCATCGAGCCCAAGCACTAATTACTTCCGACATGAAGGAGTGGCGCAGGATACAAACCAAGTGGGACACAGCGAGGCAGGGAAGAAACTTGCATAAACCACCGAATGCATATGCACCAGAGCAGCTAGAAACAAGGAAAGAAGCGGCTGTAATTTCCATGGAGAGTCATAAAAGCAGACTTCCAGCACAATTGCCAATTAGTTCATCAGATTCGAAAGAGTTCCGCTTTCAACAAGAGCAAGTATCTAACAAGGCTCTAGATCAGAGAAACATACATTTCGTCTGTTAATGCAGTGAATCTATGGTTTCCAACACAGTACTCCATGTTTGCATACCAAGGAGAGCAAGAATGCACTACTAAACTCTCCTTGGAAACAGGATCACCTTGTAAAATATTTATTATTATTTTTTTTAAATATAACAGTAAAAATGAAAAAGAAAAAAGAAAAATACAAAATAAAAACAGTTAAAAAAACAAACAAAAGCAAGTATCTTGTTATGTACTGAAGTTCTCACCCTGGGCCAGCAGGGGGATACTGTAGATAGTTATGCAAATAAGGGATCGAAAGTGACGTTCAGTGATTGGATAGTTTTAGAAAGTTGTTACAGTAACGATGTACTGGAGCTCTATATATACAGGCTGACTGAGCCCTTCAGTTCAGTTCTGTCCTGGCCTGTGAATAAATAAGAGCTGTTTGAAGAATCGCTGTGTCGTCTGATATGTTCACCCACAACTTAACATATCTAGCCCTCAAAGTGGCAGGACAGCTCTGAGGTGCCTTCTAAAAGCTCCGAGACCAGAAGGTATTTCTCGGGGACTGCAGCCTTAGTGCAATCTCTAAAAGTCTCATCCCTTCCTACAAACTTCAACTCCTTTACCCATCAATGTGACTTTATTTCTTTTTCTCCCCCCAATACTGTATTATTTCAACATGTTTCCTGAATGCTTTTTTCAATTTTATTTTATTTTCAAAGTTTCAAAAAGAAAAAGAAAAAAATTGCACACACACGTTTACATTAAACCATAGTCCATAGTCCACCTTTATGTGGTTCCCTGAACCCCCAGACTTCCCTCTCCCCCCCCCCTTGGCTTCCGAAATTTATCTTCCTTTTTTTAACTGCATCTAATTGTATTTATCCAAATTATTGTACTTCTTTTTTATCCTTTGTTGTTTTAAATTACAAGTGCTGTGTCAATCCTGCTAACGTTTTTAAATTTTTACAGTGTTCTTTAATATATTCTATAAAGTCATGCCATTCTTTATTAAATTTGTTGCCCTCTTGGTACTTGATTTTCCCGGTCAGCCTTGCCATCTCTGCATAGTCCATCATCTTCATTATCCATTCTTCTTACGATGGTTCTTTCTTCTTTCCATCACTGGGCAAATAGTATTCTTGCTGCTGTCGTCGCTTACAGAAACAGTACTTTCTTATTCTTTGGTAATTCTTCTCCTATTATACCTAATAAGAAGGCCTCTGGTTTTTTTAACAAAAGTTATTTTAAACATTTTTTTCAGTTTGTTATAAATCATTTCCCAGAAGGCCTTAGCTATTTTACAGGTCCACCACATATGAGGAAATGTACCCTCTTTAACTTTACATATGTTGGTCATGTTCTTATACATTTCCGCTAGTCTTGTAGGAGTCAAATGCCATCTATACATCATTTTCATATAATTCTCTTTTAACGTACAGCAGGCGCATGATCTTTTCACTAGGCAGCCTAGAAGGGTGGCAATTTTTGGGGGGCTCCATAGCACTGGCGGAGGAAGAGGAGTGCGGGGGGAGCGCACCGCCCCCAGCAGCACGATCCAGGTAGGGTGCCATCGGGGCTGGCCCCCCCCCCCATGCTGGTCACCACACCCCTGCAGGTGGTGTGCCCCGCCCCGGGACGCACACCAGACCCATCTCCGCCTGCTCTCCGCCCCCCGGCGCTGGAGCATGAAGCTCCGCCACTATCCATAGGTCAGGTCTTTTTCTGTTCATAGTTTCAAATCTGTCAGGTGGGCAGAGACAGCCACCTGTCAATCATCTGATGTCACAGTGATATCAGGTGACTGGGCGCTTTGAAGTCTCAGAGTCAGGACTTCAAAGCACCATGTGGGAGTTTCAATGGACCATGTACAGTGCCCTAAAGAGGCTGAGGCCACAGCCTGCTTTCCCTTGTGAATACAACACTGAGAAAGCTCTTTAAGGCTTCTGACAGTGCATCGGCAGCCATGCCTCTACCTGCCCCACACCTGACATCGCATATGACCAGCAGGTGTAGAGTGGGGGAAATGACCTTGTTGACCAACTGGCTAAGTTTGGCCTGCAGACCAGAGATGACCCCCTGCCCTCACAAGCCCCATCGTAAGAGACTGAAACCTCCTACTGGTAGCAGAGGCCGAGAACAACCCAGAAGTAGCAGGGGGCTGGGCGCTCCCGTCCGCCTTCCCCATATTCTCCATTCACCACCTCCCAAAATGGCTCCAGAACCTGCACAGTCCGGGCTCTGATCTGTGTCTTTTTGCAAATCCCAAGTTTCCTTTTCATTTGCGTGTTCAGACCCAGAAACCTCCCCCCTAAATAAATTCACACATGACTCAAATTTTTGGTTTCGGTTTTTGCCAGAATTTAAGGAACAACTTTACTGATTACAGCAAGTGAGTGGTTGCATAGGCTCTGGTTCGACTAGCTCCCTGCCATACAGGTAGCGCTGACCCAGGGCACCAGCATAGGTCAGCCAAGGGGGAACACCTGGATAAGCAGAAAGCCGGGAATGGGCTAACTCCACCACCCAAATGTCTCCCTGGACTCAGGCACGGGCGCAACCCCCTCTCAGGGGTTGACCAAACCATCGAGTCCCTGGATTCCTTTAATGGAATACGCTTCACATAGGGATGGCAAGAGCATTCTCCCATCCCTATCACCTGAACCATCTGCAACCTTACAAGTTGTGATGATTTGCTACGCGGCAGGCGAAACCCAATTGGCAACAGCCAATCAGCCAAGTGGGGGAAATTCCTGCCGTGCCCCTGTCCCAACGACAGATGACACATGATGGCATAGCAAAGCCATAAAAGTAGGGAGAGGTGGGCGGGTGTTCCGAATGCACGCGCCAAAAGAGGAAGCTCTGGGTCACGTGCATGGGCATAAATAGTCCCTCGAACCGTTTAGACTGCGTCCCATTGGCCAGATTGCACCCAGCTACGAGGGACCTACCAATTGGGTGTTGTGGCTGACCAGTCGTACCCACCCACAACACAGGGTGTCGGTTGTCCAGGTCTCACCACAATTCGTGCCCTCTTTAAGGGAGGACCCGATTTGCTGAGCTTCGCCGAAGCAAAGGCAGCTCCCTTCTCCCGCCTTTGTCTTGGAAGGTCTGGGGCAAGACAGCGAAGGCTCTTGGTTTGGTCTCTCTGGTCTCTCACAGCAGGCTGCCTTCAACACACTGACATTAAAGGTCACTTGTTGGACCTTATTATACACCACTGGCGGAGAAAACATCTGGAGCTCGGCTTATTTCCCCTTTCTTTCGAACTGCTGGCCACTCTCCTGGGGGCTACCTCTATTTCTGAAACGTCTATGGTCCCCCGTATCCTCAGACAATGCCTTTAAGAAAGGCAAACCTAGCTGGCCGCATTGATTTTTTCCCTTGTTACTAACCTTTAGAAGCTAGGAATTTAACTCTTAAGTCAGTGTGGTTGTATTACCAAGACTGCTACCAATGAGCAAGCAGAGAGTTGGGTCTAAGGCAGGGGTCAGCAAACTTTTTGAGGAGGGCCAGTCCACTGTCCCTCAGACCTTGTGGGGGGCCGGACTATATTTTGGGGGGGAAATAATGAACGAACTCCTATGCCCCACAAATAACCCAGAGATGCATTTTAAATAAAAGGACACATTCTGCTCATGTAAAAATGCTGATTCCTGGGCCGTCCACAGGCCAGATTTAGAAGGTGATTGGGTCAGATCCAGCCCCTGGGCCTTAGGTTGCCTACCCATGGTCTAAGGCAGCAGTTCTCAACCTATGAGTCCCCAGTTGTTGTTGGACTACAACTCCCATCATCCCTGAGCTCTGGCCTTGCTAGCTAGGGGTGATGGGAGTTGTAGTTCAACATCTGGGGACCCTCAGGTTGAGAAAGGCTGGTCTAAGGCATACCAGGTTGGAGCCCAGTCTTCCCACAACCTCGCCCCCTCGAGATGTCTGAGGACTCCAATTCCCATCAGGCCCAGCCAGCACAGGATTGGCCCATGGCCTGGAGGTGTCTTACCCCTGCTTTATGATTTTATAACACATTTTATTTTTTAAAAAAATATTTTTTTTATTTTGACAACGTGATAATAAAAAATAAATAAATAAATAAGAATAGAATGTGCACCCCACCCCAGAGACCATTCCATTGCAACTATCCAGCTTTCAGCACCTCTTGCGATGGTTTGACCCCTTTCCGTTTTAGCAGTACAAATTCTACAAACACCCTCCGTATCTCCTCAAAATCATTTCTCTTGCGTATTCCCTGTCTTACCTTAATAATACATGTTAATTTATCATTAATAGCTATATCCCACACCTCTTTATTGAAATACTTCCTTGTCACTTGTACAACTTGTAAACAGTGAGATTACACGAGCACCCCCCGCACCCAGTTCTCTTAGTCTTAATTCCCCTTGTTTACTGATGCACACCCAGCAAACCCCAAAGTCAGTTGCCCTCTTGTTATCTTTTCATTCAGCAGCCTAACAGCCCACGGATAGAAGCTGTTCTTTACCCTGTTGGTGTGACTAATCATGATTTCATCCAGTGGATTCACGGGACAGCCTATAATATCTTGTGCTGTATTCACCACCCTCTGTAGGCACTTCCTATCAGATGATGTCAAACCAGCGTACCACAACGTGATGCAGACACTTTCTATTGTGGACGGGTAGAAGGAGATAATCAAATGTTAATTGACATCGTTCTTCCGCAATACTCTGAGGAGGTGGAGTCTCTGTTGGGCTTTCTTAACCACCTGCGTTGTATTTATTTTCCAAGTAAGGTCTTCACTGAGATAAACTCCTTTATACCATTTATACCATTTTTATACCATTCTTCCATTTTATATTCACCTTGTCCCTTCCACTTCCTAGCTATAATAACTCGTGCAGTTGTCAATAAATTTGTGAGCAAGTCCTTCATAGCCTGCGAACTTTCCACCCCATCATAAATTGATAATCATGCTACATCTGGACTTACGGTCAGCTTTAACCCAGTGATTTCTGTTATCTCCTTAAACACCCTTTGCCAAAAAAAATGTACGTTTACACCCCTACCACATGTGAATGTAAGTCCCAGTTTCCTGGCATCCCCTCCAACATAACACAGAACATAATTTTAGGACACATTATTCACAGCACAGTCCTATATATGTTTACTCGGGAGTAAGCATCACTGTGTTCTATGGCTTCTTCTACCATGCAAAAGTGTACTGGGTTGCAGCTGCAATTCCATACATACTTTCTTGGAAATAAGCCCCACTGAGCTCAATAAAAGTTACTTCTGAGTAGACGTGTATAGGATTGTGCTGTAAGACTGCTCCCTTTTGCCAGGCATATGGTCCTCCTGCTGGTTGCTTCCTGCTGGAACGTGTCCAGAGGAGGGCAACCAAAATGGTCAAAGGCCTGGAAACGATGCCTTATGAGGAACGGCTAAGGGAGCTGGGCATGTTTAGCCTGGAGAAGAGGAGGTTAAGGGGTGATATGATAGCCATGTTCAAATATATAAAAGGATGTCACATAGAGGAGGGAGAAAGGTTGTTTTCTGCTGCTCCAGAGAAGCGGACACGGAGCAATGGATCCAAACTACAAGAAAGAAGATTCCACCTAAACATTAGGAAGAACTTCCTGACAGTAAGAGCTGTTTGACAGAGGAATTTGCTGCCAAGGAGTGTGGTGGAGTCTCCTACTTTGGAGGTCTTTAAGCAGAGGCTTGACAACCATATATGTCAGGAGTGCTCTGATGGTGTTTCCTGCTTGGCAGGGGGTTGAACTCGATGGCCCTTGTGGTCTCTTCCAACTCTATGATTCTATGATTCTATGATTCTATGCTTAATATGGGCTCCTTTTAAATGGGTTTTACCAATATTTTTCCTTGGCAGTGTTGCTGAGTTTGTAAATTTTAAGTTTTAGCCCCCTCAGGAGCCGTTTTAAGGTCTAGAGAGCAGGGTATAATTCAGGAATGTGCAATCTGCAGCTCTCCAGATATTGCAGAACTACATCTCCCATCAACCCCAGCCACTGACCACAGGCTAGCTACTGAAATATAGTCGGAGTCGAGAGTGGATTTCATGCTCTTTATTCAGCTCATAGGGTTGAGGAGGAATGGAAGTTCCCCCAGAATGTCTGCCTTATATGCATTATTTATGCAATGGGCCCCACGTGATTGGCTAATTCCGGGATTCTCCTGAAGGCCAATCAGGTTGCGGATTCCCTTCCACCTGGAGCTGGATTGGGTGGCTGCTGTGGACCAATCAGACTGCTGCATTCTGCATCCTATTGTTCTAAGACCAATCAAACTGCTGCATTCTGAATCCTATTGTTCTAGGACCAATCAGACTGCTGCATTCTGAATCCTATTGTTCTAGGACCAATCAGACTGCTGCCTTTTGGATCCTGTTCAGCTCAGTACATAACAGCTACTGTAAACCTTTCAAATAAATTGGAAAGGTGTGGTGAGCTGCTTAAATAAACACACACCTGTTGCATTGAGCTTTGACTCAAAATCCAAGTATTACGGTCCAAAGAAAATGACTGCCGTTGACTAAGCCATAGATTACAGTCGTAGAAGTGACCTGGAAGTGAAAGGCTGCCCCTGTCTTATCTCTTAGACTAGCATGAAGCATCCTTTAGAGCTTTCACAGGAAGAAAGGGAAAAGGCCCGCCGTGGTACCAGGGAGTGGAAGCAGCTGAACGAGGCGATGAGGAAAATCATTCGTTTTCCTCAAGCCATTCGCCCAGCCTGCAGGCTTTTATTTTATTATTACTCCGGTGATGGCAAAGGTTAATTCATTGATCAGAGGAGGCTATGTTGTTCCAACAATTAAAATTAATTCTTGTCTCTGTGTACAGGAAAGAGACAGATGGCAAAGATGTAGGAGGGAAGACGGAGAAAATGCAAACAGGAGAGAGGGGGGGGGGAGAAACAGCAAGCAATTTGTTTTATTTTTGAGAAAGAAATATTCCTCAGACTTGAACTAGAGGTGGCTGGATTAAAGATCATTTCTCTCAAACCGCTGAGGATAAGATTTGAAGAGCACCAGATTGCAGATCGCACAGTCTCTATCCAAACGCATGTTCGGGCTGCCCAGATTGCTATTTGGAAATCAATTCCTTCCTTCTGTTGCACCTCCCATGTGATGCTGCCTGAGGCAGGTGACTTCAGGGGGCCTTGAATATAGGCACATAAAACATACTCTCAGATTACAGAGATCTGGAACATCTGGGGAGGGAAAGATGGGGGGAAACCAACAAACCCACCAGGCAATACTATTGCCCAACACTTTTCTGTCAAGGGGTAATATGTAGAAGGCAGAGCAAGAGAGAAAAGTGTGCGGGGTTAACTAATCCGGAATAAAAAACTAATCGAGAATAAAAGTAATCTGCAATGTGGTTTGTTTGTTTTTTTACAATTTTTTAAATCAATGCCGCATTTGGTTGTTCCGAAACGACATAGAAAGGGGGGAGCACTTTAAAAAGCCAGAAAAAATAAGGAGGAAATGAAAATGAAGGAACTCTGATGGGATGTGTTATAAGAATTTTAAGGTCACAAACATAGAATAAATATTATTCAACGTCAGATTCGTTGGACTGGTTATGTTGTGCCTGATTATCATCTTCCAAAGCAGCTACTTTATTCCAAACTTAAAAATGGCTTCGGGGTTGGCGCGATCAGCTAATGGCGGATTCCCTCCGAGCTCCGGAGGGAATCGGCTCGGTGGAAGAGGGGTCCTGCCGCGGCGGCGACGCGGGGACCCTCAGAAACCACAGGCGCGGATGCCTGTGGACTTGGTGACTCGGCGGGCACCATTTGCGCCCCTCCGACTTGCAAAGAAGCCTTTTTAAAGGCTTCGGAGCGGGTGGCGGAGAGTGGCGTGGTGCTGTGAGTAGACCGCTTCTTCCACGGAGTGAAGCCACAAGCCATGCCCGAAGAGCTCTGACTTCTTTCCTTGTTCATCTGGACTACAAAAAGTAACAACCCGTGAGTATTACGGAAATTGGAATTAAAAATCGTTTTTAATTAAATTTGGTACGACCAGGGGAGGTGCCAAAAGGAAGTCCGCCTCCCCCCCTTGCAGACAACGTAAAGCAAGAATTAGACAACTAAGGTTGAGAGACTGTTTTCCTCTCTTCAAGATAAAAAAATTTAATTCCACAACTTGGATATATAATTTATTACTGGAGGATTAGAACTGAATGTTAGGGTTGAAGTGCAACCCCCCCCCCCCCCGGAACCAGGAGCGATCCGCGAGAGAGCCTGCAGGATATTTACAGAGTTTGACAGCTGTCAAATGAGCTGTCAAAGTCAGGAAATTATATTTGTTGCTACTCGAACCGGTTATTTTTGTTACATTGGACTGTGAGTTCTTGAAAAAGGAGAGGACATAAGAACAAAATAACCTGATTGTTGGAGAAAGAATACTTAGTAACCAGAATCCCTCTAGAGGGGGTTCTGAGACATTACAATGGCTACAGATGGAAAATTACAAGCAGAACTGGATAGGGTGTTTGACTTCCTGGGAAAGCTGCAAGAGCAGAGTGATGTTATGGCTGCAAATCTGACAACCTTGAATCTTAAAGTAAACAAATCTGTTGAAGTGGTTAGGGACTTGACGCAAGAAAAATCTGCAGCTGGAAAGGAAGATACATGTGTTGTTTTGGAAGAAGGCGAAGGAGGAGCTGAAATGGTACAAGTGGAGAAGGACAACCAGAGGCCTGTCAAGTTGGAATGTAAGGAAAGCAAGGTTTGGATGAAGAAAATTTGGTTTGAAACGGAGAATGAGGACTGGGGACTTTTCCCTATGGGGAGTCCGGAAGACCTATGGATTACAAATTTGATCAAGGTGAAAATTGGAATGTTTGGGACATTTGGGACACTTGGACTTAGAAAGATTAAGAAGCCGGACCTGGACTCTTTCTTTGAATATGGTGGACTGGTTGGAAAAAATATTGATCCTACTGGGTCAAAGATGCTCCGAGATCTGATGTTCAACATAAAGGACTGCCAACAAAACCGGTTGAAAGGGACTGAGAGAGATTTAAGAGCCTCGGACGTGATAGATCCAGGCTGAGAGCCGACAGACTGAAGGATAATTTTGGGGGGATCGAAACTGGGGGAGGGGGGGAAGCTTTGGAGTCCAAAGGGGTATAACTATATGTTTTATTTGATAGGTTGTTTTGTAATTATTTTAATAATTGGGAACCTCGTGAAAGGGAACTTGGGTCGACCTTAGAAAAAGGGGTTAATGTTGAGTATTAAAAGGAGGTCTAGAAGTTTAAAACAGGCTAATTAAGACGAATTAAGTAAAATATTAATAAATATTAATAAGGGATAATTTGGGTATAAAGAACTTGTTGAGCTAAATTTTGGAATTGGGATGCAAGAAGGGGAGGTGGGGGAAGTCTGGGACAGTGGTTAAGAAAATAAGGTTTTAAAATAATATGTGTTATTTGTGTGTAGTGTTGATGTGTATGTTTATGTTTTTGTGTGTCTAAAAAATTGAGAAAATCCTAATAAAAATTTTATTAAAAAAAAATAAAAATGGAAAGCGATATGCTGGTGGCTAACAAAAGAGGTTTAAAGACTCTCTCAAGGCAAATCTTTTTTAAAAATGTAGTATAAACACCGACAATTGGGGAACACTAGCCTGCGAGTGCCCCAGTTGGAGAACAGCTTTTACCAAAGGTGTCATGTGCTTTGAAGACGCTCAAACTCAGGGCGAAAGGAAGACATGTGCTAAGAGGAAGGCACGCTTGGCAAACCCTCACAGTGATCAACTCCCGCCCGGAATCCAATGTCCCCTCTGTGGAAGGACGTGGGGATCCAGAATGGGCCTCCACAGTCACTTACGGACTCACTGTTAAGACCGGGTTGGCGGAAGACAGTATTACTCAGCTACAAATGATCACCAAAGAAGAACAGTATTTGAAAGAATGGATTCCATATACAGTGGTACCTCAGGTTAAGAACTGAATTCGTTCTGGATGTCTGTTCTTAACCTGAAACTGTTCTTAACCTGAAGCCCCACTTTAGCAAATGGGGCCTCCCACTGCTGCCACGCCGCCGGAGCACGATTTCTGTTCTCATCCTGAAGCAACGTTCTTAACCCGAGGTATTATTTCTGGGTTAGCAGAGTCTGTAACCTGAAGCATCTGTAACCTGAAGTGTATGTAACCCGAGGTACCACTGTACTAGTACTAACTAGTACGCAGGTGGTGCTGTAGGGATGCGGGTGGCACTGTGGTCTAAACCACAGAGCCTAGGGCTTGCTGTTCAGAAGGTCGGCGGTTTGAATCCCTGTGACAGGGTGAGTTCCCGTTGCTCGGTCCCTGCTCCTGCCAACCTAGCAGTTTGAAAGCACATCATAGTGCAAGTATGTTAAGCCGAGGTACCACTGTATCATTGAATTTGTCCATGGCAAGTCTGCCTTTATCTGCAGGTTGTTCATATGTTGTGAGTTTGTAGAAGTCTTCAATCCAATCATAGAAGGGAGACACATTTTTATTTTTCCAACTCCCCAGTATCCGTCTTTTTGCTGTGGTAAGGGCACAGAGAGTCCACTCGTATTGCCCCTTTGTCAGGTTCCATGTGCTGGGTGTAGAATTCGAAAGGATATTTTGCTCTGTAAAGGTACATTTGGCCTCAGCGATGGGAGTCCAGTAATGAATCATTTAGCTAGTGCAATGGAGGAGGAAGAGGTTGAAAATGCGAGACTTACTGGCACCTGTAGCAGCAACAGCAGCTGGAGTGTGGCCTGCAGTGCCACCTGGTGGCCGACCTCGGAACTTCCATGCCCATCCAAGATTTAAAGCTTTAGGCATGTGTTTTACACACACACACACACACACACACACACACGAATTCACAAGCAGGAAATATCCCAAACAGCTCTTCCCCTGAAATATACTCAGAGTCGAGAGTGGATTTCATGCTCTATATTCAGCTCATAGCAGCAAGGAATGAAAGTTCCCCCACAATATCTGCTTTATATACATTATTTACACAATGGGCTGCACGTGATTGGCTAATTCTGGGATTCTCCTGTAGGCCAATCAGGTTGTGGATTCACTTCCACCTGGAGCTGGATTGGGTGGCTCCTACGGACCAATCAGACTGCTGCATTGTTCTAGGACCAATCAGACTGCTGCATTGTTCTAGGACCAATCAGACTGCTGCATGTTGGATCCTATTGTTCTAGGACCAATCAGACTGTTGCATTTTGGATCCTATTCAACTCAGTACATAACATCCCCACAAACCACCCCCAAATTTCCCAACATAGGAATAGTGTGAGTGGAGGCTGGGTGCACCACATTGGAGACCCCAGGCGGAGTAGTAGGGGAATCTCATCCTTTACTTCCATACAAGGGTGACAGGCCAAATCATCTGTCAGGATAGCTATGGTGGCCACGATTTCGCTGAAAACCCGATGTCTTAGGATTCACAACAAAGCAACGGCAAACACCTGCTAAAGACCCCCTGAAATGTTTGGCAGGGAAAACCCCACATTTCATGGCACCCCCAAAAATGAGCCTTTGGCGCCCTAACTCACGGGATTCCAATTTCTCCAAAAGTCAGACGTTGTCCGATTCACTCCAAAGCAGCGCCAAACACCCAGAGAATGCCCCCTGCAAGGTTTGGGGGTGAAAACACTACGTTTCACATCACCCCACAAAATGAGCCCTCGACGCCGTAACCCACATGGTTGTCAGGTTGTCAGGGAGATCTTGCAATTAGAGGTCAAGAGATATGTAAAAGTCATTGCTTTATATGATTCAGCCACATGGTGGAGCCATACACAAAGATTAAAGAAGCCATGATAGCCAGCTCTGAAAAGCTGGGATGGTTTGTGTCTTCAAAGGCATGGCAGTGTGGCTTGAAGTTAATGACTTGTAACACCTCACAGTCATCATCATAATATAATAATAATAATTATTTATTATTTATACCCAGCCACTTTGGGCGGCTTCCAACAAAATATTAAAATAAAATAGTCTGTCAAACATTAAAAGCTTCCCAGAACAGGGCTGCCTTCAGATGTCTTCTAAATGTCAGGTAGCTGTTGATCTCTTTGACATCTGGTGGGAGGGGGTTCCACAGGGCAGGCACAACTACCCTGTAACTTGGCTTCTCGCAGGGAGGGAACCGCCAAAAGGCCCTCAGCGCTGGACCTCAGTGTCCAGGCAGAACGATGGGGGTGGAGGCGCTCCTTCAGGTATACTGGGCCGAGGCCATTTAGGGCTTTAAAGGTCAGCACCAACACTTTGAATTGTGCCCAGAAACATACTGGGAGCCAATGTAGGTCTCGGCGGCCACTCCCAGTCCCCGGTCTAGCTGCCGCATTCTGGATTAGTTGTAGTTTCCGGGTCACCTTCAAAGGTAGCCCCACACAGAGTGCATTGCAGTAGTCCAAGCAAGAGATAACTAGAGCATGCACCACTCTGGTGAGACAGTCTGTGGGCAGGTAGGGTCTCAGCCTGCATACTAGATGAAGCTGGTAAACAGCCGCCCTGGACACAGAATTGACCTGCGCCTCCATGGACACCATGAACTGAAAGGTCCCGGCGTTACCCTGAGCCTCAGCCACAAGGAATGTGCAGCAGCAGAAAATGGTAACACTGTTCTAGGTTGCATCAACGGAAGTCCAGGGTCCTGATGAAACGAAGTCAAAGTCCTAGTCTCTCCTAGCTTGGTCAGGCCACAACTGGAGTCCTGTGTCCAGTTCTGGGCACCATCATTTAAGAAGGGTGTTGACAAGCTGGAATGTGTGCAGAGGAGGGCAACCAAAACAACCAAGGGTCTGGAAACTAAGATTTAAGAGAAACACTTGAAGGAGCTGGGTAGGTTTGGCCTGGAAAAGAGGAAACTGAGAGGAGAAACCCTGTGGAGCCTACCTTTTTCCTCGAGGTACCTTCTTTTGGCCGTTGCTTTTTCTCCAGTCCTTGCAGTGTCTCCACTCAGGGACGAATGGCAATTCCTCCCACGAACTTGGCAGGATGTGCACTGGAACCGCGGACACCGATCCGAGCTGTTCACCGCAGGGACGCCTTGGACCCATGTCCCTTGTCCCCAGGGAATGCTGTTTCCCGGCCAATGCACCAAGAAATGTAGCCTTTTTAGCCTCGGGTGAGAAGAGCTTTGTGCCCGGGACGGGGAAATGGGAGTCAACAGACACTCAAGGAATAGTTTCGGAGAAAAAACTTTATTCTGCCATCTGGGGTGGCACAGTGGCGTAGCGTGGGGGTGCAGGGGGGGCCGGCCGCACCGGGCGCAACATCTGGGGGTTAGGGGGCGCAAATCCACGGGTTAGGGGGCGCAAATTACTTGCCTTGCCCCGGGTGCTGACAACCCATGCTACGCCACTGGGGTGGCAGAAGGAGCAAGTGTGATAGATTCACAAAACAAGCACGGCTTCACAGTCATTTCCACAGAGCATATATTCCCCTTCCAGTTCCCTCGCCTTTCTCCTCCTCTTCAAGAGTCCTGCCCCATGATGTGTTTCCTGAGCATGAACAGAAAGCTCCTGTCTTGGGACTCTTTTGGACTCTTCCCAAGAAAGAGGGATGAGAAGCCTCGCGTTCCATCGTGTCCAAGATATGTTTTCTCTTTTCTCTTGCTCTATTGGCACAGTTCCCAGAAAGAAAAGCGGCAAGTTGAATGTACCTTTTGGCAAGGTCCGCTAGCCTGAGAAGCGACCTTGGTTACAGCAGAGCGAAATGTTTCCGATGCCTTTTAGTTGCTGAGAAAATGATTTGGAAAAGCTTTGAGAAGCTTTGAGCCTGCTTTTTTTTTGGGGGGGGATGACTTCGGGCCTAGGTGGGGTCACCTGTCCTCACCTCCTTCACTGAGGTACTCCAAATAATACGGCGGACCCAGGGGATCTCCCCACACCATCCCTTAACTGCTTTGGGAGTCTTCTCTTTCTAGAAGATCTCTCCCCTCCGGACTCGAACTCAGCTCCTCCACTTCACTCCTGTCTGAATACTCTCCCTAGACTATTGGAAGACACAAGATTTACCCACTCTGGAAGAATGGCAGATGAAGGTGATCGACTACATGGAATTGGCAGAAATGACTGGCAGAATCCGAGACCAGGGAGAAGAGGCGGTGGAAGAAGAATGGAAAAAATTTAAAGACTATCTACAGAAATACTGTAAAATTAATGAATGTTAAAGGGATGTTGGATTGAAAATAAGTGGTGTTAGTTAAAAGATTAATAAAAATATGTAAATATGGATGACAATGGTGGAAAATATATATTTATTATAGGTTAAGATGTTGAGTGAGGATGAATGATAGAGGGTAAGGACTTGCTGAACTAAATATCTGAACTGGAATACAAAAAGGGAGGTGTGAGGAGGTCAAGAAACTAGTGAATGAGGTATAAGATATGAAAATACTAATCTTTTTTCTGTTTTCTTTTTTGGTGTTTTTTCTTCTTTTTTCTATTCTGTTAACTGTTTTTTATTGTGTACTTCTATGTGTTTTGTTTTGTATTTTCCCATTTTGTAGCTTTTTTTGGTTTGTATTTTATGTTTAAATTTTGAAGCTTTTGATTGTTTAATAAATATTATTTTTTTAAAAAAATGAATACTCTCCCTAGACACTCAGTCTAGAGACTCCTTTCTCTAGCTGTAGATATTTCCCTCAGGGTGGATGTGAAACACACTTTTCCTAACTCTACCTCACGGTTTCTCTTAAACCACCTCCCTATCGCTATCTATATCTATCTGGCATGAGCGCAGCCGTGTGTGTGTGTGTGTGTGTGTGTGTGTGTGTGGCACAGCGGGACAGCTGCCCCCCTTCAAATAAATCAATTAAATCCATACAAACTGAGGTTCTGCCCCCCCATACATTCTGGCTTTGCCCATGCTAGCTGGACATTCCCTCAGAAACGGTTCCTTTTATTTTCCCTCCAAAAGTGCTGCTCCCCCTCCCCCTCCCCCAACTGGATGCCTTGGTAGCCAATCAGAAAGAGGCCACAGCCGTCTGGGGGGATTTCTGAGGCACTGCATCACCAGACAATCTTCCCTGGCTCTGCTGTCTGTCACACCAGGCAAACCTCCTGGCGGGCTGGGGGTGGTGAGGAGGATTGTATGAAGTCCGGGGGCCACGACTGAGAAAGCCCTGCTCCAGTAGTCACTACCTGCTGCGAGGGAGGGGGCCTTTCAGGAAGGCCTCTGAAGATGACTGTAAGGTTTGAGCAGGCCCATGTGGAATAGACCCTGTTTCTTATAGATTAAAGGTAAAGGGGCCCCTGACCATTAGGTCCAGTCACGGACGACTCTGGGGTTGCGGTGCTCATCTCGCTTTATTGGCTGAGGGAGCCGGCATACAGCTTCCAGGTCATATGGCCAGCATGACTAAGCCACTTCTGGCGAACCAGAGCAGCGCACAGAAACGCGTTTACCTTCCCGCCGGAGTGGTACCTATTTATCTACTTGCACTTTGACGTGCTTTCGAACTGCTAGGTGGGCAGGAGCATATCGATGTATGTAATTTTTTTTTCTTAATTATATTTAGTGGTAGTATGGCTGTATTGTTTTTTGTAACATGAAACCATTCAATAAAAATTATTTTTTTTAAAAAAAGGTGGGCAGGAGCAGGGACCGAGCAACGGGAGCTCACCTCGTCACGGGGATTCGAACCGCCGACCTTCTGATTCGCAAGTCCTAGGCTCTGTGATTTAACCCACAGCACCACCTGCGTCCCATCTATAATCCTTAAGGATTACTATAAGTAATCCTTATAGATTACTTTGTGTTTTATTATGTTTCAAAAACAGTGTTTCTGGTGGTGTGAGACGCCCTGAGCAACATTTGGTGGACAGGTGGGCTATGTGGGCAAGAAATAAATAAGATTGATAAAGCTGCCCTTCTATCAGGGCACTAAGAGAATTTTTTAAAAAAGAAACATTTAAAAGATGTTTTCTGCTGTTCCAGAGAAGCGGACACGGAGCAATGGATCCAAACTACAAGAAAGAAGATTCCACCTAAACATTAGGAAGAGCTTCCTGACAGTAAGAGCTGTTCAACAGTGGAATTTGCTGCCAAGGAGTGTGGTGGAGTCTCCTCCTTTGGAGGTCTTTAAGCAGAGGCTTGACAACCATATGTCAGGAGTGCTCTGATGGTGTTTGCTGCTTGGCAGGGGGTTGGACTCGATGGCCCTTGTGGTCTCTTCCAACTCTATGATTCTATGATTCTATGAAAAGATAATGAGAGAAACAGAGCTGAAATACTGCCTGGGGGACAATAGGATCCTGGAGACACGAGTTCAGCGAAACCATTCCAGCTTGAAAGCACTTGGAACGAAGTTGGATGAAGCCACTCGGAAGTTCTCCATCCAGCAATGTATTTCGAGCAATTTTGTTGGCAGGGCTGGGTCTCATCTAATCCTCAGCAATGTGTGTGGAGAGGCTAAGCCGCCTTCCCGATGTCAGCGGCTCTGCTGCTACTTATCTGAATAGGGAAGGGGTGAGGTCGAGGCTGTGCAGCTACACCAGTGGAACTGCCACCAGCAATTCCACACTCCTGTGCATCCTCCAACCTCACTGTCACCCAGCCATCCAGGTAAACAGCAGAATTGCTTTGGGATGCAACAGGCATGTGTTCAGACAGAAGGCTAACCAGATCCTTGTCTTTGACAAGCTAGTCTGTCTGGCAAGGTGTCGATGAGCTTATGCAACGAGATGTGGTGATGATGTCTGACGTATTCATCTTCCTCTGCTGAGTTTTAGGATCAGCACTGGGCATAGCAGAATCGTAGAAGTGTAGAGTTGGGTCATCTAGTCCAACCCCCTGCAGTGCAGGAATCTCTGCCGAATGTGGGTCTCGAACCCTCGACCTTGAGATTAAGAGTCTCGGGCTCTACTGACTGAGCTGGGCAGTGGTTTTGGTATCTTTCAGAAAGACTTTGGGGCAGATTTATGGAAGGTAAGTCTATGAACAACTTTCAACCATGCGAGGAAATGGAACCTCCATGTTCAGAGGCAATGTACCCCTGAGTGCCAGATGCCTGGGACCTTTATTCTGCTAATACCCTGCTGCTTGTGAACTTATGGAGGAACTTGACTGGCCATCTGTGTGTTGAGCTAATCCACCAGTGCGAGTAGATAAATAGGTACCGCTCTGGCGGGAAGGTAAATGGCATTTCCGTGCGTTGCTCTGGTTCACCAGAAGCTGCTTAGTCATGCTGGCCACATGACCTGGAAGCTGTCTGCGGACAAACGCCGGCTCCCTTGGCCTATAGGAGCTGAGGGCACTGTCATACAGTGGTTCCGCTCCTTCCTCCTGGGCCGTGTTTAGAAAGTGGTGGGGGGGATGAGTGTTCAGACCCTTTGGCCCTCACTTGTGGGGTACTTCAGGGTTCCGTCCTCTCCCCCAAGCTTTTTAACATCTATATGAAGCCGCTGGGAGAGATCATCAGGGGATTTGGACTGGGTGTCCATCAATATGCAGATGATACCCAGCTCTACCTCTCTTTCAAATCAGAACCAGTGAAGGCGGTGAAGGTCCTGTGTGAGTGCCTGGAGGCGGTTGAGGATGGATGGTGGCTAATGGATTGAGGTTGAATCCTGACAAGACAGAAGTACTGTTTTGGGGGGACAGGAGACGGGCTGGTGTGGAGGATTCCCTGGTCCTGAATAGGGTAACTGTGCCCCTGAAGGACCAGGTGCGCAGCCTGGGAGTTATTTTGGACTCACAGCTGTCCATGGAGGTGCAGGTCAATTCTGTATCCAGGGCAGCTTTCTACCAGCTCCACCTGGTACGCAGGCTGAGACCCTACCTGCCCGTGGACTGTCTTGCCAGAGTGGTGCATGCTCTGGTTATCTCCCGCTTGGACTACTGCAATGCGCTCTACGTGGGGCTACCTTTGAAGGTGACCCGGAAACTACAACTAATCCAGAATGTGGCAGCTAGACTGGTGACTGGGGGCGGCTGCCGAGACCACATAACACCAGTCTTGAAAGACCTACATTGGCTCCCAGTACATTTCCGAGCACAATTCAAAGTGCTGGTGCTGACCTTTAAAGCCCTAAACAGCCTCGGCCCAGTATACCTGAAGGAGCATCTCCACCCCCATTGTTCTGCCCGGACACTGAGGTTCAGCGCCGAGGGCCTTCTGGTGGTTCCCTCATTGCGAGAAGCAAAGCTACAGGGAACCAGGCAGAGGGCCTTCTCGGTAGTGGCGCCCGCCCTGTGGAACGCCCTCCCATCAGATAAACAACTACCTGGCATTCAGAAGACATCTTAAGACAGCCCTGTTCAGGGAAGTTTTTAATGTGTGTCATCTTAGTGTATTTTTGGTCTTTGTGGAAGCCGCCCAGAGTGGCTGGGGAAACCCAGCCAGATGGGCGGGGTGCAAATAAAAAATTATTATTATTATTATTGAGCAAGATGAGTGCCGCAACCCCAGAGTCCTCTGCGACTGGACCTAACGGTCAGGGGTACCTTTACCTAATCCACCAAGCACTTATGTTTCAGTCAAATACCGCCACCTAATGGCACCTTGCAGAAAACTATATCTATACTTGGGAGATAATGATACATGTGGCCAATGAGCAACCAGTGCAGATGTTTTAACAGGGGTGTCCTAGGCTGTTGGCTACCCAGCTGCTTCATTCTTTGCTCTTCTGCAGGCTTTGTTGCTCTAAATGTAGTGGTAGTAGGTTCAGTTTTTGCTCAAATAGTGGGAAAGAATGCAACAGCAGTGCAAGGAGATTGGGGCAAGAATGCCCTAGTTCAGATGTTTTAATTTATGGCAACAGATGGCAAGCCAATATATCAGGGTTTCCTCCCACTTTGTTTCTGCCGCTCTGTGTGGAGACCAAATGCTTTGGGAAGACAAATTTGTAGTGGTGGTATGAGATCATTTGGCCTGGGGTGGAGGCAAGCTTTGTGAAAGAGCTGCACTGCCCCCTTCTTGAGATATGGAGGGTGGCCATCTACTTGTTCTTTTCTTTCCCTTTTTTTACTGCAATGATTCCTCTTGCTACCAACCTATCATGCAATTGCAGAGCAATGTGAAAAGGTTCTTATGCTTAATTCCTACATGCCATGTTACACAGTGGCGTAGCGTGGGGGGTGCAGGGGGGGCCGGCCGCACCGGGCGCAACATCTGGGGGTTAGGGTTAGGGTGCGCAAATCCACGGGTTAGGGGGTGCAAATCCACGGGTTAGGGGGCGCAAATTACTTGCCTTGCCCTGGGTGCTGACAACCCACGCTACGCCACTGATGTTACAGTTAAAGGAATAGGAACCAAAATGGGGGCGGGGGGGCGGGTTGTCAACCTGTGGGTCTACCAAAGACTCTGTGCTGGCAAGGTACAAAACAAGCCTGGGAAATTGTGTTTTGGTTTAAAGGGACACAATATGTGCAGGCATACACTGTATATGCAAAATGGCTTGTGCTTGGCCTGTCTTGATGGGCACCAATCTGAACTTATTCTGTGGTTTATTTCTGTAGACTGTGGCATCATTAGAGTTGGCATAAGTTTCAGTATTGTTGTGGCTTTAAAATTCAGCTCTCTTCTACTGAATATTATGCAAGATTTTCCTCATCCTGATGCCACCCATTTTTGGCTGAAGCAGGGTTCACTCTGCAGCTTGTTTCCTATAGGTGGGTTGTATACGCGGGACGTGGGTGGCACTGTGGGTTAAACCACAGAGCCTAGGACTTGCCGATCAGAAGGTCAGCGGTTCAAATCCCTGCGACGGGGTGAGCTCCCGTTGCTCAGTCCCAGCTCCTGCCAACCTAGCAGTTCAAAAGCATGTCAAAGTGTAAGTAGATAAATAGGTAAATGGCGTTTCCGTGTGCTGCTCTGGTTCGCCAGAAGCGTCTTAGTCATACTGGCCACATGACCTGGAAGCTGTACGCCGGCTCCCTCGGCCAATAAAGCGAGATAAGCGCCGCAACCCCAGAGTCGGTCACGACTGGACCTAATGGTCTGGGGTCCCTTTACCTTTATACTTCCTGAAGGAAGGCGATGTGGAGTTTCATGGTGTTTACAAAGCTGGCATAACTTGATATGTAATGTATTCCCCAATGAACTCTCTTGACCCTGGTGCTAGTCTTTATCTTAAATGTGACCTGGAAGGCATGCATGACATTCCTGACTTCATAAGACCTAAAGCACAGGGCTTTTGTGTTACCAGCAAACTTTAATTATCACCTCCTGTAAAAAGAATGGCTTCCATGCAATACACAGAAGGCAGGATTCAGGAGACATACAAGATAACCAGTTAAGTCATTTCCCACATATGGTGTGTGTGGAGCCTGTATTTACTATTTACTTCATCCAGTAGATTCCAGGGTGGTTAACAATAAGCATATATCTTAATCGAAAATAGAAAGAAAAACAGCTTGCACAAGTTAGTGCCCTTGTCCCCGTGTTACAGACTAGCAATGGGTCTGCTGTTTTCTACCATTAAAACTGCCCTCTTTGGCTGCCCCGTGTGACAAGGTGCTTGCCATATCCTGGTTCCAAAATGGGGCTGCCATATTCTAGTTCCACAAAAAATCTCATGAGGTTGGCTGCCATACTATGAACACTTCCCTTGGCACAAGCTGTATTAAACGCCGTAGGACAGTTTCCCGCGTCAGCTTGCCTTGAATCATTACCCAACTTTACTCCCAACTGTATAGTTTTCTGCAAGGTGCCTTTAGGTGGCACTGTTCGACTGAAACATAAGCACTGCTGGATTAGCTAACTAGCCCAGGTGTGCTGAACCATAGCCCCTCCAGATGTTGCTGAACAACCTCCCATCCCAACCTCCCACCAAAGCGCCCAACCTCCCATCCTCAAAGCTCCCAACCTCCCATCAGCTCTAGCAAGCATAGCCAATGTCCAAGGATGCTGGGAGTTGTCCTTTGGCAACATCTGGAGGATAAAGGTTCCCCCTGCGTGATTTAGTCCACCATTCTGTTTCCAAAGGGGGCAGCGACGTATCCTGTTCCCATCTCCTCCTCCGGCTTCGCCTCCTCTTTCGCCTACATGCCCTGACGAAGGCAGAGGAGGAGCCAAGCCATATAGCGCTCCCCTCCGCTTGCGGAGCTGCAAAAGACGCAAGGAGGAGAGAGACGCGGAGACTCAGGTGGGCGCTCCGGGGACGCAGGTGATGGGACTCGGACTGGGGCGAAGGGCGAGGGGCGGCGAAGGGCCGGAGAGGGGGCGCAGATACCCCTCCTGAATCTCCCGGTCGCCGTCGAGAAGGAGCGAAGGAAGCCTGCTGGTCCCCTCTTCCTCCTCTCCTTTCCGTGCGTAAAGGCTGAGCCCACCGGGTTCCAAGTTGGGACGTGGGAAAACTTTGGTTATTTGTACGATTTCTGGTTTAATTACAGCTTGGGGAAAGGGCTGTGTAGTTGGGCAAAAGGTTTGTTAAGGATCATCAGAACTGGCAGCAAGAAAGTGCTGTGTATGTGTGATTTATCCCTCTAAACTGAGATGTCACCTTAAACACAAGGGCTGCAAGTGGCGAAATCTTATCCTTATGGAAGATTTTAAAGGAACAAAGATCGGGTCAGAGAACATCTCCTGTAACTTTAACTTTCATTAATAATCAACCAAAACAAATCTTTTGAAAGATACAAGTTTAAGGCAGCTGGAAACCCCTTAGTTTCTATCCAACATCCTTCTAACATTCATTAATTTTACAATATTTCTGTAAATAGTCTTTAAATTTCTTCCAGTCTTCTTTCACCAACTCTTCTCCCTGGTCCCGGATTCTGCCAGTCATTTCTGCCAATTCCATGTAGTCGATCACCTTCATCTGCCATTCTTCCAGAGTGGGTAAATCTTGTGTCTTCCAATACTTTGCAATGAGTATTCTTGCTGCTGTTGTAGCATACATAAAAAAAGTTCTGTCCTTCTTTGGCACCAATTGGCCGACAATGCCCAGGAGAAAGGCCTCTGGTTTCTTCAGGAAGGTATATTTAAATACCTTTTTCAGTTCATTATATATCATTTTCCAGAAAGCCTTAATCTTTGGGCACGTCCACCAAAGGTGAAAGAATGTACCTTCCGTTTCTTTACATTTCCAACATTTGTTATCGGACGAATGATAGATTTTTGCAAGCTTGACTGGGGTCATGTACCACCTGTATATCATTTTCATAATATTCTCTCTTAAGGCATTACATGCCGTAAACTTCATACCTGTGGTCCATAACTGTTCCCAGTCAGCAAACATAATATTATGTCCAACATCTTGTGCCCATTTAATCATAGCAGATTTCACCGTTTCATCCTGAGTATTCCATTTCAACAGCAAGTTATACATTCTTGACAGATTCTTAGTTTTGGGTTCTAAAAGTTCTGTTTCTAATTTTGACTTTTCCACCTGGAAGTCGATTTTTTTGTCCAAATTATATGCCTCCATTATCTGATAATAATGAAGCCAATCTCTCACTTTGTTTTTTAATTTTTCGAAACTCTGCAATTTCAATTTGTCTCCTTCTTGTTCCAAAATTTCCCAATATGTCGGCCATTTGGCCTCCATATTGAGCCTTTTCTGAGCTTTTGCTTCCATTGGTGACAACCACCTTGGGGTTTTATTTTCCAATAAGTCTTTATATCTTACCCAGACATTAAACAATGCTTTCCTGACAATCTGGTTTTTGAATGCTTTATGTGCTTTGACCTTATCATACCATAAATATGCATGCCATCCAAATACATTGTTAAAACCTTCTAAGTCTAAAATGTCTGTGTTTTCAAGAAGTAGCCATTCTTTCAACCAGCAAAAGACTGCTGATTCATAGTAAAGTTTAAGGTCTGGCAGGGCAAATCCACCCCTTTCCTTTGCATCTGTTAATATCTTAAATTTTATTCTGGGCTTCTTGCCCTGCCAGACAAATCTAGAGATATCTCTCTGCCACTTCTTGAAGCAATCCATTTTGTCCACAATTTGCAATGTTTGAAACAGAAACAACATTCTTGGTAATACATTCATCTTTATCACAGCAATACGACCCAGCAGTGAAAGCTTCAAGTTTGACCAGATTTCTAAATCTTTTTTCACTTCGACCCAGCATTTTTCATAGTTGTCTTTAAATAAGTTCCCATTTTTGGCTGTCATGTTAATCCCCAAATATTTCACTTTCTTTACCACAGTCAATCCTGTCTCATTCTGAAACCTATCTCTTTCAATCGGTGTTAAATTTTTCTCTAAAACCTTAGTTTTTAACTTGTTCAATTTAAAACCTGCCACTTGACCAAATTCTTGAATCAATTCTAAAACTCTTTTAGTACTAGATTCTGGCTCCTGTAGCGTCAATACTAAATCATCTGCAAATGCTCTCAGTTTGTACTGTTTGGCTCCGACCTGTATACCTTTAACCCTTCTAATCATATTTAGCAGAACCTCCAGGACCGATATAAAAAGCAATGGGGAGATTGGGCACCCCTGTCGTGTCCCTTTTTCTATCTTAAATTCTTCCGTCACCACATTATTTACAATTAATTTAGCTTTTTGTTCAGAATATATTGCACCTATACCATTTTCAAAATCTTGGCCTACCCCCATCCCATGTCCCATCCTGAGATGTTCTTAGACTACAAGTCCCATCATTCCTAGCTAGGAAGACCTGTGGTCGGTCAAAGATGATGGGAATTGTAGTTCAACAACATCTGGGGACCCAACCAAGATTGAGAGAGGCTGGTTCAGAGAGTGAAGGGAACAGTTTGTGGTTTTGAACAAACCCTATCCTCTAAAGCTTTCACAACTTTCATCAGTCTGAAATGGTGCATTTAGAAATATTTTCTGGCAGCCAGGAGGCCTAGGGACTTGTTTTGTAAAAGAAAGATTGAGAGAGCACTGAGGTTCTTAGAATGATTATAATTATACATCATATAATAAAGAACGATAAGTGCATGGTCATAAAAAGCTGAGGTACTTCATAAGAGTAAGTTTTCTCCTCTACAGTGCGTTAGCCTGACACCATGGCGGGTGAAGAAAATATCTCCGTAAGGAATCGCCGATCAACTTATGAGACTGCAGAAGAGAAAGAAGACTTGTCAAAGAGGCATGAAGCAGACTGGTCTTTCCCACAATCAAGCAATGGTGAGATTTATTCATCAGTAACTGCAGAGATCTTATCTGATTTAGCAGATGAAATGATAAGCAGTGAAATGATTTTAAATCTGCATGTGAACAAAAGATCTGAAGTAAATATGAATCCAATTGTTTCCAGTGTTCACCATGTTCAGTGGGTTTATTCTGAATAAAACTTTGTTGACTACAACCCAGTGCATGTATCTTTGGTGGTGTAGTTCAACGTGGTACTCAGCCAGTTCTGAGCGTGTTTGCCTTGTGCTAATAAATTGACCTTAGCACTGTATTTATTCCCTGACTAGTTTTTTTTTAGCTGTGTGCCAAATTTGTGAAGCCAGCGGAGGGGATTCTTCTAGAGAACTAGTATGACCTGACTAGGAAAAGTATCTATACCTAAATTATCCGTGTTGTAGTTTTTGTTTCAACAGCTACCAGATATTTGCCTAAAAATATGAATACTGGCATTCATTGCTAAGCTTGTTTACTCAAATTCAAGCTGGGTGTGAAACTGCCTTCTACTGAGTTGGACCAGCAGTTCATCTGACCCAGTACAGCTTACTCTGACAGGCAGTTGCTCTTCAGGCCATGTTATTGTGGTCGGGTGGGATTCCACCAAGTCTTTGTGTGCGCAGAATGAGGTCTACTCGCCCAACCAGCCTTTCCCTGCCCACGGGCCTTAGGTTGCCAATCCCTGGTGTAGATGCATTTATGAGATTTCTTTATCAGTAACTGCAGAAATCTTATCTGAATAAATATAAGAATCTTTTTGGACCTGTTGGCACATCTGTAAAGTGGATTAATTGTTGTGTTGTTACACACACCCTACGACAAAGTACATCTTGTAAACTATCGTGCACTTAGGGCTGTCATATCGATGACCACTGGATTCTAACCATAGCTGAGAACTCAAATGATGAACTGAGTTATGATGAATTTGCGTAGCTGGCAAATTGTGTTTTCAAGCTGCTCCTGTTTTCTAGCCTCACAGCACTCAACATTGTAAGCTCAGTCCTGTTTGAAAGCTCAGACCCTGTCTCAGGGAGCAGGACCTTTGGGAGGCTGAGCGATGGCCCTAATTGTGGTCTGTCAGTTTGAAAATAAAACACATTTCAAAGGGGTTTAGGATGTTGATTCTCATCCCAGGCTTCCCCAGCTGACTCCTCTGCATCTCCTTACTTCATTCTCTGGACTGCTTTTGCTCCTACAAATTTCCTTGCTGCATGTGAAGTTCTACTTCTGGTGGGCTATGTGTACAGATGTGCACTGTTGCACTATGACAGCCTTCACTTACCTTGTGCCTTCCAGGTGCCATGACAAGTTTGTGGTCCAAACTTGTCATGGCACCAGGTTGGCAAAGGCTGTAGCATCAGAAGAAAATGTTGCCAGCGATGGGATGCTGAAACCACAGGAGGAAGAAACATGTGCCTACTCCACAATTTAACCAGTGCCCTGCATACATCTCATACGGTTCATTCCCATCTTCAATCACAGATATGATTTCTTACATCTTTTATCATCTCCCCAGCATCATGTTCCACCAACTTTGTGTCAGAGACTGGTCAGAGGAGGATGTTGGAGACCGCCTCTCTAGCTTGACCCTTCCGGGGAGGAGGAAGAGGAAGACAGTATAGATTTACAACAGGGGTTTGGTCACAGCTCAGAGGCAGATGAGGGGGAAAGCTGGGAAATCATGGGGGAGCCAGAACAACACTCGGCTGACAGGTTGTTATTAGAAAGCATCCCAGACCTTCCATCTCCCAGAACCTGGTGAGCCTTAAAAGTAGGAGAGCAAAGAGCTCAAAGACAGAGGGCACATAGCAGCACCTGTAGGAGAGACGATGAGAATGGCGAATGAGGAAGTGGGAGAGACGAGGTGGGGTGGAGATTCACTCGGGACAGTGCCATTATCCAAGAGGCTGGGTTCTATAGCCTCTCTCTGTAAATACTGAATAAAAAGCGGACAGTAAGAAACATTCCCTTGTCTTTAATACGTTCCTGGGCAAGCAGCCGAAAGTCGCTGGCAGCAGCTTGACACCTTGCTCAGAAAATTGATATCATTCCTCATAGACTTTTCTCTTAAGTCCTCCTTTGTATCATTACTACTTCATTCACAAATTCCTTGACTTGATGTCCTAAACAAAATAGACTTGAAAGACTCCACGTTAGGTCTTGGAGGGCAGTGTAAAGGGGGGCGGGGAATACCCATCAATGCAAATTCCAAAATAATTGTTTATGGAATCCCATTTTGGGACATATTCAGTTTGTCATGCATAATGAATCTTCTTATCTCCATGTATCTTATCTCCAGTTGTAAAGATCATTAGGTGCTTCTTGAGGTTCCACAGCCAGGAACAGCGCATTGTGTAGTAACAGTGGGACACAGTCCTTTCCCTTTGGAGCCAACTTAAAATTGTTTCCCCTGGCATTTACATGATGTAAATTCTGGAACTGCCCACATTTTAAAAGGTTTTTCATATCTCCTCTCAGTCTCCTCTTCTCCAGGCTAAACATAATCAGCTCCCTCAACCGTTCCTCATAAGGCTTGGTTTCCAGACCCTTAATCATGTTGGTTTCCCTCCTCTGAATGCTTGGATAAACTCAGGATTAAATTGATAAAAAGCAACCAGTGCATTCCATCAGGATTTCTTGTTGGTTATGAAGTTTAAAAACTTTAGCAATGTTATTAACTCAGGTCACATGGCCACTCTTTTCTTTTCTTGAGTAAAAAAAGCCTTTGAGCCTTTGATGTGAATATACCCGTTTAAGTGTTCACACAAGCAACAAGCACCCCAATCTTCCCTCCATGGGTGGGGAAGCAATTAATCACCTTCCCCCACCCCCATGTTGCTATTGCAATCTGTTTAACAGCTCCCTGCCTGGTTTTCCTAACATTCCTCCCCACAAGAGTCTGGAGGGTTGTCATGTACTTCTGCCTCCTTCTCTGCCTTCTCCTCAGTTGGTAATGCACGAGACTCTTAATCTCAGGGTTGTGGGTTTGACCCCACGCTGAGCAAAAGATTCCTGCCTGCATTGTAAGGGGGCTGGACTAGATGACCCTTGTGGTCCCTCCCAACTCTGCAATTCTATGATTCCCCTGTAATTTTAGTACTGTATAGCAACAATAGGCTACATTGCAGGGCGGTAGTAGCCCATGCTTCCTCAGGCACAGTACCCCCTCTGCAACATGGATATTGCTTGTGTGATAAATTTCTTTCCAGCACTTGCCAGTTACAGCTCTGACTTCACTCAAATCACTAAAATGTAGGAGCAGGCTCAAATCTCCCAAAACAATTTCTTTGAATGGTGTCTGTGTGCTCTGCTTTAAAGCTTTCATTCTACAAGGGCTAAAGAGCCAGTGTGGTGTAGTGGTTAAGAGCGGTAGTCTCGTAATCTGGGGAACCGGGTTCGCTTCCCCGCTCCTCCACATGCAGCTGCTGGGTGACCTTGGGCTAGTCACACTTCTCTGAAGTCTCTCAGCCCCACACACCTCACAGAGTGTTTGTTGTGGGGGAGGAAGGGAAAGGAGAATGTTAGCCGCTTTGAAACTCCTGAAGGGGAGTGAAAGGCGGGATATCAAATCCAAACTCCTCCTCCTCCTCCTCCTCCTCCTCCTCCTCCTCTTCTTCTTCTTCTTCTTCTTCTTCTTCTTCTTCTAAAGGGCTTGCAGAGTGGGTTGTGTGTGTGTGTGTGTGTGTGTGTGCGCGCTGATGTCTCTGCATGATACCTTCCAACTGGGCAATCAGCTGTTGGAGAGGGGAAGCCCTTGCTGGCAGTGACTGCCCAAAGGTTCTTGCCAAGGTACGTGACTTTTTAGAGCCTTCTGTCACAGAAGGATGACGTGTAGTTGCTCCCATCCTGTTTGTATGGATTAAAATCACTGCAGAGGGCTCCGAGGGTGAGAGGCATAGCTGGCAGGGATGCAGAACCACTTGTCCTCATATTGTTGGACTCCCAACTCCCAGGATGGCTAGTGATCAGGGAGCTATAGTCCAGCAACAACTGGAGGTCCACATTCTCTCCATCCCTGATACTGGATCTGCATTGGAGTCTCAGTCATACACTGGAACATGATTGATAGGTCCGTATAGTTAAAGCTATGGTTTTCCCAGTAGTAATGTATGGAAGTGAGAGCTGGATGCTGATCACCAAAGAATTTATGCTTTTGAATTCTGGTGCTGGAGGAGACTCTTGAGGGTCCCATGGACTGCAAGAATATCAAACCTATCCATTCTGAAGGAAATCAGCCCTGAGTGCTCACTGGAAGGACAAATCCTGAAGCTGAGGCTCCAAGACTTTGGCCACCTCATGAGAAGAGAAGGCTCCGTGGAAAAGACCCTGATGTTGGGAAAGATTAAGGGCACAAGGAGAAGGGGATGACAGAGGACAAGATGGTTGGACAGTGTTCTCGAAGCTATCAGCATGAGTTTGACCAAACTGCGGGAGGCAGTGGAAGACAGGAGTGCCTGGCGTGTTCTGGTCCATGGGGTCACAAAGAGTCGGACACAACTAAATGACTAAACAACAACAACAAGGGGTAGGATCACTCACTGGATCATCACCTTGTTGTGGTGAGTGGGCTTGCACGTTCCTATGAAACCTTGTGAGTGAAGCTGTCAGGAGTCTTGTACTCCCAGCGAGGTCACCCAAGGTGGTAAGATCAAAGGGGAGGAACTAGACAAAGAATGATTCAAGAAGTCCTCAATGGCAGAGTGGATGGAAGCTAACAAGTGGCATGTTACAACCGCTGTGTAGGTGGATGAAAGCTGCAGCAGATAAGAATCTACTGGTTGTTGGTATAGTGGGTGAAGAGATACCAAAGGGAGATCAAAAACTGTTTATGTATGCAACAACTGCAGCAAGAATCCTTATAGCCCCAAAATGGAAAGAACAAGAAATACTAACGAAAGAAGAGTGGCAGGTGAAGATGATGGACTTTGTGGAATTGGCGAAGCTGACCGGAAAAATCCGAAACGTGATCAAACTTTCCAAAAAGACTGGAGTAAATTTATACAATACTTGAAGGACCATTGTAAACAACTAACAACACTAGCAGGGTTGTAAGAAGGCTTGTAACACTAATTGTCACTACCCTTTTATATTTATTTAAAAATTGTGATATTCTGAATGAGTGAAAGGAAAAATGGAAAATGTATAAATGCTATGATATAAAAATAATTTTTGAAAACTATGAGGCAGGAGGGAGGGAAGTCGACAGGCTCATATGAGCAAAAGAAGTAAAGTGGATAATGAAGATGTGTTTAAATATTATAAAACGGAATATTAATAAAAAATATTATACAAAAAGAATCTACCAGTTGTCATTATACTCATGCCATCGGAATAGAGCCTTACTGTGATGACTGTGCGTTGGTCAGGGTGCACTGGTCTACACACATAAAACAAATTCAAGCACAGGCGTCTTCCAAAAAACCCACCCCAATCCCAAACCCAAAAAAGTCCCATGGTGATCGGCAAATGGCAACAGGGGCAGGACCGTGAAATCTGGAAGCCCCTAGTCATGAACCGGCACATGGATGGTGGATGTAGATTCACTTGTTCCGACTCAAGGAATGAGGCAGTTGAGCAGCTCGGCAGCTGTATCCATGAGTGAGCAGTCCTATTTAGGATCCACGCTGCTCACCCTGAAAAGGTGGATACTAGCGAGGGGAGGAGGCGCATTGTGCACCCCGACACTCCCCACTGTGGCGGGCGCTGTACTGGCTGTGATGTCGCATGGGGGCGGTGTGTGTGTTAGTCACGCACCGTCCCAACGTCACCTTCCCGTCCGCTGTCAGATCAGAGGGCAGCGGCGCGCATGCTTTAAATGTCACAATGGTTTTGCGGCTCCCAGGTGTTTTTTTTCCTTCGGAAACGGGTCCAAGTGGCTCTTTTTGTCTTAAAGGTTGCAGACCCCTGGAATATACGGACTTTGTTGGATAACACAGATAATGAGCATCCCGAATGCAGGACTGTCATCATTGCAAGAGAGTTGCAACGTTTCAACACTGAAATTGTAGTGGTTCAAGAAACTCAAAGAGCAGGAGAGGAACAACTGAAGGAAGAAAAAAGAGGCTACACATTCTTTTGGAAAGGTCTACCTGAACAAGAACATCAAATACCTGGAGTAGGCTTTGCTATCAAAAACAATCTTGTGAAGCTTTTGTCAGAAGTACCTACTGGCATTAATGAGCAACTTTCAACACTTCAAATAAAACTCGCCAAAAACTAACTGGCTACTATTCTAAGCACTCATGCACCAACACTGGATGCTGATAAAGAATTAAAAGTTTTTTTTTTACTCTCAGCTGGATACCATCTTAACAGAGATGCCTAAGAAAGATAAAATCATCCTCCTGGGTGATTTTAATGCAAGAGTTGGGTGAGATTTTGATCTGTGGCCTGGAAATATTGGGAAAGAAGGAATTGGCAACAGCAACCAGAACGGAATCCTACTTTTAACTCTTAAGACCGTATTCATGGAAGACGCTTCTCAAAAGTAGGTGATGATACAAAAAGATATAAGATGCATCTAGGTACAGTGGTACCTCTGGTTATGAACTTCATTTGTTCTGGAGGTCGGTTCTTAACTTGAAACCGTTCTTAACCTGAGGTACCACTTTAACTAATGGGGCCTCCTGCTGCTGCTGCACTGCTGCCGTGCGATTTCTGTTCTCATCCTGGGGCAAAGTTCTTAACCCAAGGTACTACTTCCGGGTTAGCAGAGTCTGTAACCCAAAGTGTTTGTAACCTGAGGTACCACTGTATCATCGTTCCAGGTGAGCGTCCCTGCTGCAGCCCTCTTGAGCTTGGAGATAAAGAGGGATATGTTGAAATGATCTTTCATAGGCGTGTGGTGCTTGGAGTGTCTTGTATGCACAGTGGAACATAAATAAGCAGCCTCTTTCCCCCTGCCTCTTGGAACTATGCCCATCAGAAACTACCGAAGAGGGAGGCATCATGTGCGCACATTTCTGATACTTCTTCCCTGTTACAAGTGTGTTAACAGTGGCTACCCATCCTGTTTGCACATGTCTGCAGAGCTTGTTGCAACAATTAATTAATATTTGTTGCCGTAATTAAGACCTACCTTTGGCAATGTATGTGATGTAGCAATAAATGATGTTCAAAGATGTTTGTCACAGTGCCAATGATACAGTACGTTTTGTGGAGGACTTGGAACTAATTGCTGAGGCCACTGCATTTCTGACTGTTGTGAAAGACAACCTTCAATACCCAGAGAAGAGTTTGAATTTGATATCCCGCTTTATCACTCCCCTTCAGGAGTTTCAAAGCGGCTAACATTCTCCTTTCCCTTCCTCCCCCACAACAAACACTCTGTGAGGTGAGTGGGGCTGAGAGACTTCAGAGAAGTGTGACTAGCCCAAGGTCACCCAGCAGCTGCAGGTGGAGGAGCGGGGAATTGAAATTATAGAATAATTTTTATTAAGAATTTCAGCATAACAATTTATCAAAGACATATCATCCTAATTTCCCCTCCCCAGGAAAAACCCACCCTCCCACCCCCGCCCGGACTTCCCTCAGCTCCTCTCTGTGGTTTTTCAGCACATGTTATTCTCTGGATATTATAAAATTGTAAAGATCCTTAACTTATCTGTCTATATGTAACCAATAATAAATTTGTGTTTGTTTATTCAAAACCTGCCAAGGAGTCCAGTTCATTTTGTTGTTTCTTTAAGTACTTTGTAAAAGGTTCCCATTCTTCTTTAAAGTCACAGTTGTCCTTATCATGCAGTTTGTGCCAGTTCCACATAGTCTATCAATTTCCCTTGCCACAGTTCTTTTGTCAAGATTTCTTCATTCTTCCATCCTTGTGTTATTAAGACTCTTGCCGCCATTGTCGCATACATCAATATGTTCTTCAATTTCCTTGGCAGGTCTTTTCCTACAATCCCTAACAAAAATGCTTCAGGCTTTTTTACAAATGTTAATTGGAACATTTTCTTCAATTCATTGTATATCATTTCCCATTTTTTAAAAAAAATTCGCTACAATCCTACCACATATGATAAAAAGTCCCTTGTTTTTTCTTACATTTCCAACATATATTTGAGCCAGTTTTGTACATTCTTGCTATCTGTACTGATGTTATATACCATCTATACATCATTTTCATATACAGTGGTATCTCGGGTTAAGTACCTAATTCATACTGGAGGACTGTTCTTAACTTGAAACTGTTAGCACCACTTTAGCTAATGGGGCCTCCTGCTGCTGCTGCGCCGCCGGAGCACGCTTTCTGTTCTCATCCTGAAGCAAAGTTCTTAACCTGATGTACTATTTCTGGGTTAGCGGAGTCTGTAACCTGAAGCGTATGTAACCTGAAGCGTATGTAACCTGAGGTACCACTGTAGCTTTCTTTCAGTACCACTGTAGCTTTCTTTCAGTAAAGAACAGTCTGTAAATTTTAAATCAATTTTCCACAATCTTTCCCAATCTTCAAACATTATGTTATGGCCTATATCTTGTGCCCATTTAATCATGACTGATTTCACCTCCTCAGCTTTTGTTTCCCATTCTAGCAGAATCCTATATGCGCCTTTCAGCAACTTTACTTTCCCTTCTACAACTTCCTTCTGAAATCTAGATATCGTATAACTGAATCCTTTCTTGTTATCTTCTCTGTATATCTCGTGTAGTTGCCAATAATGTAACCAACTCTGAAAATGATCTCTTAATTGTAAAGCTTCATGTGGTGAAAGCCACCAAGGAGTCTTCTGTTCTAATAAATCTTTATATCTCTCCCATATTCTCATTAGTGATTTCCTAATTATGCGCTTATAAAAACTTTTATGTACTTTCCTTTTCCCATACCAAAGATATGCATGCCAATCAAATCTATTGTCATGTCCTTCCAGTTCTAATGCTTCTTGCTTTTCCAACTTCATCCAGTCCCTAATCCATACCAAACATGCAGCTTCATAATATAATTTAATGTCTGGGAGGACAAAGCCGCCTCTATCTTTTCAGCCTGTAGAATAAGATTTGCCCATTAGGGGTCCAATGTGGCTTGCAAGGCCATTTCTGGATTCAGGAAAGGCTTTGCATGAAAACTCCCTGCTTTGTTTTAGCAAGGGATTCCAATGCAATCCCCTTCCTGATTTAGGAGATGGTTGGCACTGGAATCTTACTGAAAGGAAGGGCATTCAAACAACTCAGTGCTACCCTTTGAACCTCCAAAATCTGGAAGTTTTTGAAAGAAATGAAACAGTTTTCAAACAGCCCAGAATGAACATGTATGAACATGTATGAACCTTTGGTTTGCAAAGCTCATCACTGTGGTTTGTGGTTCTGAAATCACTTTTTGAAAGCAAAGCATCACCTGGTATGATCTCAATGACAGGTGGTGAGCGTTACATGTAATGAGCAGTAACCAAGCCCATCTTTTCATCTTAAGCAATCTGCATTTAATGAATCTTGTGATGCCAAAACCAGGGATTTAACAACCGGTACGTACAGTATGCTCCAGGGATTGTGTTTTTGATTTTTCAAAAAGGCATGCTATCAGAGGACTCAGTTAAACTGATAGAGAAAAAGCAATTTATATGTGTTGTACGTGCAATGTAACATTTTGCCACCAGATGACGACGTGGAGTCCTGTTTTTCTCTACCTGTTTTAAATTTACAATGCTTTAAACTACAATGCTTCTTTAATGTGTCTACATCCAGCCAGAGTTTAGTGATCTAGTGTATTTTTATTGTTTACTTGATATTTACTGTTTGATGATTGGAGTCCCACACTTGGAGGAGAAAACAGTTTATTGTGGGGTGCAAGAAGCTCAGACCACACCCAAACATGTGAAAGGAAACAGTTATAGCTTCACAGAACACAGAAAGATTCAATACCTCCAATTATAGCATTCTAGTATACGTGGCCTTTATATCATAAGGCACCCATCATGCCAACTCCTGAGGGATGCACATTGTGATCAACATGCTCTTGCGTGATCAACTTGTAGGCAGCTGCATTTTGATACTCCTTATTTTGTCATACATTGCTTAAGCAAGCATTGCCCAAGTTATCATCCTGGTTTCCAATAATATAGCAAGCCCAATAGTTCACATAGCAAGTTCTTCACTTATCAAGCTGGTGGTTTAAGCAGAACCTCAGGCATTCCTGGTACATTCCTACACGCTTACTTAGAGCTCAGCAAAACCAAGCTAAAGGGGATTTCATCAATAAAAAGGATTTTTATTTTTCATTGATTAATATGAATGTTCCCTTCCCTAGTTTGGCTGGAATTTTGTTCAAGATATGCCCAAATACAATTGCTGAATGGTTGTTTAATGAGAGGAATGTCAAGAAGAACCATCTAACTGCAATTCTGTTTCTGTTTTCAGAAAAACTTATTTCTATGCATTGTACACTCGTTTTGTCACAGTTGAATGTCTTGTGTGCCGTCTTGCTCTCACTTGGCTGGTGAACTGGTGCCTGGGCTGTACCACTTGAGGGTGCAGGGGGCAAGCGGTGCATGGATGGTTGAATCCTACAGATGTCCGGCAGGTGGCCAGGCTAGAATCCTTCTCCCTAGCACCTCCTTTTTTTAGTATTTGGGTAAAGGGACCCCTGCCCATTAGGTCCAATCGTGGCCGACTCTGGGGTTGCGGCGCTCATCTCGCTTTATTGGCAGAGGGAGCCGGTGTACAGCTTCCGGGTCATGTGGCCAGCATGACTAAGCCGCTTCTGGCGAACCAGAGCAGCGCACGGAAACGCCGTTTACCTTCCCGCCAGAGCGGTACCTATTTATCTACTTGCACTTTGACTGCTTTAAAACTGCTAGGTTGGCAGGAAGTATTTGGGTAGATAAGTTTAAATGATCTGCACCAATTAACTATGGTTTTAATGCACTCTAGGAAGCGAAGCCTTGGAAATTGGAATAGGTTGTTTTTCCTTTTGGTCAGTAGTGGACAACTAATACAGGTACCTCTGGGTAGGGGAATAAGTGAAATTTTGAGGGCTAGTAACATTTGTGGACTTATTTGCAGCACTGATATTAAAATACTTTAAATTTCCAGTTTGCATGCTTTTCCTGTTTGCCTTTCATACTTGCGGACAACATTTATTTATTTATTTATTTATTTATTTATTTATTTATTTTATTTATCATTGAAAATACAGCAACGGTTTGTTTTTCCCCTCTTAGGTCATGTTGACGTTGACCATTCGGTCACTCGAAAGATGCAGCTTTTGGTGGAGGCTGAGGTAAACTTATCTGAATTGTAGTTAATATGAGTTGACAAGGAGGAATCCCTAGACAGCAAAAGAAACCTCCCATTTGTGACAGATCTATGCATAGAATGGGCCTGTTAGAAATCCTAAATCCTGTAAATTGCGAGTCACTGAAACTGGACTGCTGAAAGATTTCCTCAAATGCAAAAATTATAAACAATGCTCACTTTCCTGTGAGCTCTTATAAACTGGAGAACTAGCTAATCATGCTTCCTCAGAAAATCAAAACTAGGGCTTCTGACATTTTATTTTATTTGAACCATTACAGTCCTTTGTACTTTTATTATCCCCAACCCTTCAAATGTTCATGCTTTTCTCTGATGCCGTAGAAACCTTCAGCTGCTGTTGTAGGGCACAGGAGGCGGATGGGCTGCTTTCCTCCTCTAGTCTATTAGCAAGTGGGATGCTTAAGGAATTCATTCTTTGTGAATTCCAGTATGAATAACCTGATTTGGTTTGATCCCCGGAGGCACACTCCATTGTCTCTTGAGACAGATGGATGCCAACAATAACAACCTGATCTGCACCTCCTGGCCAGACTGAAACTTAAACCATTCACCCACTTCCACCTTTCTCAAATATTCCAGCTCTTCGCTAAGAAAGCATATCAAAATGCATTTAGAAATCTTGAGAGAGAAATGTGTGTTTAATTGCATTAAAAGAAAAAGCAGGACAAAAGAGAATTGTGAGTGCATGAGAAAGCAGATAAGTTCTCAGATATTTGCTGTTGCGTGGCGAGTTCCCGCCCCCCACCAGGATAAATAAAGACACGAGACACCATAATTTAAGGTTAATTGGGCGAATTAGGCCACATCTCCGACAAACAGAAACAGCTGATATGCGGGAAACAAACGTGAGGACTAGCCGGCGAAAAGAGGGCGAGCCCCCTCTCTGCCGGCCCTAAATAGGACAGGCCACGCCCCCCAGCCAGCTGATTGTCTGGCTGGGGGGGCAGGCCTGGCCGGGATTTCCCTGCTCTCGCAGGGGCTGCGACCAGCCCCCGCTCACATGGGGTGGGCGTGAAGCCTGCAACCCCACCTCCTGGGCAAGCCGGAAGTGGCTTTGTATGTGAAAAATAAAAGTCTTTTATTTTAAGAAGAAGAAAGTCTCACAGACTGGTTATCCATCACTAGCCAAAGCATTGCTGCTCATATTTAGTGCAGCTAGAGCCACAATAGCTGCATATCCATGTTTTGGTAAACTGGGACTGGAAGGCTGTGGGATTAGGCTGTTCCGGCATGCTACTGCTTTGGACTGCAGGGAGGATTCACATGTGGCTCTGGAACTATTGCTGGGTACCCTTTTGAGTCTTTGAACTTATCAGGAATTAATTAGTGGGAGGATGGTGGAGAAGCTTCCCTGGGAATCAGCTTATCCACCTACCGACTTTTTCCTTGTAGTGAGCAGATAGAGGAGAGAAAGATCCATGTTCCTAGTTTCAGGTGGGGCAGCAGTGAAGCCCAATAGGTCTTGCCTGCATATCAGCTGCCTCACGGAAAAGGAGCCGCAAAGTACACACATTCCTTTCCTTTTGGGGCTGTGTCTGCAATATATGAATGGGTAACAGCAGGTGACCTCATTCCCCAGGCAAATTCCCAGGGCTACATGGAAAGCAAGAACTCTGTTGTTGCTCAGGTGCTGTTTGCCCTGTGCAGCTAAAACGCTGTAGCTTGCTTTCCCTTCTCTTGGTTCTTTCTCTTTGTTTATTTTTCACTCTGTCTTGGCATCATTCTTTGTTGACTGTGTGGAGCGGCAATGGCAGATCAATCGAACAAACAAAACACCCTGTGCTTTGTGAACACCCTGCGCTGAGCAAAGCACCCCAGAAACTTCCTATCACGCTTGTCTGCTCTTCTTGCTTAATGTCAGCCATCACAGCTTCTGTTTTTTAATAACTCTGGAAGTACAAGAGTATTCCTCTCTGCTGTTGCTGCCCTTGCCCCTGCCGCCCAAATAAAATGCCACATCAAAGCAATCTTAGTGCTAAACTTCTAAAAATGCGTGGGAAATCCTAAGTGAAATGTGTTTCCCTGTTTAATTTCTTTAGACATTCTTCCCTCCATTGGGAAGAGTTGTGAGAGACCTTTTTGTTGGGTTCTGCCGGCCAGGGTGCCACCTCTGAAGCAACTTCATTAAACTGTTAGCTGTTCATTTTTTAAAGAATCTTGGTGTGTATGATGGGGAGTTAACCAGAACTGAGCATTTTGTGGGTGAAAACTGTTACCGGAAAAATCTGAGGGCTCCCTTGGACAAAATAAAGACACCAACCAGGATAACTTGGAGCAAAACAGCAGCCTGTAGGCTTGGCCTTTATTGAACTGTTGCAACAGGGTGTTCCCCTCACTTGCGAGAGAGAGGAAAGACCCAGAAAGATGGTGTGCAAGACCTTATAAAAACTTTTGAAATTCCCATCCTCTAGGTCAAGCCCACCCCCAGAAACATCATGCATACATTACAGAAAGGAGGGGTTGAGGGAGGGGTGGTGGTGGTAACCTGAGTGTCCTGTCACCTGGCTGGTTCCTCATTTCCCCCTCCCCATGAGTCACTTCCAGGTGACAAAGGGGAGTTGGCAGTTTCCTGCCCCCAGAGGGAAGATCTGATCATTGTCCTTTGTTTCAGTCCATGCTGAATCCACTCCCATATGCAAGTTCTTTGTGATCTTGATGGTCTTCTGTCTAGGACCATCAGGGTTGGCATAGCAACTGGGCAGGGCTCCTATGGATGTGCTGGGATGGTGAAGGGATTATGGTGGACCAGAACCAAGCCACCCCCCTTTGATAGTCCTTGTCATATGGAGTAAAATAAAAATGGAACAGTGCAAATCCGATGTATGGTTGATTTTTCTATGAATCAGTGCAAATCCGATGTATGGTTGATTTTTCTATGAATTTATAACAGAAGTGGGGCATATGTAGTGTGTGAGTGTGAGTGTGTGAAGTTTGTACAAACTGAATGATTGGGGTGGGGGGTTCCTGCTACAGTGCCTTCTTATATCCTGTTCTTGGACTTGTCAGCTTTCCTTAAATTTAATAGACTAAAAGAGTGTGTTTTGCATACGGTTGGTATTTGACTAGTATAACAAAAACAAAACAAAAAGCCCCTGCAGAACAAGTCAGTTTTCTGGTCAGATTTCTGTTAGATATGTTGAGTGAGTTTATTTGTAAGCAAGATGGGAGGCAGCCAGGCTAACTATGGTTTTCTTAGAAAGGCCCTGCAGTTGGCGACTTTGCTTCCTCATTCTTGGGGAGCTGCTGATAGGTGGCTTAAACCAGGAATGGGGAACCAGATGTTGCTAGACTAGGAAGTCCTATCAGCGCTGACCATTGTCCCCACTGGCCGTGACTTTGACTGGGGTCCAAGAACATGTCGTCAGTTGTGAGGAAATGAGACACGTTCATGATTTGTTGTTAGCATGGTGTAAGGAAGTCAGCCTTGCATTTGAAGGTAAAGAGTAACATGCCATTTTAGCAGGCAAATTCCAGGCAATACTTATCAATTACAGTGGTACCTCAGGTTAAGTACTTAATTCGTTCCGGAGGTCTGTTCTTAACCTGAAACTGTTCTTAACCTGAGGCACCACTTTAGCTAATGGGGCCTCCTGCTGCTGCTGCGCCGCTGGAGCCCGATTTCTGTTCTTATCCTGAAGCAAAGTTCTTAACCTGAAGCACTATTTCTGGGTTAGCGGAGTGTGTAACCTGAAGCGTATGTAACCCGAGGTACCATTGTATACTTAAGGTGTTCTCTTTTTTATTTCTTCCTCCCTCCAAATTTTATCAGCAAATGAAGCCAGCTTTCATGCAGCGGATCGACAGCCACTTTACAGAATTCGTAAATGGCTTGATTGCAAAGTCTGTGCAGCTTGAGACTTCGCCCCCTGCCTTCTCAGCCGTGTGCTCAGAGAAAGACGGTGGCTTCAAAAGCAAGTATGTTGGTTCTTGGCTGAGCCTGAAGCAGAGTTGATATGTTGATTTGTTGCTGAATATTTGTTCTTTTCACAGGGAATTAAGAGCACCTCCAGAACACGGAAAAGTTTTTGTTGCTAGAAAGTCTGTCTTTGAGTGAGTATATTAATTAGATTTTAAATTTTACTAGAGCCCTTGCTAAAGTTAAAGTTGCCTTGATCCAGTGGGTGGCTTATCTTCACATCTCGCTTCTCCCTCCCAGTAGATCCCATTCATTTTTATACTGTGTAGACTGAAAGTTGGTATTCCTAACCTTTATAAGTGTTCTAGCCCAGGCTTCCTCAACCTCAGCCCTTCAGGTGTTTTTGGCCTACAACTCCCATGATCCCTAGCTAGCAGGACCAGTGGTCAGGGATGATGGGAATTGTAGTCTCAAAACATCAGGAGGACCGAGGTTGAGGAAGCCTGTTCTAGCCAATTGGCTATTGCACATCCCAAATTCTAACTTGGATGTGGCTGGATTCTGGATTCACAGAGGCTGTTCTGTTCTGTAGAAACTGGTCAACAGAATAGAATAGGCATCCCCAAACTTGGCTCTCCAACTGTTTGGGGACTACAACTCCCACCATCCCTAGCTAACAGGACCAGTGGTCAGGGATGATGGGAATTGTAGTCCCAAAACATCTGGAGGGCCGAGTTTGGGGATGCCTGGAATAGAATGTCTATTACTGGGTAATCCAAACTCCTCATGGGTGGTCTGGTTCTCCAATAAAGTTTGTCCCTAATTTCTTTTATATACTGCCTAGGAGAACCCATAACAGAATGGTACCTTGGCCCATGTAGGTTCAGACTTGGATATGATACAGTCCTGTGTTCTCCAGGGCTCCTTTGGAGGCCAGGTGGGATTATCAATTTAATAATAAATGAATAATAAGCACTCTAAGCCTGTGAGACCCAAATATTTACATAGCATGGAGTGGGGATTACAAAAGGCTTCAGTTGGTGCAAAATGGGAGAGTGTCCAAGTGAAATGTGGTCTACAGCAGCTCTGTGGAGTTTCTGGCCTGTTCCGGCATCCTAATTTGACCCGCAAGGCCACCTTCCTCAAACTGGGTACACCTGTGGGACAGGTAAAGATGCAGTTCCCTACTGAAAGCAGGTTTGCTGACACCACCAATCAGCTGATTGGCAGTGCCAACGAAGCCCTGTGCCTTTGCTTACATGGTTTGATTTCAAACCACGCAGGCACAGGAAACTGGGTTTGCTGGCACAGTTGACTATTGGTGCCTGCAATGCCTTGTCCCAGTTTTGATTTCAAACTGCATGGGCAAAGGACTTACCCTGATGTCATTATTGTAGCAATAAGGGTTGCTCAGGCTAGCATGAAAATTAGGAATCAGGGGTCTGGGTTAAGTTGAGGCATGTCCCTCTCTAGCTTAAAAGGCTAGTGCTGTAAATTAGCTTCTTAGTGATGTGGAGATTGTTATTTTAGATCATGCTTCGAAGTATTTGAGGAGTGTTGATTCTACTACAATAGGTAGAAAGCTGTGGTTTGATCTGCAAATTTCTGAACATTGGCCATAAAATAGGCCCTGGTGAGATGTAATTAAGGTTGTTTGATTTAATTGACCTGAGACTGCATCTGTTTTAATGCCGAGTGCTGGAATTGCCCATGAGTGCAGGCTATCTTCTGCTGAGATTAAAACTCAGATGGGGGATTCTCTTGGGACTACAACTCGATGATCAACTTCTAGTAGGCGGATATTTCCGGGATGTAGGTCGCATGTTGGGACTATGTAGGAGTCAAACAGCAGATTTTCATAGTCTGTATAGTCATAGCTTCAGTATCACTGGTGGCCAATGGCTTTAATAGTTAAAAGAGGGTTGTTAATTTCATCTATTAAATAAAGGATTTAGAGGGAGGGGAGTGCAATTAGGATTAAAATGATTGCGGGGAGGATAATTCAGATTATTTCCACTTCTTGGGCATCTATAGTATTAGTGTGAGTTTTGTTGATAATATAAGACTAATAATACTATATAGTATATAGTACTAAGGCACTGATTAAAAATATATATTAATGCATGGTCATGGAAGTGAAGAAGTTCTTATATAATGGGGGAGGCTGCATTTTCGAAGCCTAGTTATGCTGGGTGTGCCACATAGGCTTGATTGATCTATAATTTAGCGCTGACAGAGCTATGTAATTTATTTACTAGGACCTCATAAGGAGAGAAACTTAAGAGGTTGTGTGACTGTCTTGAAAGTGGTTAGAGGTGGTTCAAGTCCCCTCCCTTGAGGTTTGTACATAGGTTGATTCTTCGTAGGTATGATATGGGTGCGGGCATCCGAGAAGTCATTCCAAGTTTGTGTTTGTTAATTCAAGGGTAAGTACTTCATGTTTAGCTCCCAGAGCTTCTCAGATAATAAATATTATTATAATTACTGCTGTCAGTGAAATTAAGGAGCCAACTGATGAAATAGTATTGCAGAAAGTGTATGCGTCTGGATAGTCGGAGTAACGTCGGGGCATGCCTGCTAATCCGAGGAAATGTTGTGGAAAGAATGTTATGTTGACTTCGGTAAATATTACGCCAAATTGAATTTTTGTTCATGAGGAATGCAAAGTATAACTTGTAAAGAGCAGAAATCAGTGGGCAAATCCATCTATAATTGCAAATGCAGCTCCTATTGATAGGGCATAATGGAAATGGGCAACTACATAGTAGGCATCATGAAGAATAACATCTAATGAGGAGTTGGCTAAAATAATACCTGTAAGGCCGCCTACCGTAAATAAAAAAATGAATCCCAGGGCCCAAAATATAGCGGCATCCCATTTAATTGTTCCGCCATGAAGGGTTGAGAGTCAACTAAAACCTTTTACTCCAGTAGGAATGGCAATAATTATTGTGGCTGAGGTAAAATAGGCTTGGATGTCAATGTCCATACCTACGGTAAATATGTGGTGGGCTCATACAATGAAGCCTAGAAAGCCAATTGATATTATGGCTCACACTATACCTATGTAGCCGAATGGTTCTTTTTTTCCTGCATAGTATGTGGCGATATGGGAAATTATGCCAAAGCCAGGGAGAATACTTCGTGATGACCAAAAAATCAAAATAGGTGTTGGTAGATGTTAAGTTGTGGGTGAACATATCAGACGACACAGCGATTCTTCAAACAGCTCTTGTTTATTCAGAGGCCAGAACTGAACTGAACTGAAGGGTTCAGCCAGCCTGCTTATATAGAGCTCAACTAGCACACAACAGTAACCATTTTCTATAACTATCCAATCACTGAACGTCACTTTCGATCCCTTATTTGCATATGTGGACCTGAACTATCTACAGTATCCCCCTGCTGGCTGGCCCAGGGTGAGAACTTCAGTACATAACAGTAGAGAATTGGGTATCCTCCTCCTGCTGGGTCAAAAAAAATGATGTGTTTGGGTTTTGATCTGTTAGTAGCATTGTAATTCCTACGGCCAAGACGGGAAGCTTAGTATAAGTTAAGCGCATGTAAAATATTAGGCTTAGTAAAGTGGTTAAGGCGGGGGCAGTTGCTAGTGGGATGAGGTGGTTGGTAGTTAATTCTTCTAGAATTAATCATTTAGGTAAGAAGCCAGTTAATGGGGGGAGTCCCCCTAATGCTATAAGGGTAATTATTGTGATGGTGGAGAGTGTTGGAGAGATTACTCATATTGTTCCAAAATCTTTGGCGGTTTTTGCAGTTGAAGTGATGAAAATTAGGAACATGGAGGTAGTTATTAATGGATAAATTATTAAGGTTAGAAGAAGAAGTTTCTGGCAGATAGGGGAGATGGCAGCTATTCAGCCTAGGGGTCCGATTGACGAAAATGCTATGATTTTTCATAGTTGGGTTTGATTTAGTCCAGATCATCCTCCAGTTAAGGTAGAGGAAATAGCTAGTAGTAATAAAATTGTTGTTGGGAGTTGATTAGAAGTTATATATAGTAGAGATATTGGTGGTAATTTTTGTCATGTTGCAATAATTAGAGCAGTTGTTATGCCTTGTATGACTTCTGGGTGTCAGAAGTGAACCAGGCCCAATTTTATGGCTAGGGCAATTGTTAATATAGTTGGGGTTGGTTGCATGGTGAGTTGAGTAATATCTCAAATTCCAGTATGTCGCAATAAGAATGCTTGAAAATAAAATGATGGGTGAGGCCATTGCTTGATTGATAAAATATTTTGTTGTGGTTCAGTGGATCGTGGATGATGTTGTTTGGCCAGGATTGGGATAATGGCTAGGGTGTTTAATTCTAGTCCAATTCAGGCTAGAAACCAATGGTAGCTCCGAGGGCCAAGCTGGAAATTAAAATGGATAAGATGTAGGGGCTCATTAGTAAAGGAAGGGTGAAGGAGGTGATGACAGATGACCCCACCTAGGCCCGAAGTCACACCCCCCCCAACCAGGCCTCAAAACTGTCCAAAATTCATTTCTGTCTTCTAAAAAATCCACAGACAAAGTTTTCCTCTGTTTTCTCACAAGATGCATAGGAAAAATGTTATTCTTTTATCAGTACAAGAAGGCTTCAAAAGGCTAACGAATAGGCTCTGTCATTGCCAAGAATACTCAAGCCTGAGAAGTGACTTTTATCTCATTCAGTTGCAACATCGTGAACACTCTGAAACCCCTTTGCTTCTCCCCCCCCCTTTCCTGGGAAGAGTCCCAAGACAGGAGCTTTCTGTTCATGCTCAGAGGAACTCATGGGGCAGGACTCCTGAAGAGGAGGAGAAAGGGGAGGGAACTGGATGGGAAATATATACTCTGTGCAAATGGCTGTGAACTCGTGCTTGTTTGTGAACTATCACACTTGCTCCTTCTACCAGTTCGTGGATGGTAGAAATAAAGCTTTTTCTCCGAAACTATTCCTTTAGTGTCTGTTTGACTCCCACTCCCTCTCCCGGGCGCATTATTTTTTCCCACCCAAGGTCGAAGCCTCATAAGGCTACAAGGGTTTAACCACCATTTTTGGGATATGGGCCCAAGAGCTTTGTTAGCTGACTTTACTAGAAGGTAGTATAGTGGGAGCAGAGGGTCTTGGAGTCTCAGGTGTGGGTTCGAATCCCATTCTTCTAGAGGAGGTGAGGGATTATAAATCCCTGTGATTTACTCTATCAAAGTATTCCCTAATTTCTCAGGCACACATCTTGGTAACAGTTATTAATTTAGTGGCGGGAACCCTGATAGTGAGATTGGAAGTGAGATATACCACAAGTATAGTGCTAGTGTGGCAGGGAGAAATTGTTTTTATAGGAGGTGTATTAATTGATCATAACGAAATCGTGGGTAAGCGGCTCAAGCCCATAAGAATCCAGTGGTCAGTAGGGTAGTTTTTGCTATTAAGTTAAATGTCAAAAATTCTGTTTGTGTGGTTATGGTAAGTAAAGGTAAAGGGACCCCTGACCATTAGGTCCAGTCGTGACCGACTCTGGGGTTGCGGCGCTCATTTCGCTTTATTGGCCGAGGGAGCCGGCGTACAGCTTCCGGGTCATGTGGCCAGCATGACTAAGCCGCTTCTGGCGAACCAGAGCAGCACACGGAAATCCCGTTTACCTTCCCGCCAGAGCGGTACCTATTTATCTACTTGCACTTTGACGTGCTTTCAAACTGCTAGGTTGGCAGGAGCTGGGACTGAGCAACAGGAGCTCACCCCGTCGTGGGGATTCGAACCGCTGACCTTCTGATCAGCAAGTCCTAGGCTCTGTGGTTTAACCCACAGCACCACCCGAGTCCCTGTGGTTATGGTAGGGCTAAAGAATAAAATACATGAGAGTGTGTTTATCATCAAAATGTTTATGTATTCGGCTAGGAAGAACAGTGCAAACGGTCCTGCTGCATATTTGACATTAAACCCTGAGACAAGTTCAGATTCCCCCTCAGTTAAATCAAATGGTGCGTGATTTGTTTCTGCTAGGGTTGATACGAATCATATTATTGCGAGGGGTTATGTGGGTAAGATTAGTCAAATGTGTTTTTGCGTAATGATAAGGGTGTGTATTGAGAAGGTGACAGTCAGTCTAATAATTGAAAGTGGAATAATGCCCAGGGTAACTTCATATGAGATTGTTTGTGCAATGGCTCGTAGCGCCCCTATTAGGGCATATTTTGAGTTAGATGCTCATCTGGACCATAAGATTGTATAGACTATTATGCTTAAGAGGGCAAGAAGAAATAGAAGGCCTATGTTTATGTCTGCTAGGGGGTGTGGTATTGGTACTGGAGTTCATATTATGAGGGCTAGTAAAAGGGCTAAAGTTGGTGCCAGGATAAATAATATAGGAGATGTATATGTTGGGTGAATGGGCTCTTTAATAAATAGTTTTACTCCATCAGCAATTGGTTGTAAAATGCGAAAGACCTACTATATTTGGACCTTTTCAGAGTTGCATAGAGCCTAAAATTTTGTGTTCAAGTAGCATTAGAAATGCTACAGCAATGAGAATGGGAATGATGTATGTAACAGGATTAATTATGTCATAATAATAATAATAATAATAATAATAATAATAATAATTTTTATTTATACCCCGCCCTCCCCAGCCAAGGCCGGGCTCAGATCAGCTTACAAGCAATAATAGAAACAAGTTGAATGATTACAACTTAAAAACACACTTAAACACAACTTAAAAATACAACATTAAAATATTGAAACATTAAAATATTAAAATGTAGCCTCATTGCAGGAGGAGAAGGAAAGGGGGGGGGGAAGAGAGTGAGGGAATCAAATTGGCTCCAAGCCAAAGGCCAGGTGGAACAATTCTGTCTTACACGCCCTGCGGAAAGAAATCAGATCCCGCAGGGCCCTGGTCTCATGAGGCAGAGCGTTCCACCAGGCCGGGGCCAGTGTTGAAAAGGCCCTGGCTATGGTTGAAGCCAATCTAACTTCCTTAGGGCCCAGGACCACTAGGGTGTTGCTATTTATGGACCTTAAGGTCCTCCGTGGGGCATACCGGGAGAGGTGGTCCCATAGGTATGAGGGTCCTAGGCCGTGAAGGGCTTTAAAAGTCAGAAGCAGCACCTTAAATCTGACCCTATACTCCCCTGGGAGCCAGTGCAATTGGTAAAGCACTGGGTGAATATGCTCCCATGGCAGAGACCCCGTGAGGAGCCTCGCTGCAGCATTCTGCACCCTCTGGAGTTTCTGGGGCAGCTTCAAGGGCAGCCCCGCGTAGAGCGAATTACAGTAGTCAAGCCTGGAGGTGACCGTTGCATGGATCACTGTGGCCAGGTCGGGGCAGGAAAGGTAGGGGACCCACTGCTTAATGTGGCGAAGGTGGAAAAATGTCGCCTTAGCTGTTGCTGTAACTTGCGCCTCCATGGAAAGGGAGGCGTCAAGGATTACACCCAAACTCTTAATGGAAGGCAATGGCACTAATTGGGATAATGTATATTTAATTTTTCATGGGGTAAATCAATTAATGCACTATATACATAATAGTAAATAGATCATCACCTGTAGTAAGTACAAGTAAAGCGGCAGGTGTAGAAGGAGGCAAAAAAGCCGCATAAAGCAGCATGATGGCGATGGTGGCGGATAATTTTATAGAGGTTAGCATAGTAGTTGGAGTTGGTTTTGTTGGTAAAATAGTGGCTATGAGGATTAGGCGTGTTAGAAGGCTTCCAATCGCAAGACGAATAAGGGGGTTAGTAAGGGTCAGGGGTGTTTCATTTATAATGGATGTTGTTGTTTGTGGTGTATTTAATTGGACGTAAAAAGTTATTCGTAAGGTGTAGGTTGCGGTTAGTATTGTTGCAAAAAGTGTAAGTATAAGGGCTCAGGCATTTAGGTGGGAGTTATTTATGGTTTCAATAATTGTATCTTTTGAATAGAAGCCCAATAAAAAGGGAGTTCCTGTAAGGGCAAGATTTCTGATGGTTAAACAGGTAGCTGTCGCTGGTAATATTTTTTGTACGCCCCCTATTTTTCAGATGTCTTTAAGTTGTGACTAATTGCGCCGGAGTATAACAATAGTATAGCCTTGAAGAAGGCATGGGTTGAGATGTGAAGGAAGGCAAGTTGAGGTTTAGGCCAATAGGTATCAGGCCTAGTTGGCTAGAGGTTGAAAAAGCAATAATTTTTTGTTGTTGTGTTGTGTTAGGGCACATAGGGCTGTGAATAGTATGGTGAGTGTTCCTAGGCAGAGGCAAATAGTTAAGGCTGTCTTGTTGTTTTGTAAGATTGGGTGAAGTCGGATTAAAAGGAACGCGCCAGCTACAACCATAGTGCTGGAGTGCAATAGAGCTGAAAGGGGTGTTGGGTCTTCCATTGCTGCTGGAAGCCATAGGTGTAGTCCGAATTGGGCAGATTTGCCAGCGGAGGTGAGAATTAGGGCGAAGAGGGGTAGGAGAAGCGGGGTTTTTGTTTGAATGGTTATTTCTTGAATATTTCAAGTTGCTAGGTGTGTTGCAAGTCAGGCAAGGGCTAATATAAGTCCAAAATCTCCTACGTGGTTGAAGATAATAGCCTAAAGGGCTGCTGTATTAGCATCAGGGCGGGCAAATCATAATTCCCACACTTTCTCAACCAACGAAAAGTTGAAATATATTATTGGCTGTGACACGTATTAATATGGCTAGTAAAAATACTAAGAGGTATTTGAAGAATCGGGATATGTGGGAGTCTGGTGATATATATCAGTTAGCGAATTCAAGGATAGATCATGTAACAAATAAACTACAGTGGTGCCCCACAAGACAAATGCCTCGCAAAAGACGGAAAACTCGCTAGACGAAAGAGTTTTCCGTTTTGGAGGTGCTTCGCAAAACGAATTTCCTATGGGCTTGCTTCGCAAGACGACAATGTCTTGCGAGTTCCTGCTGGTTTTTTTTCCTCCCCCTGCTTTTTCTAAGCCGCTAAGCCGCTTATCAGCTGATCCGATCAGCAGATAAGCCGCTAAAAGCCACTAAAAGCCGCTAATAGCGCTAATCCGCTAATCCTTCAATGGGCTTGCTTCGCAAGACGAAAAAACCGCTAGACGAAGATCACAGAACGGATTCTTTTCGTCTTGCGAGGCACCACTGTAATTGGGATAAATGTGAGGGGGTACATGTGTAAGACAAGGTTAATATTAATATCTCCATTGGCAATGTTCATGTAAAATTGGTTGTTGAGTCTTCTGTGCCATAGTTTATGAAAATAGCTAGGGGGATTAGGCTGACTTTGAATGCCAATTGTACAGTGGTTTTTGCGTGAAGCATGCCTCATCCTATTATGAAAGGAATTGGGTTTATATTTGTGAGAACAGGGTGTGTTAGGATAAATAGAGCTGTTAGCATGGTTGAGTGTAGGAGGAGGTCGTGCATTTTTACTTTTACTTGGAGTTGCACCAAGATTTTTGGTCCCTAAAACCAATGGATTACTTCTTTCCTATAGAAGTAAGAGGTCTAAGGATTTCATCCTTAGTTATCTGAGTTAGCAGTTCTAATTGTTTATACAGCTCTTGGTAAACAAGAAGGTAGAACCTTCTATCTCAGTCACAGTCTAGTGTTTTTGGTAAACTATATTTACAGGTGAATAATCCTGAAATTAGGGTAGGTTTTAGAATTAGAAGTCCTAGGGGTAGCAAATGTAGAATAAGGATAAGATGTTCTCGAGCATGGGTGGGAGGGAGAAGGCGAAATTGATTTGAAATGGCTCCTTGTTGGGTTATTAAGAATATGTATCGGGAATAAGTGGCAGTAATGAGGGTTTCAACCCTGGTGATGATGATGGTGGGGGATGTTCAGTTAAATAGGGCAGTAATAATTAATAACTCACCAAGTGGGTTGATTGAGGGGGGCATGGCTGTATTGGTTAAGTTAATGAATAATCATCAAGTTGATATTAATGGGAAGGCAAGTTGTATACCTCGTACAAGAAGTAAAGTTTGGGGGTGCGCACGCTCATAATTAGTGTTTGCTAGAGCAAAGAGGGCTGAGGAAGTTAGGCCATGTGCAATTATTAGGGTTATGGCTCCGGTCAAGCCTCATGGTGTTTGTATAATAATAGCAGAGGTTACTAGGCCCATATGACTTAGGGATGAGTAGGCGATGAGAGCCTTCAGGTCTGCTTGTCGTAGGCAAATTGAGCTAGTTATTACAATACCTCATAGGGCTAAAATTATGATCGGGAATATGAGGGTAGGTGGGTAGGGGTTTAATATGGATGAAATACGAATCAGGCCGTATCCTCCTAATTTTAATAAAATTGCGGCTTATACTATTGAACCAGCGATTGGGCTTTTGGAAGTCAAAGATGTGAACCATATACGGGTAATTTGACTAAAAGGCACAGCGATCCCGGTGGGGTGCCATCGCAGCTGCGCCCCCACAAACTGTGTGCCACGCCCCCAGGACACACTCCAGCTACACCCCCACCTGCTCTCCGCGCCCCCCCCCCCGGTGCATGAAGCTCCGCCACTGCCTGCTGGTTGGAAACAGTTCGGGAATCTCTTTCTCCTGTACAGCGGCACTTCTTTCCATACTACCCCCTCTAGAAAGTGGTGAAGGTCTTATATTTGTTGACAGATGAATTTTGCAGAACATATGCAGAGAAATTGCACTGAGAAAGAGTGATCGCATGTTACATTTGAAGGAGAAAAAGCAAATGGCCCAGGGAAGCCATGGCCATATCCTCCGAATCTTCTGACCATATTCCCGTTGCTTTCAGCTCTTAAGTTTAATCACTGGAAGTCCTGGAGTTTGTCCCCACCCCCCGAAATGTTCTAATGTACTTCTTATAATTATTTTCCTCAGTGAGCTATTTGAAGTGAAAGACATCCGGACCCTACATCATGTGTTCCTTGCTTTCTTCATCATGATCATTCTCAGCACCCTCATAGTAGACTCCATTGATGAAGGAAGGTAGGAAAATATTGAAGGGATCAGCTGGAGGTTTGTTTGTTTTTGTTTTGTTTTAGTGTTGGACTTGAGTCATTTCATACCTGAACCAATGAAAATGTATCTGCATGCAAAGTCTTGGAAGATGTGGAGCCCTCCCAGTGCTAACTGAAGGGCTGCAGGCTATGCCACAATAACTACAAGTTTTCCCACATGCGTGTGCTTATCCAAGGCGTCATGGATCTCTGTAGGGGTTGTATCTGTCTGTATCTCTGTGTTTGTTTTCTTGCTTTAGAGTGTTCTGTGCAGTATAAAACCTTAGGGTGTATACTTAAGTTCAGTATTTGTTTCATAAGATTTATACGCTGCCTGATTCTAAAAGGAACCTCAAAGCGGTTTACGAAAGATAAAACAAGAAAATCATGAAAAAAATCACAACCATGCTCTAAAACATGCAAAACTTAGAATACTAAAACAGATTAAAATTACCTCAACTTTCATTATAGAATTCCTTAGCTGTTACTGATTTAACCTGATGGAATATATATTTTAACCCAAGTATATGATTTTAACTTTCTGTGTTGTTTGAATCTCTTTTGAAGGTTGGTGGTGAAGTTTGATCTCCTGGTCTTCGTTTTTGGCAAATCCTCTGTCGTTGCTTCCACTTGGCTTTACATGTTCCTGTCCACCCTGACTGTGCCCTATGGGCTCTTCCTGCTGTGGGCCCAGGGCTACAATGGTTCCTCCCACAAGACAATCCGCTCCGCTTTCTTTGGGGGTCTCCTCATGATCTTCCAAATATTTGCGCTTGGAGTGGTTCCAACTTACATTGTCATTGCCTACCATTTACCACCAGTTTCTGCTGCCATAGTGATCTTTGAGCAGGTGAGTTTCATGTGGAGACCTAGTTTCTTCTGGATGTAGCTCAAGGTCATTTCACAAAGCTTGAATTAGCAAAATGCTGCTTTATGCCAGGATTTGAGTCCTTAGCTAACCTGTAATTTTGTGTACACATTCTACTTTTGCTTCTGCCTGACTTGGGGAAATATTAACGGTGACAAGTTTTCATTTTTTCCAGGAGGTTGAACCTAAGGGTGTTAGAAATGGTCAGATGCAAAAAGAAACTCACCATAATTCTTAAGGTCTAGTAGGTACTTCTGTTTTCAGATATGCTGATGGTTTAAACCACTAATAACTTGCTGCAAACACCCTCTTTTTGAGCACAGTGATGGAGAGAGCAATGCCAGTACAACTGGAAGCATTCTTGGAGGATACCGATTCTCTTGACCTCTTGCATTATGGGTGCAGACCTGGCTTGTGACTGAATCTGCTTTGGTCTCGCCTTCATCAAAAGAGGGGCAGAGGAGCTTTTGATGCTATTGACCATGGTATCCTGCTGGACCATCTCTCACTTAATTGTAAGATGTCAAATACATTTTATCTGTTATTCCACTCCTTTAGGTGCGCCTGCTGATGAAAGGCTACTCTTTCATCAGGGAGAATACTTCTCGAATACTTTCCTTTACACCACAGAAGACAAGTGAGTGACTGTTTCCTTCAATAACTGTACAGCTGTGGTGATGAAGGCACCCTCCCTTCTTCCTGTTCTGAGAGTTGGGTTCTGTGACATGGAGACAATTCAAAGACCTGTTCTAGTTCAGAAGAATGTGTGTATGGGCCTCCCCACGTTTTGCAAGATTACCAATACCATGCAACTTGTCAGTCTTCTAATGCTTATTGGAATAGCATAACATCTTGCAAAGGATATAAGAGAACCCTGGGTTTAGTGGAACAGGGGAAAGTGCTCTGACAATAGGGGGCTCATTTGGGGTGGGAGGGCGTTAAACCTGGGGTGGACTAGAGATGAGGGGCTTGTCACAGACTTGCCTTACTCATTGTAAAAAAAAAAGTAGAATAAGAATGGCATACAAACCTGATAAATTGTATAAATTTATTACTGCTAAACTCAAGCATTAATGAACAGCTTGAGACCCATAGAAAATAGGATGGAACCCTGTGGGTTTATTTTTTACTCTGTGGCATTATCTGGTACTAAACGACTCTCTCCCTTCTGCTTTTTCAGACACCGTCCAAGTTCCTAAAGTTTCCCAGTACCTGTATTTCCTCTTTGCTCCCACCCTTATTTACAGAGATGCCTATCCCCGGTAATGTCAATGTAGTTGCTCCATTGTGACTTGGCAGTTCTTATAGCCATTGTGATGGTGAGGTTGGACAGGATGCATGCTTCATAATGGAGGGCATAACACACGGGTTGGGGACCTCAGGCCCAGGGGGCAGGTGCAGTCCTCTGCAGTGGTATGGCATGGTGGGGTCACAGTCACAGTTGCCCTGAGCGCAAAATTGTTATGGATGCAAAAGTTTAACACTCGGGGCAGCCTCAATATAACTGCACATTCTGTCGCTGGGGTCCACTGAAAACAGCTTCTCCATGCGAACCAGGAGTGACCTCTCCAGACCATAGAACGGCTCTTCTTATGTCTCCTGGGTGATGCGGATAGTATTAGGCAGTTGAATGTGTTTCCCTCCCTCCCACCCAACCTCTCCGCACAGCCCCAGGCAACCCACGCTACACCACTGGCCTTTGAGCCTCTCCATCTATTGCACTACCCACTTTTGCCTCTGACCCTACCCACTGCTGGGTCTCTAATTTAACTCATGGTCCTGAATTTCAGTGGGTCTTCTCTGAGTAAAGGTTAGTTGAAGACAACCATTTGTTTCTCTGAATTTTCCCAGAGCAGGCCTAGTAGGATCCAAAATGCATTGGTTCAATGCATATCTCTTTTGAGCACACTAGTACTTTTTGCTTCTGGTTCCAATGACAGGTGCTGAGTCTGACCATCTTGGCTTTAAGATATTCTACACTTCATGGGTTTTGATGGGTTTTTTATATATAAGGTTCTAGAGTTCCTTTGTAGAAGTTGCTGTGTTATACAGTACGGGGTTGTCTTTCTATTTTCCATGGTATTCCACATTCTCCAATCTGTATATCCTATTGCCCTCAACTACTCCTTTCCTTCTTTATGCAAAATAACGAACTGTTAAAAAAATAATAGTGCAGCTGCACATTTAGTAAAGCATGCCATTTGAGCAAAATCATAACCAGCAAACAGACTTTCTTACTTTAAATATTTGCTGTTCTGGAATAGAAATTGGATTGTGTTTACTGCAGACTACATCAACTCTGCTATTATTATTTCTTTTGCACTTATTAGTTGCTTTTATTATGGAAAGTAACTCAAAGAGATTTGCTGTCTAGCAGTTGTTTGTAAAATTCTCACAAATTAGGTTTCAGTTGATGCCAAGCAAGCTCTTGTCTTGATTTAGGTGTAATGACTGTGATTTCCTTTTCTTTTCAGAACTCCTACAATAAGATGGAGCTATGTAGCTACCATGTTTGCACAGGTTAGATATTTCTGTTCCTTTGGGGATTTCTGTGTTTCTGCAGATAATTACATAGCCTTGAAAGCTGATAAAAGAGTTACTGGTTCATAAAAATATGTACTAGCCTACTGGAGTGCACAAGCCTGTATTACTTATTTTTATTTTGGCATTAAAAAAATAGACACAATGCTTTCTGAAGCTTCCATGCCTGTTCACCTGGAATTGCATCCTATTCCCTTAGATTTGGATCGCTAAATGAATAATTACCCCTAAACTAATGACAAACACACCTTCCCATTGTAAGATAAATAAAACAGTTTCACTTCTCAGGATACAATAGTACTAAATGACAAGCCTTCCTAAACCGCCTTTTAACCGATGCCTGTGTGCTAGTCCTCTTATCATCTGTAAACATTTTCCAGAGTTTAGGAAATTATGAACAGTGCAGCATCTGTATACTGTATTTTTATTTTGCTGAGTGGAGCAGATCAACTAATTTCAAGCATGGTCATATTTCTCAAATGGAGATGTAGTCCTTTCCTGGGCTGGGCTAGCCGTGCAGTGTCACATATCCTAAAAGTTCAAAGGACAATCTTGGATAAAAAGATAGTCTGTTAATCAGTCTCTGCTCGTGGGACCTGCTCCTTGCAGGACAATGAAACCGCTCCCACGGCAGCTGCTGTTGGTAAATCAGGTGTTCCACCTGGGCCCCTCCACATATACACATGCCAGCAGCGCACCTACCCAGGCCTCCCAACTGCTGGCATGGTGAGTCTGCACATGGTGGAGCCCACGTGGAATGCCGTTTATCTGAAAGAAGCACGGACTGTCGTAGTGGCACTGAAACGATTGGTCAGCTGTTGCCTACGGCTGCATACACACCAGACATTTAAAGCACATGGCTCCCCCCACAAAGAATCTTGGGAACTGCAGTTTATTAAGGGTGCTGGGAATTAGAGCTCGGGGAGGTTGGGGTTAAAGTGCATGTCTGAGGATTCTTTGGGGAATGTCATGTGCGTTAAATGTATGATCTTTACTCAGCTTAGATCTGTACACATTGGTAACTGGGATCAGCTTTCTCTCTTACGGATTCCTCCTGTGCTACTTTTATAATCAAGGGCTTTTGTTTTTACTCCTGTCTAGGCCCTTGCGTCACTCTTCTATTTGCACTATATAAGTGAAATATACATCTTTCCTGCATTTCGGAAATACGGTGGAGAGCACTTTAATGTACGAGGGCTGGCCCTTTGCATCTTGCACACCATGCTTCCAAGTGAGTGCTTTTGCGTATCACCCCGGCCCCTTTTAATTCTGGAATTTTTCTAAGCAACAAATAAATAATCAGATACAGTGGTGATATTGGCAACAACTGGCAGTGTATGGCCTGTTGGATATATGATCTTAGCTTTGTGGTTCCCCGACTTGTAGGGTTCCTGAAAACCTGTTCCTGGGGCAATAGCTTAGGCTGAGCATGAATCTCACTGTTCTGAGAGAGAACATGAGAAGTTGCCTTACACTGATCAGACCACTGGCCCATCTAGCTCAGGGTCGTCCACACTGACCAGGAGTGGATCTCCAGGGTTTCCAGACAGGGAACATTTCCTGGCTGTACCTGGAGATGCTGCAGATTGACCTTTTGCATGCGCTCATTACCACTGAGCTACTGCTCTTCTCTCTGAACACCTTTTGCAGTACAGTGGTGCCCCGCAAGACGAATGCCTCGCAAGACGGAAAACTCGCTAGATGAAAGAGTTTTCCGTTTTGGAGGTGCTTCGCAAAACGAATTTCCTATGGGCTTGCTTCGCAAGACGACAATGTCTTGCGAGTTCCTGCTGGCTTTTTTCCCTTCCCCCCCTTTTTCTAAGCCGCTAAGCCGCTTATCAGCTGATCCGATCAGCAGAGAAGCCGCTGAAAGCCGCTAATAGCACTAATAGTGCTAATCCGCTAATCCGTCAATGGGCTTGCTTTGCAAGACAAAAAAAACGCTAGACGAAGAGAATCACAGAACGGATTCTTTTCGTCTTGCGAGGCACCACTGTATGTTCCTTAATAACAGCAGTCCTGGTAGACTGGAGAAGGTGCGATCCTGCTTCATCCAACACTGCTTTTTAGTCTTGTGTTGGGGATGCAAGCAGTTGTTAGTTTCTGGACTCAGTTCAAAGTGCTGGTTTTGACCTATAAATCCTCATGTGGCTCAGGACCCCAACACCAGAAGGGCTTCCTCTCTCCTGTTGAACCAGCCTGGTCACTTTTGCATAAATATCTTAGGGAGGAGTGGAGGGTGGAACATGGAAACGGACCCTTTTAGCGGTGGCTCTCTGCTTGTAGAATGCGGTCCCCAGGGAAGAGTGCCTGGCTCCATCATTGTCTGTTTTAGATGCCAGTAAAAAACAGACAATGGTTCCTAATGGGAGGGTAATCAGTTATTTACATGGTCATTGTCAAGCAAGGGGCCAAAATCACTCCCCAGGTTCGTCCCAGGCAGGGCATTAAATTAGAAATTCAACCAAGGATTCCAGCAAGACAGTACCCTTTTATTAACTTTACCGCAGTCAAGGACAGTCCCCTAAAATGGTGGGTACTGTACTGATCCTGTACTGTACAGGTTTCAAGACACTTTTATATTCTTTCACATACAGTTTACATCATGCTAAATATATAATGAATTCTACGTTGTCCATTATGCATTAGCGATGACATGACATCCTCATGGTCTGGTCATGACCTCCATGCTCTGGTCAAGACCCCCTTACAAGTCACCACTAGTACAACAAACTAACCTCAGATCAGAACAGCCAAGTCAAACAATAAACAGATGACACAAAAGTAAATCTTTAACTCAAACAGCAGATTCTTTATCCTTGGTTCTAGTCTATATAGTCTGATATTGGTAAAGGACTTTATATACCTTCTATTTATATATGCAGGTATATAAAGGTTCAAGCTAACTAATACTTTACCAAGTATGACTAAAGCAACAGAATTATCTAAAACATTAACAATTTTTAAAATAATACTTTTATTAAATTTCTGAACATTTTACACATAACATTCCAATGCATTTTTAAAAAGGGATCTATTTTCTGTTCTTGACTTCTCAACCCATTTTCTGTGATGTTTTCCTTATCCCCCCCTTTGCTACAGCCTATGTCACTCATTTATCATAATCATAACACAATCGTCTCTAATTTTTTCTGTTGCTCTTAGCTGAAAACCTAGTAGTGTTTCTTCAAAAAATCCAAAAAGGGCTTCCATTCTTCAAAAAAGTAATCATCATTAAATTCTCTTATTATAGCTGTTAGCTTTGCTAATTCAACATAGGTCCATTACATTACACTGGGCAACAATTTTTTACTTTTTGAATGTTGTCAAGACTGATTTAGGGTATTTTTGCATTGCTGAATCAGGAAATGGCATCCGTTTCTCTCCATCAGGTCAGCTTTACTGTAAACCGAATGGTGGGCATTGATAAAGGTAAATACACGTAAAGTGCATGTTGCTGCACCATTTTTCAAACTTCAGGGCTTGAACTTCCGTTTCTTGGAACTCCTGGAATGCTCAGTGGCAGGGAGGTCTCTCTTCAGAGTCCAACAGTAGTCAGCCATCATGACTGCGTCCCAGCGACCCTGATACCTGGTCTCCATCTCTTTCATGTCCTGATGGAATCTCTCCCCCTGCTCGTCACTCATTGAACCCAGGTTCTCAGGAAACCAGTCCATATGTGAAAATAGGTAGTGCATCTTGACGCTCATGTTGCAGCCCAGGTTTCTGAAAGCAGTCAGCATGTTGTTGCCAAGTTCTGCGTAGTTTCTGGCCTTATTGTTGCCAAGAAAGTTCTTCACTACCAGAACAAATGCCTTCCACGCTTCCAGTTCCACTTCGTTTATTGAGTTTCCGAACTCTGGATCTCTGATGAGCTGACGGATCTGAGGACCGTCAAAGATGCCAGCTTTCAACTTCTCCATGGTCAATCCTGGAAAAGCCTGGCACAAGTAAGTGAAGCAGTCACCATCCTTGTCCAGAGCCTTGGTGAACTGCTTGATTAAGCCGAGCTTGATGTGCAGCGGTGGGAAGAGTATTCTGTCTCTGTCCACCAGAGGGTCATTGATGACGTTCCTTTCTTTGCAAGGCACCAATTCCTCCCGCACAGGCCAGTCCTTCTTCATGTAATGCTGAGCACGGTCCCTACTATCCCACATGCACAGAAAACATGGGTACTTGGTGAAGCCAGACTGTTGTCCCAACAAAAAGTTCACCATCTTCAGGTCAACACAAATAAACTACTTATGCTGATCATAACCAATTTTCTCCAGCACATACTTCACTGCTTCATAGTTCTCCTTCAGTGTACTCGAGTGAGCCAGGGGTATAGAGACAAACTGGTTGCCGTTGTGTAGCAGAACACATTTCAGTGATCGCTTGCTGCTGTCAATGAACAGTCTCCAATCTTTGGGTTCGTACTGTGGCACTCCAAGCTTGAGCAGAAGCTGCGCAATATCTGCACAGTACACCAAGTCCTTCTCTTCCGAGAAAAAACGGAGGTACTCTTGATGCCTGTTGCGGAAGAAGCTGATGCGAGCACTGTCAGAGAGGAGTTTTTTTCCCCTTCAATCTGGATGCCAACAGTTCGGCAGAGTCCTTTGACAAGCTGAGGTCGCGAACTAGATCATTCAACTCCTTTTGGGAAAATGGATGTGGATTATCATCTTCAAGAACCACTTCTTCTTCATGTCCTTCAACACTGGAGGCATCTTCATCACTAATGTCAGGAAGTTCTCCGAAGATAGGCACTGGAATTCATCACAATGAGCTACAGGACAACGTGCTGATTGAAGATCACGATTAACTTAGTTTTGATCCCCCAACTTTAAGCTTTGCCGCACCAATTTATGGAAGATTTTGAGGTTTTATGACTTCAAACTGATCCCTTTCGACATAATCACCCAGAACTATCAGACCTGAATACTTCTTGTCATTAAAATAATCATTTCCAATCAAAACAATTATTCGACATGGCATTTTACCCCCACCAACTTCTTCTAAAATGCTCCACACAAGCGTACATGTGAACAAAAACGTAAAAAAAGACATGTGGCCATAGCTCAAAAACTTGACCTGATTGAGCAAAACCAATGTGATTTTTGGATTCAGCACATCAGATTCATCCTAAATCAACTGAAAAAACGCAGACAACAAATTTGTTGTTGACCAGTGTTATCCATTCCTCTTTAGTAAGGACTTCTTTATCTTTCCATTTCTGAGCATAACGAATCCTAGCTGCTGTAGTTACATACATAAACAACTTAACCATCCTTAACCTGGCCCAGGGGGCGTGGCCCAGGCCCTTTCTCCCAGCTATAAAGGGACTCCTGCTGCGGGGAGGCCTCGGACCATCGGCTGAGTGAGGACTGCAGGGCCTGCTCCCTTCCAAGACCTTCTCCAACTGGCCCAGGGGGCGTGGCCCAGGCCCTTATTTGGAACAAACTTTTGGGGAAGCTGGGAAGTGTTCTGCAATTGCTTCCCTGTTCCAATGTGTTTTAAAATGTCCTCAAGCAGTCGGTGGCAATTTAAATTTGTATTTCTTTTTCCCCCCTTTTTTCTCTTGTTGGGGGTGGGTGGGTGTAATGGATATTTGGTTGGGGATTAATTTTAGTATAATTGTTCTGTTTTAGCTTTCTGTTGTTTTATTGGTTCTGTATAGTTTGTGTTTTGTTTTTAAGGGGCGGGATCAGGGCTGCCTGGGAGTGAGGCCCCAGCCAACACGATGGCTGGGACAAGTTCCACGGGGGGGGGGGGGAGCACTGGGACATCCGATCTCGGTGATCATGGGCAGGAGGTGGAGTTACGCTAAGACCAGACCATGTCATTACCGAGGAGGCAGGTTTAGTCGTTGTTTGAAGACTATCCCTGCCTCCGGGTCTGGCCTTGACCGGATGGATACTGGAATCAACAGGGGAAACCCACATAACCTGAAGGTGTTGCTGTGTAATGCCAGGTCAATGATGAATAAAACCACTGCCATCCACGACCTGATTGTGGATGGAGGATTTGACCTGGCATGTGTAACAGAGACTTGGTTGGATGAAGCAGATGGGCCTGTTCTTGCCGCTGCTTGTCCGCCAGGTTTCTCTTACGCACAGCAACCCAGGTCATGTGGGCGGGGAGGGGGGTTGCAGTGATTTTTAGGAAGTCATTAGTTTGCACCAGGCGTCCTACTGGGAAGACCCAGTTTTCTGAGTGTATGTTCTGGAAGTTGGGCTATAGGGGCAGTACAGGATTCCTTTTGGTGTACCGACCTCCCCGCTGCACCAAGGATTCCCTGTCCGAGCTGCTTCAGGTCGTGGCGGATGTTCTCCTGGAGACACCTAGTTTGGTTGTCCTAGGGGATTTTTACATCCACGCCGACACGACCTTACAAGGGGCCGCTTGGGACTTCGTGGAAAGCATGGCCTCCATGGGGCTGTCCCTGAATAAGTTGGGCCCAACTCATAGTCATGGACATGCCTTAGACCTGGTATTCACCTCTAGTGACGTGGGTGATCTGACACTAAGTAAAAGTGAAACCAAAGAAGTGCCATGGTCAGATCACTACCTGGTGCAATTTGACTTCTCCGCGACCCTTCCCCTCTGCAGGGAGGTGGGACCAATTCGGATGGTCCGCCCCCGCCACTTAATGGATCCAAATGGTTTCCAGAGAGTGCTAGGGGATGCTTTATCCCATGTTGATGGCCTTTCAGCTGATTCCCTGGTGGCCCACTGGAATGCGGAGTTAACCAGGGCTATCGACTGTCTGGCTCCGAAGCGCCCTCTCCGATTGCATGGAGCCCGGACAGCCCCATGGCTTTCCCTGGAGCTGAGGGCGATGAAACAATCGCTGAGACGGCTAGAGCGCCAGTGGCAGAAAACTCACTCTGAATCTGACCGGACACAGGTTAGAGCTCAACGTCGAGCCTACCAAGTGGCGATAGCGACGGCGAAGAAGACTTTCTTCACTGCCTCTATTGCATCTGCAGAAAATAGTAGCAGGAGACTCTTTCAGGTGGTCCGCAATTTAACGGAACCACCTTTACCACCGGGGCCTTGTAAAGACCCCAAGATCTCCTGCAACGATTTTGCAAAGTTTTTCGCAGATAAAATCACTCATATTCGGAAGGAGCTAGACACCACTGTGAGAGCAGGGCTGGGGCGGGAGAGTGCTGGAGCTCTGTCTGGTCAAGTTGCATGGAATCAATTTCAATCCGTTACCCCCCGAGGATGTGGACAGGCTGCTTGGACGCGTGAAACCAACCACCTGTCTCCTTGATCCTTGCCCATCCTGGCTAATAAAAGCAAGCCGGGAAGGGCTGAGCGATGGGCTCTGCGGGGTGGTGAATGCTTCCCTCTGTGAGGGAACATTCCCAGATCTGCTGAAAGAGGCGGTCATTAAACCGCTTCTTAAAAAACCATCTTTAGACCCAGCCAGTATGGCCAACTATCGCCCAGTCTCAAATCTTCCATTCTTGGGCAAGGTGATTGAGCGTATGGTTGCTGAACAACTCCAGGCACGCCTGGAGGATGCGGACCATTTGGATCCCTTCCAATCGGGGTTCAGGCCTCATCATGGGACTGAAACCGCCTTGGTCGCACTGGTTGATGATCTCCGGCGAGCTAGGGACAAAGGTGAGAGTTGTTTCCTGATTCTGCTGGATCTCTCACCATAACATCCTTCTGGACCGTCTAGAGGGGTTGGGAGCTGGGGGCACTGTTATACAGTGGTTTCGCTCCTTCCTCCTGGGTCGTGTTCAGAAAGTGGTGTTGGGGGATGAGTGTTCAGACCCTTGAGCCCTCACTTGTGGGGTGCCTCAGGGTTCCGTCCTCTCCCCCATGCTTTTTAACATCTATATGAAGCCGCTGGGAGAGATCATCAGGGGATTTGGACTGGGTGTCCATCAATATGCAGATGATACCCAGCTCTACCTCTCTTTCAAATCAGAACCAGTGAAGGCGGTGAAGGTCCTGTGTGAGTGCCTGGAGGCGGTTGGAGGATGGATGGCGGCTAATGGATTGAAGTTGAATCCTGACAAGACAGAAGTACTGTTTTGGGTGGACAGGGGGCGGGCTGGTGTGGAGGACTCCCTGGTCCTGAATGGGGTAACTGTGCCCCTGAAGGACCAGGTGCGTAGCCTGGGAGTCATTTTGGACTCACAGCTGTCCATGGAGGCGCAGGTTAATTCTGTATCCAGGGCAGCTGTCTACCAACTCCACCTGGTACGCAGGCTGAGACCCTACCTGCCCGTGGACTGTCTCGCCAGAGTGGTGCATGCTCTAGTTATCTCCCGCTTGGACTACTGCAATGCGCTCTACGTGGGGCTACCTTTGAAGGTGACTCGGAAACTACAGCTAATCCAGATTGCGGCAGCTAGACTGGTGACTGGGGGCAGCCGCCGAGACCACATAACACCGGTCTTGAAAGACCTACATTGGCTCCCAGTACGTTTCCGAGCACAATTCAAAGTGCTGGTGTTGACCTTTAGAGCCCTAAACGGCCTCGGCCCAATATACCTGAAGGAGCGTCTCCACCCCCATCGTTCTGCCCGGACGCTGAGGTCCAGCGCCGAGGGCCTTCTGGTGGTTCCCTCATTGTGAGAAACAAAGCTACAGGGAACCAGGCAGAGGGCCTTTTCGGTAGTGGCACCCGCCCTGTGGAACGCCCTCCCATCAGATGTCAAAATGATAAACAACTACCTGACATTCAGAAGACATCTTAAGGCAGCCCTGTTCAGGGAAGTTTTTAATGTATGATATTTTAGTGTTTTTTTGGTTTCTATGGAAGCTGCCCAGAGTGGCTGGGGAAACCCAGCCAGATGGGCGGGGTACAAATAATAAATTATTATTATTATTATTATTATTATTATTATTATTATTAGGATTTCTAACCATATAATCCCTAGCAGAAAGGCTCCAGTTTTGTTTGCTTGTTTGTTTTTGGTAAACTCATTTTTTATCTTTTAAATTCCTCATGGAGTCCCCCCCCCCCGAGAGATGGGAAAGTCTGCTTGCTCAGTTCGTGGCCTGAAAACAGAAGCACAACATTATACGTCTTCTATTTATATACCGTATTTTTTTGCTCTATAAGACTCACTTTTTCCATCCTAAAAAGTAAGGAGAAATGTGTGTGTGCGTCTTATGGAGCGAATGCAGGCTGCGCAGCTATCCCAGCAGCCAGAACAGCAAGAGGGATTGCTGCTTTCACTGCGCAGCGATCCCTCTTGCTGTTCTGGCTTCTGAAATTCAGAATATATTTTTTCTTGTTTTCCTCCTCCAAAAACTAGTTGTGTCTTGTTGTCTGGTGCGTCTTATAGAGCGAAAAATATGGTATATAAAGGTTCAAGCTAACTAATACCTTAGCAAATATGACCAAAGCAACTAAAATGCATAGCTTTACATTTACACATTAACAATCTTTAATGATCTTTATTGCTAAGCCCATTTCTTATCCTTGCTAGCTTATTTGCTGCCATTTGCACCTCACAGAGCTTTTGCAGTACAGTATATGTGGCATATACGCGGGTGGCGCTGTGGGTAAAACCTCAGTGCCTAGGACTTGCTGATCGTAAGGTCGGCGGTTCGAATCCCCGCGGCCGGGTGAGCTCCCATCTTCGGTCCCAGCTCCTGCCAACCTAGCAGTTCGAAAGCACCCTTAAGTGCAAGTAGATAAATAGGTACCGCTTTATAGCGGGAAGGGAAACAGCGTTTCCGTGTGCTGCGCTGGTGCTGGCTCGCCAGATGCAGCTTCGTCACGCTGGCCACGTGACCCGGAAGTGTTTTCGGACGGCGCCGGCTCCCGGCCTCTTAAGCGAGATGAGCACGCAACCCCAGAGTCGGACACGACTGGCCCGTACGGGCAGGGGTACCTTTATATGTGGCATAAGATCAACAAACCTTTGCCCAACACTATTAGCAAATGGTCAAGAGCAAACATCCTCAGATATTGTCCTAAGCAAGGTCAATCAATACTTTCATTGCTTCTATTTCAAGTGTTTACTATTCTAGAGCCAATACAGAGGGGGGAGGGCAAGCCATTTTCCCCTCCACATGATTGAAATAAATTTGCCTGAAATACATGTTTTCTTCATTGCTCCACAGATTTATTGTCGACATTAATCTTATTTTTTTTACTCCTTCACTGCTGGCTGAATGCTTTTGCCGAGATGCTGCGCTTTGCTGACAGAATGTTCTACAAGGTAATTGATGTGCAAGGCTCATGATATCTCTCTCTCTCACTCACACATGCACAAAACACAACACGCAAAGAAGTATTTGCTATCAGTTTTAGTGTACCTTGGTTCGTGGAACCCTCCTTTTGCTAGAAATGTCAAGAGAGAGAGAGAGTCATTTTGCCATTGATGAGGTTTCTCCTGCCTAGAGAGGCCGATCAGATACCATCAGTTTTCTGGACAACCTGTTAATACATTCCTTTACCTCTGGTTAAAAAGGGAGCCTGTGCCTTTTTTTCTGTTGACATTCCTGATTCAAAAGCATTTGTTGCTATGTGTTGTGTTACTGGGCTTTTTGGATAGAATTTTAACCTTGCTGTGACTTTTAAACATGTAAATAGTTTTGGGTATGGCGTCATGGAAGAAAAGTATGTCCACTCTATAAATTATTTAGCAGAACTCACCTGCAGCCTTCTTTTAGTGTTGGCATATACTGGCGCCTTTATTTTATTTTTTTATATAAAGATTTTATTGATTTTCACAAAATTATAAACAAAACAAATAAACATGGATCATAATCTTATTAAAATTACACTTATTAACATTGTTAATTGTTTTAAAATTAAACATATTGATTCATCACTTAACTTACATGAAATCCTAAGCCAATTAAATATCTGCAAGCTATTTCTAATGAATTTAAACATTAACTTACATGAAATCCTAAGCCAATTAAATATCTGCAAGCTATTTCTAATGAATTTAATTTTATATATTTAACTAAATAATCATTAAATTTTGTCCATTCTTCCTGATACACCTCCTCTGTCTGGTCACGGACTCTTCCAGTTAGGTCGGCTAGCTCCGAAAACTCCTCATCTGCCATTCTTCCATCGTAGGTAATTCTTGCGTTTTCACTTTTTCACTAATAAAATTCGAGTGGCAGTTGTGGCATACAAAAATAATTTATTATTCCAAGAAGAAAGGCCTCTGGTTTCTTTATAAATGTATATTTCAACATTTTTTTCCAATTCATTATAAATCTTTTCTCAGAAGTCTTTCACCTTGGGACAGGTCCACCACATGTGATAAAAAGTTCCTTCTTTTTCTTTACATTTCCAACATAAATTATCACAATTATGATATATCTTTGCTAATTTAACAGGGGTCAAATACCATCTACACATCATTTTCATTATATTCTCCTATAACATTGTACATACAGTGAACTTAACCCCTTTCTTCCACAATCTTCCCCAATCCTCAAACATTATGTTATGTCCTACATCTCTTGCCCAATCTATCATTACTGATTTAACTTGTTCATCCTTTGTATGCCACTCCAACAGTAACTTATACATTTTAGACAGATTTTTTCCCCAGATAAATTTTTATTATTTTCTTTATATAATCTTTTCCCAACAATTCTAATTATCACAATATAGTCCCTTTGACAAAGTGGTAAGGACCTAACAGAAGCAGAAGACATCAAGAAGAGGTGGCAAGAATACACAAAATTATACCAGAAAGATATGGATGTCTCGTACACCCCAGATAGTGTGGTTGCTGACCTTGAGCCAGACATCCTGGAGAGTGAAGTCAAATGGGCCTTAGAAAGCACTGCAAATAACAAGGCCAGTGGAAGTGATGGTATTCCAGCTGAACTACCGTATTTTTCGTCCCATAGGACGCTCCGTCCCATAGGACACACCTAGCTTTTTGGGAGGGAAATAAATGATTTTTTTCCCCTTTATTTCCCCCCCCAAACCAGGTCGGGGAAACCGAACCAGGTCGAGGAACAGCAGGATGGCAGTGCTGCGCCTCCCTGCTGTCCCCCGAGCTTGTGGGGCTGGCCGATGTCTGCCCGGCGTGCGGGGCACTCTGCTTCGGCGCGCCCTGCCTGCCGGGCGGCAGGCTGCTATCCACAGCGTGGGGAGCCCTGCGGGGAACTCCTGCAGGGCTCCCCACGCTGCGGATGTCTGCCCGGCACGAGGGGCGCTCTGCTTCAGGGCACCCATCACGCCGGGCGGCAGGCTACTATCCGCAGCCTAGACAGCCTAGTCTGTGGATGTCTTCCTGAAGCCTGGAGAGCGAGAGGGGTCGGTGCACACCGCCCCTCTCGCTCTCCAAGCTTCAGTGAAAGCCTGCATTCGCCCCATAGGACGCACCCAGATTTCCCCTTCATTTTTGGAGGGGGGAAAGTGCGTCCTATAGGGCGAAAAATACGGTATTTAAAATTTTAAAAGATGATGCTGTTAAGGTGCTACACTCAATATGCCAGCAAGTTTGGAAAACTCAGCAGTGGCCAGAGGACTAGAGAAGATCAGTCTACATCCCAATCCCAAAGAAGGGCAGTGCCAAAGAATGCTCCAACTACCGCACAATAGCACTCATTTCACACGCTAGCAAGGTTATGCTTAAAATTCTACAAGGAAGGCTCAAGCAGTACGTGGACCGAGAACTCCCAGAAGTGCAAGCTGGATTTAGAAGAGGCAGAGGAACCAGAGACCAAATTGCAAACATGCGCTGGATAATGGAGAAAGCTAGAGAGTTCCAGAAAGACATCTACTTCTGCTTCATTGACTATGCAAAAGCCTTTGACTGTGTTGACCGCAACAAACTATGGCAAGTTCTTAAAGAAATGGGAGTGCCTGATCACCTCATCTGTCTCCTGAGAAATCTCTATGTGGAACAAGAAGCTACAGTTAGAACTGGATATGGAACAACTGATTGGTTCAAAATTAGGAAAGGAATACGACAAGGCTGTATATTGTCTCCCTGCTTATTTAACTTATATGCAGAATTCATCATGCGAAAAGCTGGGCTGGATGAATCCCTAGCCGGAATTAAGATTGGCGGAAGAAATATCAACAACCTCAGATATGCAGATGACACAACCTTGATGGCAGAAAGTGAGGAGGAATTAAAGAACCTTTTAATGAGGGTGAAAGAGGAGAGCGCAAAATATGGTCTGAAGCTCAGCATCAAAAAAATGAAGATCATGGCCACTGGTCCCATCACCTCCTGGCAAATAGAAGGGGAAGAAATGGAGGCAGTGAGAGATTTTACTTTCTTGGGCTCCATGATCACTGCAGATGGTGACAGCAGCACGAAATTAAAAGACGCCTGCTTCTTGGGAGAAAAGCAATGACAAACCTAGACAGCATCTTAAAAAGTAGAGACATCACCTTGCCGACAAAGGTCCGTATAGTAAAAGCTATGGTTTTCCCAGTAGTGATGTATGGAAGTGAAACCTGGACCATAAAGAAGGCTGATCACCAAAGTATTGATGCTTTTGAATTCTGGTGCTGGAGGAGACTCTTGAGAGTCCCGTGGACTGCAAGAAGATCCAACCTATCCATTCTGAAGGAAATCAGCCCTGAGTGCTCACTGGAAGGACAGATCCTGAAGCTGAGACTCCAATACTCTGGCCACTTCATGAGAAGAGAAGACTCCCTGGAAAAGACCCTGATGTTGGTGGGCCGTGAGATGTTTGGAGCTGTGGGGGCTCTCAATTTTGGAGGGATTCTGAAACATCTTCTTAAATACCACATGGAGTTGAGTCTGGACTATGGAAAAGGGGCTGATTTGTTGAAAAGGGTCAAAAACATCACCAAGCTGGAGTTCCCACGAGTGAAAGGAGAATATGAAGAAGAGCTGTGAAAGGGACATGGAAGAGATTTAAGGGCCTCGGATATAAGGTTGCCAGGTTAATGCGCTAGATCAATGGGATAAAAAGGACTGACAAAACCTGGGACCAGGAGAAAGGGACGCTGGATGAAGATTGGATTGTTTTTATTTCTCTTTTTATTATCAGGATTGTTGTATAAAATTGATGAATGTTAGAAAAATGTTGTAACAAAATTATTTGGCTCTAGTAAAAATGTTTAAAGAATTAGGTAAGAATATTATGGTTGTGAGAAGTCGGTAAAAATAAGATTTAAGTTTTAAGTGTTTAAGGTTCTATATAAGATAAGATGAAAATAGATTAAGGTAACGTAATGACAGAATACTATGAAATATGGAAAGGATTTGCTGCATAATTATTAACCAGGATACAAAAAAAGGGAGGAGGAGGAGGTCAAAGAAAGAAGGTAATGAGAGTTGAGGATTTGAGAATGATGGATTTATTTTTGTTTGTTTGCGGTGTATTTTTGTTTTTTTGAATTTGTATTGTTTGAGGTGGTTTGTTTTTTCTTTGTTTTTTCTATTTTCTTTTTCTGCTTTGTTTTTTCTTTGTAATTTCAAAAATTTTCAATAAATATCATATTAAAAAAGAAAAAAGAAAAGACCCTGATGTTGGGAAAGATGGAGGGCACAAGGAGAAGGGGACGACAGAGGATGAGATGGTTGGATAGTGTTATTGAAGCTACCGGCATGAGTTTGACCGAACTGCGGGAGCCAGTGGAAGACAGAAGTGCCTGGTGTGCTCTGGTCCATGGGGTCACGAAGAGTCGGACACGACTAAACAACTAAACAACAACGTCCCTTTGACTCTGCCGAGTCTTGACTTCCCTCTCTCCTGGTAGCTGGTATATACATCACATTCTTATCGCGTATATTATTCTCATATCTCTGCTATTTTACATTGAAGGTATTATTCCAGCATTTTAGACAGATTTTTAACTTTAGATTCCAGCAACTCCGTCTCCAACTTGGATTTTTCAGAAGCAAAACCATTTTTCTTATCTAGTTTATACAATTCATTAATCTGGAGGTAGTGTAGCCAATTTAACTTATCTTTAACTTGATCAAATGGTTTTAGTTTGTATCCTTCATTATCCTCCAATAATAAATCTGAGTATCTCAACCATTTGATTTCCGTGTTTAACTTTTTCTGGGCCTTCGCCTCCATTGGTGAAAGCCATCTGGGCATCTTCCTTTCTAAAAGATCTTTGTATTTTATCCAAACATTGTACAACGATCTATGCATCATTTTCATTATATTTTCCTTTATACTGGCATCTTTAAACGTCCGCAATAAAGTGTTGCTATATTCCTTTTGGCACCTGCTAAAAACATTTTGCCTATCCAGACATGTAGAAATTGAAATGTGTCTTAATATGTTTTAGCTTATCTGCTGATTTTATCTGATGTTTTAAACTTTTATTGGCAATTTTAATGCCTTATGTATAATGCTCAGAGGTTCTATTTGTAGTCAAGCAGTATATATATACATGTTGTTAAATAAATGAATAATTCCAAGGGATCATACAAATGTGTGTTCTGATCCTGCTGCTGCTTCCACTTGGGGCCATTAATGATTAGTTTGAGCAGTTTAGAGGACAGTGATAGAAAAGGCCTCTGAATTTCAACTACCTTCTATATTTCTCTTTTCTGAATGTGGTTTGCAGGTTACCCCCCCCCCACATTGAATTAGTGTTTATGTAGAGAAAATGTCACATTTGATTTAGCTCTGATCATTTTGGATCTGAGCCTTGGAGACCTAGTGTAGCTACAAATACTGGGACACCAGTGACTTATTCTCCGGGTGGCTGTTTGGGAAGGAGGAGGTTAGGATTTAACGCCTGCAAATGAGCTCTTGGGGAATTTCAGTTATACATTGCAACAGTACACCAGATGTTCATAGAGATTGTATTGCCAATTGCTCTGTCACGGCTAAAAATTGGCCGCTGTTTCTTTAATGCTTAAAAAAGCTGGGTCAGCATGAGTCAGCGGCCTGCACCAAGTTGTATATAGAGACTGAGAAATGTTCGTTTGGTGTTGGGTTGGTTGGTTGGTTAGTGAAAGCTGGTAGTGTTGATGGGTGTACAGTTGGTCAGTCGCTTACTGTCTGTAAGCTGTTTGATTAAAGCAGGGTATAGTGTTAAGTTCACGCAGGATGGTTTTCTGATAAAGAATGGAACTCAGGTATGCGGCCACGCAAAGATGGAAAATGGGTTATATGTAATGCAGGACAAGCCTGTTAAAGCAGCCCAGGTGGTTCAGGATAATTTGCCAGTTCATAAGGGGTGTGTACATGAACTGCACTGGAAACTGGGTCACACAAATTTCTGTGTGCTTTCAGAGATGCAAAAGGTGTGCAAGAACCTAAGAGTAAATAACTGTAACTGTTTCCTAGATTGCAATGTATGTAAAATGGCCAAATCTAAGAGGAAGCCTGTGGCTTCTAAAAGTGACAGAGTATCTAAAGAGGTTTTAGAACTTGTCCATTGTGACATGATAGGTCCTTTTCCACAGAAGACTGAAGGGTTTATAAAAGGAAAACCCTTGCATCTGGGGAACCACATTTTCGAGCCAGATTAGTAGCCAGAGGGTTCACTCAGATTAAAGGGGAGAGTTATGATGAAGTGTTTTCTCCCACTGTAAAGAGTGAAAATTTTCATTTAATGCTTTCCATTGCTGCTGTAAGACAACTAGCAGTGCACCATTTTGATGTTGATGCTGCATATCTGCATGCAAATTTAGACCATGAAGTGTTAATGAGACAACCCCCTGGGTTTGAAGAGGGGAATGCTGCAGTCTGGTGTTTGAAAAAGGCTGTCTATGGTCTCAAACAAAGTGGAAGGTGTTGGAACCAGTGTTTAAATGAAGCCCTTGTAAAACTTGGTTTTAAAAGAAGTGTGGCTGATCCATGCCTGTACACCAGGGGAACAGGCAACAAATATCTAATGCTCTTAGTCTTTGTTAATGATTTGCTTGTAGCAGGGAGTTCCACAGATGAAATCCAGAAGCTCACACGTCAACTGGAAAAGAGGTTTAAGCTTAAAGCCTTAGGGCCTGTAAGCAATTACTTGGGAGTAGAAATAAGGCAGGAAGCTGATGGAAGCTTTCTATTGAGCCAGAAAGAGAAAATTCTTCATTTGATAGAGCAGTTTGGCATAGAAAACTGCAAGCCGGTTCAGACTCCCATGACACCAGATTTCCCAAAGACAGTGTGTGATGATGAATTAGATCTGCCTGAGTTGTATTACTCAAAAATAGGATCACTGTTATATTTAAGCCAGTGGTCAAGGCCAGACATTGCATGTGCTACAAATGTTCTGAGCCAACATGTATCTAAACCCAGTACTGCCGATTGGTGTGCTTTGAAAAGGGTTATCAGACATCTAAAGGGGACATTAAATGTATGTTTGAAGATATCTAGTGCACAAGACGAAAAACTAGAAGTATCTGTTGATGCGGACTGGGGAAGCTGTGTAACTATTAGAAAATCTACAAGTGGAATGGTTATGATGTTTGCCAATTCCATAATTGGATGGAGGGCAAAGAAACAAGGATTTGTTGCGACCTCATCCTGTGAGGCAGAATATGGGAGCCTGTCGCTAGCATGCAATGAAATCATGTGGTTTATACAGATACTAAAAGATCTAGATTGTAAAGTAGATTTGCCTATCCAAGTGTATGAAGATAGCCAATCGTGCATTGCATTAGCAGGCTCAGAAATAATGAAATCCACATCAAAACATATTGCTATCCGTCATGGAAATGTTAGAGATTGTGTACAGAATGTGTTAATCAAACTGAAGTATTGTCAATCACAACATAATATTGCTGATTTATTTACCAAGCCTTTGCCAGCAACATGTCATAATGAATTGATGACAAAACTGGGTTTATGTATATAATGTATGTATGTATTGTTTCTGTTGGGTTTTTTTGCATTTAAGAAACAGAAGGGGTGTCACGGCTAAAAATTGGCCGCTGTTTCTTTAATGCTTAAAAAAGCTGGGTCAGCAGGAGTCAGCGGCCTGCACCGAGTTGTATATAGAGAGTGAGAAATGTTAGTTTGGTGTTGGGTTGGTTTTGTTGGTTAGTTAGTTAGTTAGTTAGTTAGTGAAAGCTGGTAGTGTTGATGTGTGTACAGTTGGTCAGTCGCTTTTGCAGAAAGACTTTTAATAATAAAAGCAGAAAGTACTCTGCAAGGATACTTTTCTCGTGGACTCTTTTATGCCGACAAGGGTCCGAGGACCAGGCTGAGGCAACAAAGGGAGGTCAGAACCTTGTTTTGCTTTTTACAAACACTGACATGCTCTAAAACACTTGAGTAGCAGGAATGCACTTGGCACTTTGATCCTGCAGTTTTAAACACTGTCTCTAAGGTCTCTGCTCTTTTTACTTCCCTGATCCTCTCTTACAGGACTGGTGGAATTCTACATCTTATGCAAGGTATTTCCGAACCTGGAATGTGGTTGTGCATGACTGGCTGTATTACTATGCATACAGAGATGTCCTTTGGGTAAGCAACCATCTTTTAACGCACCCCCTTGCTTCAGCTCTAAAAGAAAGACATTTTTTAAATGGAATGGCAGAGATCTTTACATTTCCCCCACAAAATGATTTTATTAAAGTTCTAATGTAAAGGTGAATTACACAACATGTAAAATGCCTAGTCACTTTACCCATACAGAGATCTGACAGAAGGTGGAAAGAGAGAAGCTTGTACTTATGCAGTCTGGTTTATATCCAGTATTTGGGAAGTCACTTTTTTTTTACCAGTCTACCACTAATTTCACCCCTCTATGCCATATCCCACACTGTTCCAGCTCTCACGTTAAGTGTTTGTGGGGCTCCATTGAGTAGGAGGGATCAGCAAAAATGAGCTGCCCTGCCTTGTGCAAGTAAAAGTCCTTTTGATAGAGCAAGGCCACCACTGGAGACAACCCTCCCTGTGCAATAAATGTGAATGGGCAATTTAAGGGTGGTTATCACAAGCTGTTCACTGTTGTTTTTGAAAAATGGATATTGTCTGATACATTCACCTATCAGAGAGTCACCCTTCCCCTTATTTGTCTGTGTCTCTCTCTCACCACCAGTTATTTGGGAAGAAATTCAAAGCAGTCGCTATGCTGTCAGTCTTCACTCTTTCTGCTGTTGTGCATGAATACATCCTGGCGATGAGCTTTGGTTTCTTCTATCCAGTATTGTTCTTCTTCTACATGGGTTTTGGAAGTAAGTACCAAATATAACGGGATGCGGGTGGCGCTATGGTCTAAATCACACAGCCTAGGGCTTGCTGATCAGAAGGTCGGCAGTTTGCATCCCCGTGACGGGGTGAGCTCCCATTGCTCGGTCCCTGCTCCTGCCAACCTAGCTGTTCGAAAGCACATCAAACTGCAAGTAGATAAATAGGTAAGGTACCGCTCTGGCGGGAAGGTAAACGGCGTTTCCGTGCGCTGCTCTGGTTCGCCAGAAGCGGCTTAGTCAAGCTGGCCACATGACCCGGAAGCTGTACGCTGGCTCCCTTGGCCTATAGAGCAGGATGAGCACGCAACCCCAGAGTCGTCCATGACTGGACCTAACGGTTAGGGGTCCCTTTAGTTTACCTTTCCAAATATACCTCCCGGCAGCAGCAGTTTCTGTAAATTCTGAGGATTAGCTTTTAGTTGCCATCTATACTTAATGTTCTAAGATGCAAGGGGCTTGTGTTGCAGCCTGCCTTACCATTTGCTCCCTCTAAACCTAGAAGCCTCTCCTGACCCTAGTTAAATCTCCATTTTCTGAGACTGATCATGGCCAGAGTAGGAGGGAGGACTTCCTTGGTTTGGCTGAGGAAGAAGTTCTGATAATGCTCCAGACTGTAATATGCGGCTTTCTCAAAGACTTCTGAGATGATCCTTGGAGGTCTTCAGCTTGCAACCTGAAAAGAGGTGCTCTTTCCCCCTGTTTGGCACTGGCAGTATCAACCATCTGTCATGGTGGACAAGTATTTCTCCTATCATATAGCCAACTTTGTTTCATATGAGAAGGTGGCCCACTGATTTTTCTGTGTGATTTAAAGGGAAAGCCCTGTCTCTTTTCCACTGAAACTCCAAAAAACCATTGAGAGCCATTTATTTCTATGGAAAGAGGTACAACGTGTCATACTGATACGGACACTTTGCTAACTGGGGATCAAGGAAAGAATGCTGCTGGTGTCCTTAACAGGAATTTTGAGTGCATTTTAATTTTCTTCCGTCAGCGTTTTTCAACTTCATTCTCAGCGACCGTCGGAAAGGCCCCATTTGGACGGTGATCCTGTGGCTTACGCTTGGGCTTGGTATAACTATGATACATTACCTCTACAGCCTGGAATGGAATGCCCATAAGCACTGCCCTTTGAAAAATGTGAGTATACCACTTGTCAATGGAAATAAGAGGAACAGAGCTGAGCTGCTATTCTGGACTTCATTCAAGGCCTAAGATGTGAACGTAAAATTCAAAAACCAGATTTTTGGAAGGTTGCATTCTGCCCAGAATAGCTACCGTAGAGGTTTCTTTCTAAGAAGAATAACAAGCAGCAGGGTCAGGAAAAAACACCTTTGGAACTTCCTCCATGTCTTTTTATATGAATACTGTAAAGCTCTGAGCGAGTTTCTGCCTTTCTGGAGAGGTGAAAGCAAAAGGTTCTCAGAGGATGGAAGGGGGGCAGTAAAGAAGGGAGGGAGAGGAAGGTAATGGAAAAGAGTGAGAGGCCTTAGTGGAGCACAGTGGTTTCTTCATTCTACTTGCTGTGTTCTCTGATTCAGCTGCCACCTTTGGATCTCCTGGGTTCAAACAGAGAGAATTCACTACATCTTTGCCACATTTAATATGCGGTGCCCACTATCTTTCCTTATTTAATATGCAGTGCCAGATCAGCCCACATGCATATGCATAACCCCCTGGGGCTGGTTCTGGGACTGTCGAGGCCTCATAGTAGCTGGAGCCAAGTAGGATTGTAGTTTCAGGATTACAGACAGCAGTTCTGCTTGACCTGGAAGACCTGCCATTCAGAGAGTTAAAGCGTCTGGGTGAAGCTGACCCAAAGAAAAGCCAATTTGGGGGTCTTACAGGGAAAGGCAAGCCTTTCCCCACCCCCACCCCACTTCTAATTGCCTAGATTGGCTACTGCAAGTTGGGTGGCTGCCCAGGCTTGAGAGACAGCAACACTTTGGTTTCATCACTGGCATTTGTTCACATGGCTAACGGATAACTCTACAGAAGTGAAAGTGCCCAGCATTTCCTGCCTAACATTACTGTTCCTCTTGTGTTTTATAGCCCACTTTCCTTGACTATGTGAAACCGCGTTCCTGGACTTGCCATCTTAAGGTCTGACACCCTTTGGGATATCCCTCCGCGTCAAGGCCAGAAGATGCTTGTCTTTTAAACAATGACAACAAGTTGGGCTAGTGTGTTAAAACGACTGCAGACTTTTTCAAGGGAAACTGTCTTTAGCTATGGGAAAAGTGGGTGGTGTCTGCTACTAAGGGCTGTATCATTCCCATTTTATCCAGAACCAGTGTCTTCAGGGGTTCCTGCTCTCTAGCTAAGGACACAAGTGGACCTGATGCTGTTTATGCAATTAGTTCTTTTGAAAATAAATAGCATCTGTCGAGCCCCAATGCGGATTGGAATTGTGGCATAGGGCTGGGGAGCTTTAACAATAGGCTCCCAGTTTTGATCAGGGGGATCCCCACAGTGCTATGTGGATTAAATTTTTATAAGCAGCGAAATGCTGCCCTTTGCTACATGTCCAGTTTTAGGTTTCTTGCATTCCTCACTGAGGATTACTGCAGCGATTTGGAGGGCAAATGCAGTTTGTGTTGAAGAAGCTAGAGAGGGTGTTGGCTTGCAATGATCATGCTGCTCCACTGAAAACACTGGTTTACTTTGTGAGACAGCCTTGGGGGGGGGGGTGTGCTTAGAGCCACAGAAGGAGGGACTGTCTCATTGTGAAAAACAATACCCCTATATTGCTGACTGCTCACTGTGTAGTCTATAATCTGGAGCTTTTCTCTCAGCCGCCCTAAAGTGCATTTCTGACATGTTCTAAGAGTGCAAAGGAGTGAGTGCTATATACTAGCATAGGCACATAGGGGAAATGCAAGTTTTTTGTGTTCTTGAGCTGCTGTCCTTTGTATTGTATCGAACTGTCTGTTATGACCTATTCTTTTACTTGCAAGGGATTATGTGATCTACACTGTACTACAGAAATTGAAATCTATTTTGCTATCCATGAAACTTGTCTGCCTGCATTCATTCCAGCCTTGATGTACTGCACCTAGACAACGAACTGGTTGAAAGTGTGGTACAGTGGTACCTCGGGTTACATACACTTCAGGTTACAGACTCCGCTGACCCAGAAATAGTACCTCGGGTTAATAACTTTTGCTTCAGGATGAGAACAGAAATTACATGGCAGCGGCGCGGCAGCAGTGGGAGGCCCCATTAGCTAAAGTGGTGCCAGGTTAAGAACAGTATCAGCTTAAGAATGGACCTCCGGAACGAATTAAGTACTTAACCTGAGGTACCACTGTATTCTCCATTCTATGTTTTTGTTTTATGGTGTATTTTGTATTCTCATTTTGTATTTTTCTGCTGTGAACCGCCCTGGGATTTTGGGATGAAGGGTCAGCTACAAATCTAAATCATCATCATCATGATCATCTATGCGCATCTGTGGTGTGCACTGAGACGTGGAGTGTGTCTGTTCAGTGTGCCAGTCCAGGAGGGCTTCAGCCATTAACATTTAGTCTTCCCTTCAGTTTTCTCTTTCTCTGCTCCCCTCCCCAGACACTCCACATTCTATGCCCACCGGGGTGCCGCCTTGAATAAAATGGGGGGGGGGCAGGTAAGCCCCACCCTGCAAAACTGATCACATGATATGGTGCATGCACACAATTTGAATGCCCATCAGCTGGGGGTTGGAGGGTGGCCACCTCAAATATTGGGGGTAGTGAAGGGACCTTTGCCCTTAGGCGTAGGCTCCTATGATGCCCACTGAACAGGCTGAGTTTGCCCTACTATGATTCCCCTTTTCCAGGCAGAAGTGATAGATGCTTTTATATGTAACCCATCTAAGGGGCCATCTGGATTCATAGCAGAACCTGGCATGAAGAGTAGGCCTTTATAAACCAGTCACCTATTATCCCTAAATGGGAGGTTGGGGGGTGGGCTGTGGTGAAAAGGGTTAAAGATAACCCGCTGATAATTTTTGCAGGTTTCAAGGGTGAGGTGAATAGCAGTGGAGAGATCAGGGCAAAACCCTGGCGTGTCCTCCAGTGTTGCTATCCCTACACTGCAGTTTGGGGGACAGGGTGGGGCAGAGCCCTGGAGGACCCAGCAATACCCTGTGTTTTATCCCTATCTCGCTTGGAGGGCAGTAGGGGCCCACAAGCAACCCAGGTCATGCTCTCTGCCTTGTCAAATGCAGGGAAGGGGCAAGACCGGGCCTTTTTCCTGCTGGAACTCCCCAGGACTGAGTTATGGCACCTCTCCAAGGCATAGCTGTCAACTTTTCCCTTTTCTTGCGAGGAATCCTATTCGGAATAAGGGAATTTCCCTTAAAAAACGGGAATCGTTGGCAGCTATGCTCCAAGGGGCACCATGGCCAATTCTAAGGGAACGAAGAAGGCGATCCTGGCCAGTTCTGGCACCTCTTTTTCCAGAAAAATATCCTTGGGCAAGACTCACATAATTACAACTGACAGACATCAAGACTGGCATCTGTTCGATCTTAGTAAAAGCAACCACAACTGCTCAGTAGGCCAGTAGGCAGGTCTCAGGAAAGATTTCCCACTGCATGCTGCAGTTATGGCATTACCCCCTCATAAATTAGGGGACCGCAGGCGAGTGTGGGGTGGCGACACCGAGTGGGGTACTAAGGCGCGGGGCTGCAGCCCCTCGGATCCAGGAAGGGGCCACTCCGCCTTCCTTAAGTGGCCCCTCGGCTGTCAGCTGCATTCACAGCCACGGGCTCTACTGACCGGCAAGGGGACGCAAAGCACTTTCTAAATTGGGTTTTACTATTCGTGCCATAGCTGTCCACTTCCCCCTTTTTGCAAGGGAAACCCCCTTATTCCGAATAGGATTCCTCGCAAGAAAAGGGAAGAGTTGGCAGCTGGGCTTGGACTCAGGGAATATACAAGGGACCCCTCCCTCCCTCTGCGCGCGCATCCTTGGCCTGGCAGGGGAGGCGGACACGTCACTGCCCTTCCTTCTCTCTCTTTGGGCGCAAGCGCGGCGGACCGGCCTTTCCTGGCGCGCATGCTCCGTTGCGTCTTAGGCCAAGGACCCTTCCCGGCTCCCATCGCCGTTGTCAAGGCGTCTAATTCGGTGCCTTAAAACAAAACAACCTTTCTAAAATGGGGCGCGTGAGAGAGAAGCGGGCAGATAGCGGGGGTGCAAGCAGGGAGACGCCTGGCGCCAGTTCTGGGCGGAAGCGGCCTCTGCCCTGTCAGGCGCTGCGAGGGACGCCTGCCAGAGGCGCGCGCGGTTCCCATGGCAACAGACGCCGACGGGAAGCGCGCGGAAAGAGGTAAAGGGAGCCGCCGCTTCTCCTCCGCTTCTCCCCCCGAGGTGCTCCGGGCGGGGGGGGGGGCGAGGCCGAGGTCCCGGCGGGGCTTCTAGTCCTCATGGAAGGGGGCGAGGGAAGGGAGAAGGGGAGCTGCCCGGGAGGCCATTCACACGTGCGCCCTTCCCCCTCAGGACAGCGGGGTCGCCATGCAGCGGGCGGACTGAGCCTCCGGCAGCCCCGAGGCCGCGAACCTTCTGCGGAGGTGAGAGCGGAGAATGGGGATCAGGACCGGACCCAGAGCACCTCTGAAGGCAGCCTGCCTGGGTCGGGAGGGCAGACTCATCCTGGCCAGGGATGAGGGGAGAGGCAGCCCCAAAAACTCCTTCCCCAACCCTGGCAGAAGGAAACGGGGCTCCGTGGGTCCTACTCGGGTGTATTCTAAGGGTCTGCATAAAAGGCGGATCTACACGGATCCTCATGGATCCTCCACTTTTTAAAAAATAATTCCAACAAATGCAGTGTCAAATCACACCTAGAAGGCACGCCTACAAACTGGACTATAAAAAACGTGGATCCAACACTTTGCCGTGCTGCAGCACCATAAAAACATGGATCCGAGGCACGGATCCTCATGAATTCATATGATTTTTATACTGAAACAAAATAAAAACACCATGCTACTGTAGACCACATCTTAGTCTGTAGGAGGAACCAAAAAAATCACGCATCCACTGTTTCGTGGTGCCGCAATGGCGCAAAAACATGGTTAAAATACACGGATCCTCATGAATCCTCATGATTTTTGCACTAGATCAGCCCAAACTCACTTTCAAATTACACATCATGTCCAGGGGCACAACATCCACCACAGAAATCACGGATCCATAGCTTCCTGGCGAAACCGTGGCCCAAAAACGTGGTTTTCAAGAACGGATCTTCATGGATCCACACACTTTCTGCATCGGGCCAACCCAAACTCAGCGTCAAATCACATATCATAGTAAGGGGCACAGCCTACACCACAAAAAACTCGGATCCGCGCCTGCCTGGCCACGCCCTGGCCCAAAAACGTGGTTCCGAAGCACGGATCCTCATGAATCCTCATGATTTTTGCACTAGATCAGCCCAAAGTCACCATCAGATCAAACATCATGGCCATGGGCACAGCATCCACCACAAAAATCACAGATCCACGACTTCCTGGCGAAACCGTGGCCCAAAAACTTGGTTCCGAACCACAATCCTCATGGATCCTCACGCTTTTTGGATCGGACCACCCCAAACTCACCGTCAAATCACACATCATGTCCAGAGGCACAGCCTGCACCACAAAAATCATGGATCAACGGCTTCCTGACCATACCGTGGCCCAAAAACGTGGTTTTGAAGCACGGATCCTCATGGGTCCTCACGCTTTTTGCATTGGGCCAACCCAAACTCACCGTCAAATCACACATCATGTCCAGGGGCAGAGCCTGCACCACAAAAAACTCGGATCCACAGCTTCCTGGCCACTCCGTGGCCCAAAAACGTGGTTCCGAAGCACGGATCCTCATGGATCCTCACGCTTTTTGCATTGCGCCACCCCAAACTCACCGTCAAATCACACATCATGTCCAGGGGCACAGCCTGCACCACCAAAAACTCGGATCCACGGCTTCCTGGCCACTCCAAGGCCCCAAAACGTGGTTTTGAAGCACGGATCCTCATGGATCCTCACGCTTTTTGAATTGAGCCAACCCAAACTCACTGTCAAATCACACGTCATAGCCAGGAGCAGAGCTTGCACCATAAAAATTATGGATCCACGGCTTCCTGGCAACGCCATGGCCCAAAAAGGTGGTTTTGAAGCACGGATCCTCAAGGATCCTCACTCTTTTCGCATTGGGGCTCCCCAAACTCACCATCAAATCACACATCATAGCCACGGGCACAACTCACAAATCATGAGTTGCACTACAAAAATCACAAAAATCACAAAAATCCCCTTACCTGCACTGTTAATGTCACCACTGCAATATTATTATTAGAGCCAATAGGAGAATATATGACTACCGTATTTTTCGCTCTATAGGACACACTTTTTACCTTCCAAAAATTAAGGGAAATGTGTGTGCGTCCTATGGAGCGAATGCAGGCTCCTTGGCTTCAGCGATAGCAACACGAAGCCTCCGATGCGCAGAGGGAGCGCTCCCTCCACGCTCCAGAGGCTATGCGTTGCTTTCACTGAAGCCTGGAGAGCGAGAAAGTGACCCAGAAACTACAACTAATCCAGAACGCAGCAGCTAGTCTGGTGACTGGGAGTGGCCACCAAGACCATATAACACATGTCCTGAAAGACTTACATTGGCTCCCAGTACATTTCTGAGCACAATTCAAAGTGTTGGTGCTGACCTTGAAAGCCCTCAACGGCCTCGGCCCAATATACCTGAAGGAGCATCTCCACACCAATCATTTTGCCCAGACACTGATGTCCAGCACCAAGGGCCTTCTGGTGGTTCCCTCACTGTGAGAAGCAAAGTGACAAGGAACCAGGCAGAGGGCCTTCTTGGTTGTGGCGCCCGCCCTGTGGAATGTCCTCCCATTAGGTCAAAGAGATAAACAACTACCTGACATTTAGAAGACATCTGACGACAGCCCTGTTTAGGGACGTTTTTAATGTCTGACTTTTTAATGTATTTTTATTTCATTTTTTGGGAAGCCACCCAGAGTGGCTGGGGAAACCCAGCCAGATGGGCAGGGTACAAATTTTTTTTTAGTAGTAGTAGTAGTAGTAGTAGTAGTAGTAGTACTTTGTAGGATTTGATAATCTTTATAGGTCTTTTAAATTTCTAATCTATCTATCTATCATCTATCTATCTATCTATCTATCTATCTATCCCCTCCCCCGTTTCCCTTTCTGTACTTCCTTATCCTTATAAAATTGAATATATATATATATATATATATGCTTTCGTAGATTTTCACGGGTACAGGAATGCAGGTTTTGGTGTCTTCGGGTGTCTTCCCGTGTAAGAGTCGGGGTGTCTGTGCGACGTTTCGACGAGGTCTCACTCGTCATCTTCAGGCTGGTGCTTTCGGCTTCTTGTTACTGGAACAGAGCAGAGTCTGGTGTTTGAGTTCCTATAAATACTGTTGAGGGGTGTGGTGTATAGCCTCCAACGTTCTGGGCAGAGAGGAAGTTCCTAGATTAGTGTGCCTTTTCTTCTTTTGTTCCTTAATTACTTGAGGGATATCTTGGGTGATTTCATGAGTGATATTCTGAATACCACTGGGTGGGTCATTAAGTGTAGATTAGTTGCTAAAGCTAAAGTTGCTAAAGTTGCTAAACCAATCAACCACACCATGAGTGATATTCTGAATACCACTGGGTGGGTCATTAAGTGTAGATTAGTTGCTAAAGCTAAAGTTGCTAAAGTTGCTAAACCAATCAACCACACCAGACCCAAACCCAGACCCTCTCCACAGACATATTACAGACTCCATCCAGTAGCCAAACTATAGTGGCACCTCCGGATGCTGCACCCCCCTGCAATCCCTACACAGATCTGGCTGGCACAAGGCACAAAACCACAGCTCGCCCCTATACACGAAGCCAAGCCAGAGCACAACTAAATGCAGCACAGCCATCTTCTCAGAAAAACTCTTCACAAGCTCAAGAGGTCAAGACACGAAAGCTTTAGCAACTAATCTACACTTAATGACCCACCCAGTGGTATTCAGAATATCACTCATGAAATCACCCAAGATATCCCTCAAGTAATTAAGGAACAAAAGAAGAAAAGGCACACTAATCTAGGAACTTCCTCTCTGCCCAGAACGTTGGAGGCTATACACCACACCCCTCAACAGTATTTATAGGAACTCAAACACCAGACTCTGCTCTGTTCCAGTAACAAGAAGCCGAAAGCACCAGCCTGAAGATGACGAGTGAGACCTCGTCGAAACGTCGCACAGACACCCCGACTCTTACACGGGAAGACACCCGAAGACACCAAAACCTGCATATATATATATATATATTTAAAATTTACGGCTCCACAGTTTTCTGGGTCGCCCCATATTCATTACCCAACCACCTATGTTGCTCATGGCCAGATCACTTTGGGGCACTGCCATGCTGTAAAAAGATTCTCATGAAGCACAGATCCCCATGGATCCCTAGGTTTTTTTATGTTTGGTCACCCTGAAATCACTATCAAATCACACATGATGTATATGACCACAGAACGAACCACAAAAACCACAGAGCACAGCCAAGGAACAAACACTATATTAAATACTTTAATCCTCATGGATCGGCATGATTGTTAAATGGACTCCACCAAATTATATTATAAGATCACACCAATGTCCATGGAATGACCGAAATACAAACGCTATCTGAAATGTTCTGCATTAGCAAGAACATTGAAATAAAATGACATTCATATTCATAGCTTCCACTGTGAAGAACTGCACCTGGAAATTTTTGACACTGCTAAACCTCAAGAATGTCCAAGGCAGAGATTGTGATGATCTTACCTGTGAATGTAAATTATCAAACCAACTAGATGAAGACCACCAAAGTAACCATGAAAAACAATCACCTGTCTTGCGTCAATTCAGCTACAAATGGTTTTGGGACAAAAGTTGGTTGCTTTGCAGGGATAGTAATTATAAATGGAGGTTTAACTGCAAGTTTTTTTGAGAACAGATTTTGTCAGTGCAAACTTTGAAATAGGGGGTTTCCAACGTTGTGCCCATGGGAATCATGTTGCCTGCTGACAGCTTTCCTGGAGTCCACCACGTGTTTTTAGAAAAAGAACAGGATTAGTGGTGAATTGTGCCCAGCATGACTTCAGATTGTTCATAGTACATTTGATTGACTACAGGGGCATATGAAGGGGCAGCGGGGTGATGGTGCCCCAGGGTGCCATGCTGGGGGGAGAGTGACAGTAAGGTCGCTGTACTGGCTGCCGCTCTTGCGGCAACTGTACAGGCAGCCCCTCTCGCAGCAACCGTATGGGCCATACGGGCAGCTGCTCTCGCAGCGACTGTACAGGCTGCTGCTCGCGTGGCGTCCGTACAGGCAGCTCCTCTCACGGCGGCCGTACAGGCTGTGTGGGCAGCCGCTCTCCTGGCGACCTTCTTAGCATGTCTGTATAAGATGGATTCAAAATATCCCTATAGTTTTGCGGCTGATCATTTTTTGCACCAACTGATATACCCAGGCAAGGTACCGTAATTCCAGTGACTACGGTCCTTTCACATGTACCATTGCCCATCTGATTGCTTCTGCTGCCCAATTACAGTTCATACAAAAGGATATGGCTGCCATTAGACCCTGGATTGCAAAAGAAATAATACAGTACTGTGGGAAAACCTATTTTGAAGGACAAGACAAATATTTTCAAGTGGAAATTGATGCTGTTCCTCCCAAGAAGAGACAAATCTTGAACGAGAGTTACATTACTGTGTCTCGATCATGCCCAGAGGGATGGAAGGATACACTAACCTATTGCTCAGATATCCTTGTTTGAAGGCTGCTGGTCACTATGTTTCTTGAAGGAAGGGTGCAGGAGGCCCAGTGGTGACCTAACTATGGCTTACTGTGAAGGAAACTGCAAGGACTGGTACCACTGCTTTCGCATAGGCATTGATTCAAAAGATCTTCCAGAGGTTTTTGTGTGTCCAGACTGTCAATCCACTGTGGCCAAATAGATTTTGAAACTGCGAACTGTCATATTCCACAGGTTGGTATAATACAGCAAAATCCAAACATATAGTTTTCATCATCATGGCAGGGATGGTCCTTTTCCATAGAATTCTTATTTATGGAGTTAGTTTTTATATCCTGCTTTTCTCTACTTGAAGGAGTCTCAAAGTGGCTAAAAATCTCCTTTCCCTTCCACCCCCACAACAGACACCTTGTGAGGTAGGTGGGGCTGAGAGAGTTCAGAGAGAAGTGTGACTGGCCCAAGGTCACCCAGCAGCTGCATGTGGAGGAGCGGGGAAGCGAACCCAGCTCACCAGATTAGAGTCCACCGCTCTTAACTACCACACCACAGAAACGTATCTCTTAAAACTCTGGAGCAAGCTGTTCAGTTCAGCCTCATAGTGATACTGATTTGTGGAGGGAAGGTTGGTGATGAGCAAGATCTGTTCCCATTTCCCAACACAGAGACCATAGAGCAGTTTCTTTTGGGGGCAGAACCTGCAGAGTGTTTCTGTTCAGAATTTCCATGGCAGAAATTGGCTAAGTGCCTTTATAAACATTCAGCTTCTCAAATCGAACCCCATCATGAAACTTTCAGGTGTAGCTGTTGGAGGTGGAGGGCAGAGAAGGTGCTAGTCCTTACCTCCCTCCTCCCAGCCTATCATTGCCCAATGGGCTGAATTTCAGGGCTTTTGCATGTAAAGGGCAAGCTTGTTCTTTACTTGTTTAGACTCTTTAAACTTGGAAACAGATATTTGGCTCCATGACCAAAATGACCAAAAGGGTCAGCTTCTAGAGGACTGGAAAGATCATAATTGTACTTCCCCTACCCTCAGCCCTAACTCCGTTGAGTATTTTTTGTTATGAGACTGAGTGTTTGGGGCTGATGCTGTAGCATTCTTGTCTGGGGGCTTGATGGAAAAACAGAAAAGTGACCCTCACCTAACTCTCCAATGCCCTTCAACAAGAATGCTGTAGGAAATATTGCTAAGCCCAAAGGGAGGCAAGAATTTGCTTCAGCTCACCTTGTTAATGGCAGAGCAAAAGCTATGCGTGTGTCATTCTCAATCAGTCTACTTTCAGGGCTGATTTTAGAACCCTCTTATATCAGGCCACATGGTCACTGGAGGTGGCCCCATCATGCAAACATGACTATCCACACAGGGACCATCTATTTTTGTTTTTTTTCCTGATACTGGATTTTAAGTTACAGTTACATCTTTTTAAACAGCTGTCAGTATATCACACTGTATTCCACTTGCCTTCCGAATGAACACGTGGCTCTCACCACATAGCGGGTTAGGTTGAGACTGCTGATCCAAAGTAATCATTATTTTTTACGGTAATTACAATCCTGCTTTCCCATGTACCAGCTTACCTTGACTTCAGTAAGGCCTTTGAAAAGATCCCCCATGATATTATTGCAAAACAAGTAGTAAAATGTGGGCTAGACAAAGCTACTGTTAGGTGGATTTGTAATTGGTTGATGGGCTGAACCCAAAGGGTGCTCATCAGTGGCTCACCTTCATCCTGGAAAAAAATGACTACTGGGGTTCCACAAGGTTCTGTCCTGGGCCTGGTCCTATTCAATAGTTTTATAAATGATTTGGATGATGGAATAGAGGGTGTGCTAATCAAATTTGCAAATGACTGCAAACTGGGAGGGGTTGCTAATACACCAGAGGACAGGGTCAAAATTCAAAATGACCTGAATAGCCTAGAGAGCTGGGCCAAAACCAACAATATGGAGTTCAATAGGGAGAAATGTAAGGTACTGCACCTGGATAGAAAAAATGAAATGCACAGGTGGGGGACACTTGGCTTGACAACAGTACCTGTGAAAGGGATCTGGGAGTCTTAGTCAACCACAAGCTGAATATGAGTCAACAGTGTGATGTGGCAGCTAAGAATGCCAATGCAATTCTGGGCTGCATCAATAGGAGTATAGTGTCTAGATCAAGTGAAGTAATGCTACCACACTATTCTGGTTGGTTGGTCAGACCACACCTGAAATACTGTGTCCAGTTGAAGAAGGATATTGTCAAGTAGGAGCATGTCCAGAGGAGGGTGACCAAAATGTAAAAGGTCTGGAATTCAAGCCCTATGAGGAGAGACTTAGGGAGCTGGATTTGTTTAATCTAGAGAAGAGAAGATTAAGGAGTGACATGATAGCCATGTTTAAATATTTGAAGGGATGTCATGTTGAAGAGGGAGCAAGCTTGTTTTCTGCTGTTCTAGAGACTAGGATGCAGAATAATGGATTCAAACTATGGGAAAAGAGATTCCACCTGGGCGTGGTAATCCAGTCAGGGAAAAAGGGAGGCATACTATGTTTAGGGCACCGTTTCCAGCCCCTTCCCCTTTTCGGGGTGAGCATAGTGGATCCTAAAAAGGGCTGCTCAGTCATGGATACAGCTGCTGAGCTGCTCAACGGCCTCATTCCTTGAGTCAGAACGACTGACCTCCCATGTGTCGGTTCATGACTAGGGGCTTCACATTCCTGCCACAGTAGCCATTTAGTGATGGCCATGGGGGGAGGGTTTGGGGAGGTTGGGTTTTTGGTTTTTGGAAGACGCCTGTGCGTGAATTTGTTTTATGTGTGTAGATCAGTGCACGCTGACCAACGCACAGTCTTCGCAGTAGGGCTCTGTTCTGATGGCATGAGTAGTCACGACAAACTGGTGGATCCTATCTGCTGCAGCCTTCATTCGCCTTCAGAGCCGTTGTAACACACTGCTTGTTATCACCCGCCTGTTCTGCCGTTGAGGACTTCTTGGATCATTCTTTGTCTAACTCCTTCCCTGTTATGTACTAAGTTTGGATCCTAGAACAATAGGCAAGTAGGATCCTAGAATGCAAGAACTGATTGGCTTGCAGGAAAAGACCAATCAGGCTCCAGGAGGGAAGCAGAATCAGCTAGTCAGACGGGACTCATTGTGTAAATAATGTCTATAAAAGCCTGAGGTTTTGGGGGAAATTCAATCACTGTTTTACAAGCTGCAATAAAGAGCATGAAATCACTACAGGACTCTGAGCATATTTAATTTTCTTTGACCTTACCACCTTGGGTGACCCTGCTGGGAGTATACGAGATTCCCAATGGCTTCACTCACAAGGGTAATAGGAATGTGCAAGCCCACTCACCATGACAAGTGAGAGAACTGAGATAGATTGCACTGAGCCCTGGTTCTCATTAGACAAAGCGTTCCACCAAAAAGGCTCTGGCTCTGGTTGAGGACAGCTGGATATGTTTTGGGCCAGGGACCACCAGTAGGTTGCTGTCAGATGAGCGTCACACTCATGGGGGGTGTATTGGAAGAGAATTCCCACAGATAAGAAAGGTCACAGACTGTTTAGGGCTTTAAAGATTCGCACCAAAACATTGAACCTGATTCGATACTCCACCTGGAGCCAATCCAGCTGATGAACAACCAACTGAATGTGGGCTCTCCACAAAGTCCAAGTAATAACTCATGCATCTGCATTTTAGACCATTTGGAGTTTCTGGAGCAGTCTCAAGGGTAGCCCTGCATATCTATCTCTCTCACTCTCTCTCTCTCTCTATCACATTTATGCCCTGCACTCCCCGGCTCAGGTGTACAGCAAGTTAAAGTAGTCTAGTCTGCAGGTGACTACTGCATGGTTCACCATGGCTAGGCTGAAAAGGGACAGGTACGGTACCGATCTCCTAACCTAACATAGATTCAAAAATTCCAGTTTGGCTACATTTGTGACCAATGCCTCCATAGAGACAGAAGCATCCAGGACCACACCGGGACTCCTGATAGCGGCTACAGGTGACTATTGCGCCGCATGAAGAGCTGGGAGCTGGCAAACCAAACTGAAATTATTCTGGCCCAGCCATTGGACGCCCATCCTTAAAGGATAGAGATTCAGCCGACTCAGTTTCCTCCATCCCAGCACACCCACCTAAAAATTGGCCAATATATCCAGGGTAGCATCTGGCAGTAGATCCATGATGTTTGTGGTCAGATCTGTGGTTATGTACAAGATATTTGAATAAAGGGTGAATTTGGGGTTCCCGAATGCAAAAAGTGTGATGATCCATGAGGATCTGTGCTTCAAAACCACGTTTTTGAGCCATGGAGTGGCCAGGAAGCTGTGGATCCGTGTTTTTTGTGGTGCAGGCTGTGCCCATGGCCATGATGTGTGATTTGAAGGTGAGTTTGGGTTGGCCAATGGAAAATGCATGAGGATCCATAAGGATCCATGCTTTGAAACCACGTTTTTGGGCCACAGTATGGCCAGGAACCCGTGGATCCGAGTTTTTTTGTGGTGCAAGCTGTGTCCCATGGCATGAAGTGTGATTTGACAGTGATTTAGGGGTAGCCCAGTGCAATAAGTGTGAGGATCCACGAGGATCCGTGCTTCAAAACTACATTTTTGGGCTACGGTGTCGCCAGGAAGCCATGGATCCGAGTTTTTTGTGGTGCAGGCTGTGCCCCTGTGAATGATGTGTCATTTGATGGTGAGTTTGGGCTGATCTAGTGCAAAAAGCGTGAGGATCCATGAGGATCCGTGCTTCAAAACCACGTTTTTGGGCCTTGGAGTGGCGAGGAAGCCGTGGATCCGAGTTTTCTGTGGTGCAGGCTCTGCCCCTGGACATGATGTGTTATTTGACTGTGAGTATGGGTTGGCGCAATGCAAAAAGCGTGATGATCCATGAGGATCCGTGCTTCAAAACCACGTTTTTGGGCCATGGAGTGGCCAGGAAGCCGTGCATCCGAGTTTTTTGTGGTGCAGGCAGTGCCCCTGGACATGATGTGTGATTGGACGGTGAGTTTGGGTTGGCCCAATGCAAAAAGCGTGAGGATCCATGAGGATCCGTGCTTCAAAACCACGTTTTTGGGCCTTAGAGTGGCCAGGAAGCCGTGGATCCGAGTTTTTTGTGGTGCAGGTTGTGCCCCTGGCCATGATGTGTGATTTGACTGTGAGTTTGGGTTGGCCCAATGCAAAAAGCATGAGGATCCATGAGGATCCGTGCTTCAAAACCACGTTTTCGGGCCATGGTGTTGCCAGGAAGGCGTGGATCTCGGTTTTTGTGGTGCAGGCTGTGCCCCTGGCCATGATGTGTGATTTGACGGTGAATTTGGGCTGATCTAGTGCAAAAAGCGTGAGGATCCATGAGGATCCGTGCTTCAAAACCACGTTTTTGGGCCATGGAGTGGCGAGGAAGCCGTGGATCCGAGTTTTCTGTGGTGCAGGCTGTGCCCCTGGCTATGATGTGTGATTTGACGGTGAGTTTGGGTTGGCCCAATGAAAAAAGCGTTAAGATCCATGAGGATCCGTGGTTCGGAACCAAGTTTTTGGGCCACGGTATGGCCAGGAAGCCGTGGATCCGTGATTTTTGTGATGGATGCTGTGCCCCTGGCCATGAAGTTTGATCTGATGTAGACTTTGGGCTGATCTAGTGCAAAAAGCGTGAGGATCCATGAGGATCCGTGCTTCAAAACCACGTTTTTGGGCCTTGGAGTGGCCAGGAAGCCGTGGATCTGAGTTTTTTGTGGTGCAGGCTGTGCCCCTGGACATGATGTGTGATTTGACAGTGAGTTTGGGTTGGCCCAATGCAAAAAGAGTGAGGATCCATGAGGATCCGTGCTTCAGAACCACGTTTTTGGGCCATGGAGTGGCTAGGAAGCTGTGGATCCGAGTTTTTTGTGGTGCAGGCTGTGCCCCTGGACATGATGTGTGATTTGACGGTGAGTTTGGGGTGGCCCAATGCAAAAAGTGTGAGGATCCATGAGGATCCGTGCTTCAAAACCACGTTTTTGGGCCTTGGAGTGGCCAGGAAGCCGTGGATCTGAGTTTTTTGTGGTGCAGGCTGTGCCCCTGGGAATGATGTGTGATTTGACGGTGAGTTTGGGGTGGCCCAATGCAAAAAGAGTGAGGATCCATGAGGATCCGTGCTTCGGAACCACGTTTTTGGGCCATGGGGTGGCCAGGAAGCTGTGGATCCGAGTTTTTTGTGGTGCAGGCTGTGCCCCTGGACATGATGTGTGATTTGACGGTGAGTTTGGGGTGGCCCAATGCAAAAAGCGTGAGGATCCATGAGGATCCGTGCTTCAAAACCACGTTTTTGGGCCTTGGAGTGGCCAGGAAGCCGTGGATCTGAGTTTTTTGTGGTGCAGGCTGTGCCCCTGGGAATGATGTGTGATTTGACGGTGAGTTTGGGTTGGCCCAATGCAAAAAGTGTGAGGATCCATGAGGATCCGTGCTTCGGAACCACGTTTTTGGGCCTTGGAGTGGCCAGGAAGCCGTGGATCTGAGTTTTTTGTGGTGCAGGCTGTGCCCCTGGGAATGATGTGTGATTTGACGGTGAGTTTGGGGTTGCCCAATGCAAAAAGTGTGAGGATCCATGAGGATCCGTGCTTCAAAACCACGTTTTTGGGCCTTGGAGTGGCCAGGAAGCCGTGGATCTGAGTTTTTTGTGGTGCAGGCTGTGCCCCTGGGAATGATGTGTGATTTGACGGTGAGTTTGGGGTTGCCCAATGCAAAAAGTGTGAGGATCCATGAGGATCCGTGCTTCGGAACCACATTTTTGGGCCTTGGAGTGGCGAGGAAGCCGTGGATCCGAGTTTTCTGTGGTGCAGGCTCTGCCCCTGGACATGATGTGTTATTTGACTGTGAGTATGGGTTGGCCCAATGCAAAAAGCGTGAGGATCCATGAGGATCCGTGCTTCAAAACCACGTTTTTGGGCCTTGGAGTGGCCAGGAAGCCGTGGATCTGAGTTTTTTGTGGTGCAGGCTGTGCCCCTGGGAATGATGTGTGATTTGACGGTGAGTTTGGGGTGGCCCAATGCAAAAAGTGTGAGGATCCATGAGGATCCGTGCTTCGGAACCACGTTTTTGGGCCATGGAGTGGCCAGGAAGCTGTGGATCCGAGTTTTTTGTGGTGCAGGCTGTGCCCCTGTGAATGATGTGTGATTTGACGGTGAGTTTGGGCTGATCTAGTGCAAAAAGCGTGAGGATCCATGAGGATCCGTGCTTCAAAACCACGTTTTTGGGCCATGGAGTGGCGAGGAAGCCGTGGATCCGAGTTTTCTGTGGTGCAGGCTCTGCCCCTGGCTATGATGTGTGATTTGACGGTGAGTTTGGGTTGGCCCAATGCAAAAAGCGTGAGGATCCATGAGGATCCGTGCTTCGGAACCACGTTTTTGGGCCACGGTTTCGCCAGGAAGTCGTGGATCTGTGATTTTTGTGGTGGATGCTGTGCCCCTGGACATGATGTTTGATCTGATGGTGACTTTGGGCTGATCTAGTGCAAAAAACATGAGGATTCATGAGGATCCGTGCTTTGGAACCACGTTTTTGGGCCAGGACGTGGCCAGGCAGGTGTGGATCCGAGTTTTTTGTGGTGTAGGCTGTGCCCCTTACTATGATATGTGATTTGATGGTGAGTTTGGGTTGGCCCGATGCAGAAAGCGTGTGGATCCATGAAGATCCGTTCTTGAAAACCACGTTTTTGGGCCACGGTTTCGCCAGGAAGTCGTGGATCTGTGATTTTTGTGGTGGATGCTGTGCCCATGGCCATGATCTTTGATCTGATGGTGACTTTGGGCTGATCTAGTGGAAAAATCATGAGGATCCATGAGGATCCGTGTTTTTTAACCATGTTTTTGCGCCCCTGCGCCCCCCCGAAACAGTGGATGCGTGATTTTTTTGATGCTTTCTACAGAGTAAGACATGGTCTACAATATCATGGTGGTTTTATTTAATTTGGATGAAAAAATCATATGAATTCAAGAGGATCCGTGTAGATCCGCCTTTTACCTTTTTCCGTATTCTAAGAGCAAAACACAGAGCACGAAAATAGAAACAAAACAGTCCCACCAAATGTCCTCACACTATTCCCTATTCTTCAGTGCTCCCTCCTCTTGCCGTTTTCCGAAATCTACTGGCCATTTCAAAACAGATACATGTAGCTTAAGACAGCATTCATGCCTCTCTCTACTCAGTTTTACAGGGAAAAGGTGGTGTGAAACGGAGTATATCTTGACGGCAAGTGACTCTCTACTGCAAGAGTCCAACTTCTTCCTTGTGAATGGGTTAACGGCCACAGATGGAGCAGCTTGCAGCGCAAGCAGAAATGTAGGAACACAGTGTGTGCCTCCTGCAATTTATATCCTTTCCCCCAGGCTAGCATACCTTCTTAAACCGAATCTGAAATTGAATCACATCCATCGCGGTCATACAGTCTATCCATGTAGGTTATATATCCCTTCCAGATACATGCAGCAGCCAACAATCTGAGTCAGTGAGCAAGCCAGCCAAAATCAACATTTCGTCATGTCTGCAAACAGAGGACTCACTCCTGTGCCGCCATCTACTTCAAAGGAAGAAAACAAAAAACTGAGAGATGCTTCTTCCTTAGTTTCTGCCAGCAAGGATAGTAACGGTAAATCTTGCAGCAGGTTGTTCAGTATCGAATAGCTGCAGCCAGGGTTGAGTTTTGTTGACTGCCTCTGTCTGCAGTGTTTGGATTCCTGAAAGTACTGTGATATATTTGTAGGAGTAGGACTGTTAATATTTGGTTCAGTTCAAGCACATTTTGGGCCTAACAAGATATGCGGTTGTTGCCATCCGAGTGCATGGGGGGAGCAGGTCCTTCAGGACTGTATGGAGAGAAGGAAGTAGGACGTGGGGATCAGGTTAAGAAGAAGTGGTTGGACCTGAATCCCTTGTGCCTGCTGTTTGTTACTGCCTATAGCAGGAATATCAATTCTTCCACCTCTTCTATAAGTATCCTTTAATATGCCTCTTTACATATGGTTGCTTATCATTTAAAGAAGTCACTTTCCAATAATTAAGATAACTGGAGGAGAAAATGTCTAACTAAGGCTATCTTAGTTTTGTATGTAGTCCTAAACCTTTGGTGAGTCCATCATCACTATAAAATCCTGTCCATGCCATGGATTAAGTGAGGAAACTAGCCCTGCTGCAGTCTTAAAAATCAAATTATAATATTTTAGCATTGATAGAGGAGGAGTTAAGCAACCTTGAACTTTTAAGGGGGGGGGGCATAATTCATGAAATGCCAAGTTGGTGTTGAAGCCAGGAATGTTAAGCGCTACTCATGTTTAACACTTTTAAAAATAATTTTTTTAAAAAACCAATTCTTCATTAGTGGCAGGGTGCTCATTTGTTAAAGAATTTTAAAAAACTTAGAATGAAACACATGGTCACGAAATGTTGCAGGCATCGGGGAGGCCAATCTGTTGCTAACTGTTAGTGTGGGTAAAGGTGCTATGTAATAAGTGAACATTAGAGTCTGGTAACCATGTTCCACAAAACTGGAGGTGTGTGTACCTGTATAAAAACCCAACTCTACATATCCTCTTGGGAGTGTGTGGATTCCTTATGTCTCAGTAGCATATTTTAAGATCTTCTCTGTCTGTTCTGTCTTTAGCCTACAGGTATAGCAGACAGTCTTGTTCCAGAGGAATTTCATATTCTAAAGAACAGAGGTGTCCTGCACTTGGAGTATTATGATGAGTGAGTGTTCCTGCACTTCTTTTAGTTGCTCCTGCGTTGCATCCAGGAGTGACTCACTTGGCTAATAATAGCCTCCAAGCAGTGGACCTGCTACTGCTTACTCGGAGGGAACCGGTGAGGCAGTGGTGAGGCTGTGCCTGTGTACCAGCTGAAGCTCCAGGTCAGTTCCACTGCCTTGCCTTGCCCCTCCATGTCCTGGTGAGCAGCAGTGACTCAGCTGCCAGGAGGCCAGTGCTGCAACTCCACCCCACCTGGCGATCTGCTCCTGGTTGCGCCTACTAAATGGGATGATGTGGCAAGGCCAAAAGCACCTGCATCTGGGCAGGAAACCTATCAAAATTCTATTTCACCATTTTGCCAAGTTCAACACTTTCAATTTTTCAACTAAGGGATGCTCAACTTGCATATATTCTCAGACAGAGACCCAGGGACTTAAAATGCCACCCAAACTGAATTCCTCATGGATGGCCAGGCAGTATAATGAAGTTGGTCTCAGTTAGAATTAGATTTTTTAAATTAAAAAATCTCAAACGTAGATGTGCACGAGGGAAACTGCAAGCAGATTTGTTTACTATGGATCGATTAACAGAGCCCAGAGGCCAGAAATCTGAATTAGGACTTGAAAGCGTGAATCAGGGTTGCACTCTGCCCATTGGGCATCTCTGATCTGGCACTTTTCTCCCAGCCTGATTCACTTCTTGTACTGGAGTTAGACTGGAAGGAAAATAAATTTGAATGACACAAGGTGGGAAAAGAACAAAGACAAACATGGATGCATAATCTCATCTAGCCTAGCCCTTCATTTGGGCCCCATTTCTGCATGAGAAATATATAGCAGATTACCATTCCCCAGCCCCACTCTTTTCCTTACGCAGGTTCATTGTAGTTTTATGTCACCGTGAGTCTCATTGTAACAGAGAACATCTTCAATTAATTCACTTGCCTGCAACAGAGTGGCCCGTCTCTTAGTCTAATGTGCGGTATTTTTAAATTTACACAGTAAAAATAAAATAAATGGTTGAGTCCTAGAGTCCAAAGAGATTTTTCAAGTACAGTCGTCTATTGCTGTTAACATCATCATTATTAATCCGTTGCAGTAAATATACAACCCTGCTAGAAGACGATGAAAACAGACTGCGGGTTTTCCCATCCATGTGAGTGACACTCTGAATCAAGATGCTTTTGTAGCGCATGCTATAGAAGGTGTTGTGACTCAGAGGCATGTTGTCCCTTTGCTGCTGCCTTGCTAGGAAGCCGTCTGGGAGGCTGGAGGTCCTGCAGCTGATGAAGGTGATGGACACCATGCTGGAAAGGGCTGGAACAAATAATAAGGATGTTGGCGTAACAGGGGTTTCCCAGGTAAATAATTCCTGCCAATTCCTCATTCAATCGCATCCTCCTTGATATTGCCCACTTCTAGTTATACTGTACATCATTGCTGGTGAACCTCTACTTTATGGGCCTCGTTAGGCCTGCCGGACCTCAGAGGCTGTCCCCCGGCCATTTGAGGCAAGCGATCCCCACCTCCCCTAGACCTGACGTCATATATGAGAGTTCAAGCTGCAGTTCTGGCTAAAGGAAGGGGAATTGGCAATGCACTCTTAAGTATGCTACTGATTCTTCCTTTGCATCAAAGTCATCATCGCTTTTTGAACTTGGCACTCTTTTTTATTGTCTTGCCATGACAATGGCAAAAGGTGCCACATTCAAAAAGAACTGACTTTTTGATGCAAAGAAAGAAGCAGGAGTTCACTCTCAGGACACTCCCAATTCTTCCTTTGCATCCCTGGCTTAGATTTAAGTTGCACCTGCAAGGGAGCATTTTTCTACTGCAGCCATGGCTTATATTAAAGCCAGGCTACGAAGGAAGAATCTGGTGCACACTTGATTCTTGATTCTTTGCTTTCAAGCAGAATCAGCACCCCACAAAGTGGTTGACGCTGGGAATAGGTTTAGGGTTCCGACTCTGGCTACACATGTTTACTAGGAACAGTTGACTGGCAGGTTGAAAATCAGCAGGTTGAAAATCAGAGTCGAGCACTCTATTCCTGAACATTTTGTGCCAGTTGTTCTGTCAAAAACAGAGGTTCATGTGGATTCCGAGAAGGCAAAGAATAAAGATTTGCTCCTTCATAACATAATTTATTTAAAGGCAGGGTAGTGCAAAAGCAGGCAGCTGGTGTCCCTTCAGTCACTGGGAACGTAATAGCAAGAAATGGAGGCTCCAAGAGCAAGCCGTGGCACATACCATGGCCCTGGTCATTGCGGGCGCTCCAGAGACTTGTGTAGCTTAAATTATTCACACTTTCATTTGATTACCTTTTGTATGTGATGCAGGCCTTCACTGAAGTCCCCAAGACGCAGGGGGACTGCATATGATACATCATGTCATTCTTCTCCTGCATACATTGAACTTACATGCAGCTTGCCAGGATGGTTGACTAACGCCTTTTTCTATTAGCAGTTCTCTAAGGTGTCCAGGTGGGATGCGGGTGGCGCTGTGGTCTAAACCACAGAGCCTAGGACTTGACGATCGGAAGGTTGGCGGTTCAAATCCCCACGACGAGGTGAGCTCCCGTTTCTCGGTTCCAGCTCCTGCCAACCTAGCAGTTCGAAAGCACGTCAAAGTGCAAGTAGATAAATAGGTACCACTCCGGTGGGAAGGTAAACAGCATTTCTGTGTGCTGCTCTGGTTTCGCAAGAAGTGGCTTAGTCATGCTAGACATATGACCCGGAAAAACTGCGGACAAACGTCGGCTCCCTCGGCCAGTAAAGTGAGATGAGCGCCGCAACCCCAGAGCTGTTCACGATTGGACTTAACTGTCAGGGGTCCTTTACCCTTTACCTTTAGCTTTTTAAGGTGTCAAGAAATAGTAGCCACTAATGGATTGGGTGCTCAGGTCCTGAGGATCCTGATACTATCCATGCTCCCCAGTAACTGATTTCTTAACGCTGTTGCTCATCTTGCTCTTCCTGGTTTAAAGCTTTCTGTGTCGATCTGAAATTTTGAATCCTTATCAGCATATACGCCATTCTTAATATCCTTCTTAAACATTTCATTTATCTGAAAATAATGCAACCAATCATATACATTTTCATTAACCTGCAAGCTTCTCCCCACCGCCAGCCTCCAAACCAGGTCGGGGAATAGCGGGATGGCAGCGCTCCACCTCCCCGCTATCCCCCAAGCTTGTGGGGCTGCCCAATATCTGCCTGAAGCTCGGGGTGCGCTCCAGAGCGTGCCCCGTGCTTCGGGCTGCAGGCTGCCGCCCGCAAGCCTTGCGAGCCTGGCGGGAACTCCTGCCGGGCTCGCCAGGCTTGTGGATAGCTTCCCGAAGCCTCCAGGCTTCAGCGAAAGCCTGCATTCGCCCCATATGACGCACACACATTTCCCCTTCATTTTTGGAGGGGGAAAAGTGCGTCCTATAGGGCAAAAAATACGGTAGTTGTAATTCTGGAAATGGATCTTCACTGGAAGGGGAATATATTTTGGTACCTTGGTATTGTAGGCATCCACCAGAACTCAAAACATCCCTGTGCATATGTGGTGCATAGCATAATGCACTAAGTTTAATTTCAAACTAATTAGAAAGGATAAATTTGCAGAGTGCAAACTGCTGCTTATTTTTGTGGGGGGCGGGGAAGAGAACGGTGATGGTTTTGCCCCTCTTCTACTGCTGTTGCAATGCACCTTCCTGGCCAGTGAAATTCGCAATTCCCTCCTCCTCCATGTTGTAATCTTGAGTGCTATTTGATGAAGAAAGCTGTATTGGGGGAACACACCTTAGGTCTTTTTGTGAAACAAGGAGACTACTGAACAGCTGTCTCAATGTTATCATGTGATGCCAGTAGGCGTCCTCGTGAAAAGACATTCCCCATCTTCTCTCCAAAGAGAAGCGCTCTTCTAAGAGGGTGTCTGCCACTCAACAAGTGCTGGGTTGTGATGCATGCATGAGTTGTATCGGGTGTCAGGTTAGAAGAAATATCCCTTCTTCTATAAGAAGGAAGAATGCTGCAAAGAGGACATTTGCCACCTGTGGTTGTTGTTTTTTAACACTTAAAACATGCTGCTCAAATTAACTGAGAACCGATCAACAGCTTTTAATTTAGTTTTACAGCTTTGTTGACGAAACACCTCAAAAGTCTAAGCTGTGCTGTGCATACTTAATTGGGCACGCTCCATCCCTTTAATCATCTTATGTTCCATTTCAGGTACCGTAATTGAAAAGAACAAGCTGATCTTGGCTCACAGAATGTATGACAGTGAAAAGGCTTGGGTCAAAGGCATGAGGCATTTCATTATGATGTTGGCATCACAGGTAGAATTGCTTAAGAGCACCTGACTGGGAAAGGGATGTCAGCTAGTTTTGTTCGTTTGTTCCAGAATGGCTGTGTGTGAAAGGTGGCTTGCTGGTACTCCTGGATCCTTTGCTGTCGCTTGAGGCTCGAGTACTTTCTATCAGCTTCAGCTGCTTACTCAGCCGTGCCCCTATCTAGACAAGGATAGCCTATGCTCTGTCACCTGTGCTTTGTCAACCTCTAGGTTAGATTACTGCAATGTGTTACACATAGGGCTGCCTCTGAAGACAGTTCAGGAACCTCAGCTGGTGCTAAATTTAGCAGCCAGGTTGCTCACCGGGGCAAGATGGTTTGAGCATACTATACCAATTCTGGCATGACTGCACTGGCTGCCCATTAGTCTCTGGACCCAATTCAGAGTGCTAGTTTTGACCTATAAAGCCTTAAATCAGGGGTCAGCAAACTTGCCGTGCCTCAGGCCGGTGTCTCCAGCGCCGATCACGTGGCGGGCCGGAGGGCGGGGGAGCGCGTGCCCATACACGTGTGCACACGCTATTTCCACGCACTTCCAGGTTGGAGGAGCACCGGAAATAGCTTGTGCGCATGTGCACGGGCCTCTTCCGACCCGGATGTGCACCGGAAATAATGCTTGCGCATGCACAAATAACGCTTGCGCATGCACGAATAACACTTGCACATGCACAAATAATGCTTGGGCATGCGCACAAGCTATTTCTGGTGCTCCTCTGACCTGGAAGTGGGCAGCCGCTCAGTGCAGCACCGGTGAGAGCGGGCAGCGGCAGTGGGGGTTCTCTGTGAGCAGTACCGTATAAGGATTTGTGGAGATAATGGTGAGAAACAGCTGGGTTTCCCCAAAAAGATTTTCTGGAGCACCTCTGGCAAAGGAAATTAAGAACCTTTTCCTGATACGATTCATAAGAACATAAGAGCGTGCTGGATCAGGCCAGTCGCCCACCTAGTACAGCCTCCTGCTCTCACAGTGGCCAACTAGATGCCCATGGGAAACAAGCAGAGCATGAGCACGAGGGCACCTCTCCCGTTCTGTGGTTCCCGGCAACTGGTATTTGGAAGAATTGCTGCCTCCAACTTGGAGGTAGAGCATAGTCTTCACGGCTGGTAGCCACTGATAGCCCTCCATCACTGCCTCCTGGGGAGGAAGTTCCATAGTTTGTGCACTGTGTGAATAAGTCCTTCCTTTTGCCTGTCCCGAATCTTCCAACGTTCAGTTTCATTGAATGGCTGCAAGTTCTAAAGTTAGGAGAGAGAGGGAGAAAAAACTTCCTCTCTCCATTTTCTCAATGCCACGCATCGTTTTATAAACTTCTATCATGTTGCTTCTCACTCGGCGTTTCTCTAAACCAGGCACCCCCAAACTCGACCCTCCAGTAGTTTTGGGACTACAGTTCCCATCATCCCTGACCACTGGTCCTGTTAGCTAGGGATGATGGGAGTTGTAGCCCCAAAACATCTGGAGGGCCGAGTTTGGGGGTGCCTGCTCTAAACTAAAAGGTTCCAAAGGCTGCAGCTTTTCTTCGTAGGGCAGTCATTCCAACCCTTTGCTCATTTTGCCCACCTTTTTCTGATCCTTTTCCTTTTTAAGATGAGCCGACCAGAACTGTAAACTGTACTCCAGCTGTGGTTGCACTGTAGATTTGTGTAACAGCATCGTTCTGTTGGGCAAGCAGAAATGCTTGCTTGCACTGGCGAAACCATTGCCTTGCCAAATCAGTGTTGCATCCTTTGAAATGGAAATTATACTTTCAGCTTGACCAGTGTGTGGAATTTTATTCTCAGCTCAGAATTTGGGGCTTCTTTGAGCCCATTTTAATAATGATTTTGGAAGTTAAGAGTCTAAGGTAGCGTCTGGTCCTGACCTAATTGGCTATGATGATGATGATGTTGTTGTTGTTGACTGAATTGTTTCCTTTAAGGTTGGTACCTGAGGATGTGTTCAAGAAGATTCAGCAGTGGATCCTGACAACCACTAGTGGTTCCGAGAAAGAAAATGATCAGCTCAGCCATGAAGTAGGTGTCCTGGTGTTTTTCCAACTTCTAACAGCAGAGGCACACTTGTTTCAAACTAAAATGGAAGGCAAACTTCACTCTTAAAACACTCTAAATGTAAGCCTTTTTATGTGTAAGGTAATAATTACCTGTGCTTAGAGGAGGCCCTCCTTGTGTTTCTGCATGTGTCACTCTTCCGAGCGTGTGTCTTGATTAGAAGCAGCCAATCCCAAAGAAGTAAGTCAGGCAGAGAGAGAAGAGGCAGCCTTTTTTGAAGGCCAGCAGTTCTGCTGCGTGTCTGTATTGAGAGCAGTTGAAATGGTCAGTTTGCAGCTGATGCAGAATTGGAGAGATGTAGATTTCTATAGCAAAGCTAAAAAAAACCCACAACATAAAAAGTGGGTCTTGTTGCAGGCTAAGGATAATGATAGGTCTTGGATCTGAAAAGCTCCCCCTTTCTTCTTCCTATATGATGTCTGTCTTGTACATGTGTACAGATGTACAGAGAAAAGAAGTAAGTCCCTGGGACTTGTTCCTGTGCAAGCGGACCTAGGATTTCAGCCCTAGTGTTCATGCTGTGACTTTGTGGTAGAGCTTGAATCCACCTTGCTCTAAACTTCCTACAGCTGAACGACTTCCACAATGCTCTGAGCAAGTGGATGGTCAACCTGCTCATCCACATGGCTCCAGACCACATCTCTCGTGATACCCTCCCCTTGACTGATGCAGAAGCGGCAAGGCAGGCGGAAAGGAAGCTGCTGAACATTTTCAAGCTGGAAGGAGAAGCCACAGGCCTGGCTGCAAAGCTGAGCACATTCTCCTGCTACATAGTCAGGTATTGCTGATCCCACTGAATCTCATCCGCTTCATAAAGTCACCCCACCAGGCGGGAAGGAAGTCCATGCATGACAGAAAAGCTGTGTGGCAATGACAGAGAGCCCCATGATAGGGCACATCTAGTGATATCTCTGTCTCAGCTTCCCATACAGTAAGTGAACAGTAATGTTTCCCTCACAAGGCTGTTGGAGGATGAACACACATTTTTATTTATATGTGGTATAGATGTAGATCATGACATGACCAAGTACTGAAGGAGGTTTTTGTGGCCCGGTTTGTTTTAGTGCCTCCGCCCCACCTGTTCCACCTGGTTCTACAGGGAACCAGGCAGAGGGCCTTCTTGCTAGTGGCACCCGCCCTGTGGAATGCCCTCCCATCAGATGTCAAAGAGATAAACAACTACCTGACATTCCGAAGACATCTGAAGGCAGCCCTGTTTAGGGAAGTTATTAATGTGTGACATTTTAATGTATTTTTAATCTTTGTTGGAAGCCGCCCAGAGTGGCTGAGGAGACCCAGCCAGATGGGAGGGGTACAAATAAATTATTATTATTATTATTATTATTATTATTATTATTATTATTATTATTATATTAAAAGGGGCACAGGTAACGCTGTGGGTTAAATCACAGAGCCTAGGACTTGCCAATCAGAAGGTCAGCGGTTCGAATCCCCGCGATGGGGTGAGCTCCTGTCAACCTAGCAGTTCGAAAGCACATCAAATTGCAAGTAGATAAATAGGTACCGCTCCAGTGGGAAGGTAAACAGCGTTTCTGTGCGCTGCTCTGGTTTGCCAGAAGCAGCTTAATCATGCTGGCCACATGACCCGGAAGCTGTACGCCGGCTCCCTTGGCGAATAAAGCTAGATGAGCGCCGCAATCCCAGAGTTGGCCACGATTGGACCTAATGGTCAGGGGTCCCTTTACCTTTACCTATTATTATTATTATTATTATTATTATTATTATTATCATTATCATCATCATCATCATCATCATCATCATCATTATGCTGGTGTTGCCTAGGAGATGTTTTGACTCTTGCAGTTGTGATGAACGGGGTATCATTAGGCAAGCTCAGCCCTCCCTTGCAAGATTAGACACAATAATATTGACCTATCTAGTTGCTGTAAGGATTGCCATAAGATAATGTATGTGAAGCTTTTCATACACTCTGAAAATATTCTATAAATACTAAAATTCATCTGGGTTATTAAGCAAGCCTCCTGGGGACTCTCCCAGAAATCTAGGCAACAAAGCCAAAACCAGGACTGCAGGCAGCAAACAGACACCATTCCATCTCTCTAGATATGAGTCAGCAGAGAGGGAAGCAGGTAAAGTTGTTCCTGGCATGTCTTCAGGTCTAATTTTCCAGAATAATGCTCATCAGAAAAGCTTGCTTAGAAAATGAAAGATTTTGTGTCCTAGATCAAATGATAATTATTACTAATAATTATACTGAGCATATAATGATGTCAATAAGAATGGCACTGAGCACTTCAGACAGAGTACTCAATGCATACATTCTCTCAGTAATCCTGATCAATGCTATTAGTTAGGTTTAGTATTATTCTCATATTTCAGAAGGCAGAATGGGGAGGGAGGCTGAGATAACGGGCTGACATTTTTCAAGGCTTCCTAGAGAATTCACAGAGATAAGATTTGAAACAAGTAATTCCTGGCTTTCAAATAGTAGTGTGTCGTCCCCCCCCCCCCGCCCTTGCCTACAGTTAGTTGCCTCCCTTTTCTCATTTGTAAACTTCAAATGTAAATGGTCCTCGCGACAGAAGGAACGTGATGAAACTGGCTTTCTCATATTAAAGTGGCATTGCTGTGCCGTAACCTATTGCTGTGGGTACAGTGACATCATGTATTTCCTCAGCTGTTGCAAGGAGATGGTAGCAACGATAACACGCCAGAAGATGGTAACTCTTCAACCAGATGCAGAACATGAATTGCAACAGTTAGAGAGGATCAAGGTAAGTGAGACCAAATGTGGTCTCTTGCCATTTGTGCATCACTGTCCAAATCCATCCTACTGTTTTTGGTTTTGAAGTTGGTCATTGAATAAGTGAAATAGTTCCTCAATTGGGTCACTCTACTTGTTCTAAAGCCTTCACAATATTTAAAACCCTGAGATGGTCTTTGTTGCTGTTCCTGCCGCTGCTGTATTGATTATGGTGATGATGTGAATTTATCAGCTGCTGTTCAAAATTAAGTATTTTTTCCACGGCACTGCTGTTCAAAATTAAGTATTTTTTCCACAGCACTGCCTTATTTATTACCCTGGAATGTCTTCAAGCCTCAGCACAGTGCACAAAGGCTGTCTGAAGCAATGGAGATGACTTCAGCTGCTGGGCACTTCTCGGTGTGGGGCTTAAAGCTGTCCCTCATTCGCAGCCTCTGGTGAGCTTTCTAGGTCAGATGGGGATGTCGGATGGCAGCCAGTCCAGCGATAACAAGAGAGTTGCTGTGTAATGTGGCTTCAGCCGCCACCATTTTTATTGTCCCGGAATACCCCTGGGCACGACATCAGAACCCCGAGGCATTCTGGGGTGATAAAGATGTCATTGTCTCTCTCAGCAGCTTCAGCCTGTCACTTCTTTGCTGAGCACTGGACCAAAAAGGAAACACTAAGCAAATAGAAAAGAGGATCAGCCGCTTTGACGGGTCTTCTGAAGGCCATGGCCCCACTGTGCCAAGTGCTGCTTCTGGGCCTGGCTCCCTGCACACATAGTTCTGCGGTCCCCATGTCTGCATGTAAGCAATGGCAAGCATTTTTCACATTCTCTTGTGAGCAGCTTTCCAGGGTCCGCATGCCAGGGGTGGATGGGGCCGCAGGCGAAAGAGGACAAGTGGGATTCTTGTGACTCTTAACTTTTGCAGAGTAGGCATCATTCCAGCCACACAAAAGCCAGAGGGTTCTACATTTGCGGCTAACAAGCTGCCATCAAAATTTCTGTACATCTTGGTACATTGTGTACCTCTTGCCTACTTTTAAAGATGGCTTGCTCACAGTTGCCCACGGGCAATGCCGTGCGTACTTTTTAAAGCCCAGCCAGTTTTCAGTTAAGTGGTTTTTCTTACGCATTGTGAAATTTGAACTCTGTTAACACTTCCGATCCGGGCTGTGGTGACCCTTGTTCAGGAAGTTTCAGGATCCAGCCTGGGCCGGTGCTGTTAAGGGGGTGCCTAGTTGGAGAGGAGGAGAAAAAGTCTGCAGTTGAGCCCAGTAGTGTCACAGAAATCATGACGGCGCATGGAAGGTACCCCCAATATTTCATGTTCCTCCCTAGGCAGGAGGAAGAAAAGCCTGAAAATTTGTGGTAGTGTCAATTATGGCAGCCATCAGCAAGGGAGGACAGGAGTCTCATGTTTCTGTGAGCCATTTTTGAGAAATAGATTGGAAAAGAGAAGTGTGGGCTGTTTGAAGGCATGCAGGAAGGTCTGGGCCGCTTCAGGCTGAGTGGGAAGGCAGGCTGAGGCTGGGCTGTTCGGAAAGTCTCAAGTAGGGTTGGGACAATCATGTCTATCTTTGGCCCATGTTGCTTTTCCGACATCACTAGGGATGTTGGATGATTCCGATGGAAACGGAAACAGGTGCAAAAATTGCTGCTCTTCACATCGTCTCTCATTTTCAGGACAAGGTTCACTTTGTGTGAATGAAAGCAGCATTGACTGACACCACTGTTTGTTTGTTCCAAAGCTGTGAACATTATATAATAACATTACAGAAACTTGATTACCTTCCTCACGTGCAACCTCCTTTGAACCCAGTGGAATTTGCTTTTGTGTAAACATGCATGAGATTACCCTGTAAATCTCTGTGAGGCAATTGCAACTTCACTTCCGCAAGGCACCTACTGTTTCTTAACAGTTCCCATAATCTGGAGTTTCTCCAAGCCTTTTAATCCCTGCCAGCCATGTCTTCTGCAGTGTGCAAACCTTTTTCGTGCAATATTGTGTGTTTATACAGTCGGCTGCTGCTACTGCATGCTGGGAATTGAAAGGCGAGGAAGTGTGCCCACATTGGCATTAGAAGCCTAAGAGAGCAGGCCTAATCCTGTTTTATCAGAAGTAAGTCCTATTGAGTTCAATGAGGCTTGCTCTCAGGCAAGTGGGTTCTAGATGGGATTATTTATTTATTGAATTTATATCCTGCCCTTCCTCCCAAAGGAGTTCAGGGCAGCAAATTCATAAGCCCTGTGATATGAGAAATAGCTGGTTCCAAACAAAAAGCAAGTTGGAATGAGTCTTAAGAGCACAGGCTAGACTCAGAGCACAGAGAGCACAGAGTCTACTCAGAGGTAAGTCGCATTAAACTCTATTGTGTGAAAGTCAACTCATTTGGTGGAAAGGCAGGAAACAAATATAACAAAGAAATAGGTTCTAGTAATCAAATCAGTCTGATAGATGTGGATCAGTGCAGTTCATGTCAGAATTCACAAAGACTGAATTCTTGGGTGAAATACTGGGATTTTGGAACGCTGGGGCTCTCTGGAGGAGATGTGGCATAGTGATAGCGATAGGGGCAGGGCATTGGCCCAATGGGACTTCAGGTTTTAGCGGGCCTTTAATAGTCCTCCCTCTTAATCTTCATTTATGACAACAGTACCACTGAGAATGTAAGAAACAGTGTTTTTCATTGGTGGGTGTTACACAAACACAAGCAACCACAGCACACCTGCAATTAGGGCAACCCAAAGGCTGTTACTCCCTAGGCAGCAAATACGTGGACTTATTGATGATAGTACAGGTGTGAATGACAGGTCACAGTATGCATTTGCAGGGAAGATAATGGCTGGGATTAATGGTGGACCTCTCAAAAATCCTTGGCCCCCTACAAAGTCCAGCTCCACCTACTGCCCATTTGGGTTGGGAAGCTGAAATGAAATGGAATGAATGGAGCGCATGAAATCATTGATCGGTCGGGGCTCTCACACGGAGCCATATGCTAAGCAAAACATTGTACAACTTCAGAAGTTTGGAAGTGATTCCTCTAAGCGTAGTTCAACATAAGCAACTCTGTTTGAGCCCTCCGGAAGAGCACCACAGGGCAATTGTTTTTACAGTGGTACCTTGGGTTAAGAACTTACGGTAATTCGTTCTGGAGATCCGTTCTTAAGCTGAAACTCTTCTTAACCTGAGGCACCACTTTAGCTAATGGGGCCTCCCGCCCCCGCCACACGATTTCTGTTCTCATTCTGAAGCAAAGTTCATAACCCGAGGTACTATTTCTGGGTTAGTGGAGACCTGAAGTGTCTGTAACCTGAAGCGTCTGTAACCCGAGGTACAACTGTATTTCCCCTTTGGTGATTGGTTGCTTCTTTCGCTCTCTCTTTTTCCAGACAGAGTGCTTGGATTGGATTGAAACCTGCAACCTCCTCCTGTCTGGGATGAAGACCACTCCCACCACTTTAATCAGCCAAGAAGACCTGGTCAGCCTGTTTGGGTTAGAGGTACTGGCAGAAATAACCTTTGGTGTGACTAGTGGTGGTGGGGATTTTTTCTCCCTCTCTCCCCCACCCTCCACCTCTCTTCTGGCGCAGGGCGATAGCTCAGAAAGAGAATTTCACTAGCAGCCTTTTTGCAGGTGCTTCAACTGAAACGACAGCTGCCTCCTCGTCCGGAGCAGAGAGTGGAGAGCTCCTCCACCACAGATGTACCTGTGGAGGAAGAGAAAAAAGACAAAGAAGCTGTGGATGTTCTAAAAGATCAGGAAGCAGCAGAACAGAAGCAAGCGTTAGAAGCAGAGGTGAGCATCTCCATTAGGAAATGTACAAAGCGGTCCCTCTTCTTTCAGGGCTTTCTTTTTCACTGGGGCTCATGGCCGTGTGTTTATTGCTATCTGGTGGAAGTTTTGACATCATGAAATGGGAAGCCTGCAGTTTACAAACAGAAGAAATATATATCTGTAATGGGAATTGTAGTTGCTTGTGTGTCAGTCACTGACTTCCCTAAACTGCTTGTTGTTTAAACCTTTCCCTAACTGAAGCGCACTCCTGTGCATCTGCTTCAGTCGCTGGCAGAATCCGTTAGTGGGTGTTTCCTAAATTTTTTCCAACATAAGAATTCCTTGACAGCCAGTCTCCGCCTAGCCTCTCTGCGCGGAAGCCTTCTGCGCAGAGTAGGCGTGCCCAGTGGTGGTCCGGCACTCTCCCCACTGATCTCACTGAAAGAGTCCCTGAGCCTTCCCTCCAAAGTGCTCTCATCCCCTCCTGCCTTCTTGGTGTCACCTTGATTCCCTTCCCCCTCGGAAACCCTCTCTCTCTCCTTGCTGGTTCCCTCTCCTGCACTATCGGGGCGACTTCTCTCTCTGCTGGTCTCCGATGTCAGTTCCCTGACACTATCTATCCCTCATGACTATGGAGAAGAGATTGGAGACATATGGTGGATGCTACCTGGAAAAGCTACTTCCAGTAGGCCACACAGAAGTTGTTAATGGTGTCAGGAGTGGCATCACTGCTGTGCCCCTGGGTTGGTAGTGTGGAGGAAGCAGATTGCATGGATGGGGCTGTCAACGTGGCTGTTTTTCTTACAACTACGTCCCGCGTGATAAGCTTCCTTTACATATTAACAGGAGCAATGGGGTATTCGTTGGCTGCATCACATTGCTGGATATGTATGAACTGCCCATTTAATGCTTTGCGTTCTCCCCTTCTGTGGCTTAAATTTCTTGCTGTTCTGATCATACATCCAACATCTTCCTCTTTGATCACTTCCTGAAAAATTGCAAAACCTTTGAAAAATCTGAGGAATTGGAATTTGATGCCAGTAAATACTGGTCACTGAACTGAGAATTCCTTGCTACCGATTCTGGATTCTGGTTTCTTCTGGTGCAGAACATAAGCAGGACTGTGGGCAATGCAGCAAAAGCAAGCCTCGCAAAGGAAAGGCACCCCCTTTCTCCAGCTGTTGGTCATAAAGTGTCTACTTGAGTCAGAAACTTTATGCTACAAAGTTGTATACCACTTTATCTTTCTTAGCTTTCTCTCAAAGCATCCTGGGAACTGTAGTTTGATGAAGTGCTGAGGATTCTCTTTTCAAGGGTGGTTGAGCATGTTTAAATATGGAAAGTGGATAAGCCAAGAGTGTATACGCTTCCGATTCTCCAGCAGCAGAGAATCAGCCCCAGAATTCATGCATGGTCTGTGAACCAGGGGCATAGGAGGGGGGGGCGGAAGGGGCAGGTGACAAGATGGCCCCTGCCTCCCCCCAGCTGTAGAGCGGCCAAGGGCGCGCGCAGTCCATATGGGCGCTGCTTGCGCGGTGTCCATACGGGCTGCCACTCTCACACGCCATCTGTACGGGTGTCCGTATGGGCTGCCACGTGTGCGCACTCCGTACGGGATGCCGCTTGTGCAGTGGCATGTACGGTCGCCGTGCAAGCAGCAGCCCGTATGGATGCTGCGTGCAAGTGGCTGCCCGTACAGACTGCACATGTGCAGCATCCCATACGGTCACCGTACATGCGCAGTCCATACAGGATGCCGCACATGCTCACTTCGTACAGGCTGCCGTTCCCCTGGTGCCTGAGAGGGTTCCTCCGCCACTGCTGTGAACACTGACTCCAGGAGCTCCTGAACCACAATTGACAGCGTAGCCTTATGTGGAATATGAAAATAATTGAAGATTGTGTTGATCAGAGCCTTTTTCCTAGAAAAAATGGTGCCGGCACTCACCGCGAAGTTGTTACAGTTAAGTGCCACACTTTTAACATATCCATTAAAAAGGTGCCGGTACTGCATACTGTTGAGTACCCCCAGGGGGGAAAAAGGACTGGCGTTGATCATCATGATCCTTCCATACACCATCTGAGTCTCTTCTGTGCGCAGTTTCCTTGATGATGAGGAAACAAACATTGCATTGTGTGGTCCTTCCATTTCCCCTTGCTCCTTCTCTTTGTCCTTGCAGGAACAGCCGCCCATGCCCAGCACCAGCACTGGTGAGCAGGCCGAGAGTCTTGCGGTCACTTACCCAGTCAGATACATTGGAGATGATTCTAATGTGTATGTCAAAACCATGCAAGTGCAAGAAATCACAGTGTCACGGGTATGTATGTACGTATAAATAGATAGATCTTCTCTGGAGAGGTGTGTCTCTTTGGAAGAAGGTGTAGCAGCTGCTTTAGAGTAGAGGTTCTCAGTGTTAGTTATTTATATCCCACCTTGCAGCAGAAGAATCGTTATTTGCATCAGCCACTAGCCATAGCAATAAAACCAAGTAAAATGTACTGAAGATAGAGGTAAAAACTTAACTGTAGAAAATACATTTGGGGGTTTACATCAATAATCAAATAATAGATCTTATTCTAATTGTCCCCTCTAAAAACCATGCAGTTTTTGCTGTCACCTGATCATCTTGATCTGCTAAAAGAAAGGATGCAGTAGGAACGGTTGAGTGACCTGGCATGGACAGTAATAGAGGGGTAATAACCTCCCTCCTCAAATCTTTATAAAGAGTGCAAGCCAGAAGCACATGAGCCACTGACTCAATACTGCCATCTCTACAGGGACATAACCGTTTTTCCAGTGGAATTTTTTGAAATTGACCCTCGAGTACAGCCAAAGGCAGTATATTCAATCATGCGAAAGTGAAAGCGTGTCTGTATTTTGAAATTGTTACATTTTGCAAATAGGGTGCCAAAGTGACTAGGTGGAAAATAATCATACCATGGACAAAATTTCCTTATTTTGGCCAGATTATTCTGTCGCTCAGTGTCATATAGGCACTGTCTAATTAAATTATTTGCTTTACTGAAGCCAAATGTTAATAACTGTTGTGGTGATAAACCAGAAAAGTAGAGCTTTCGGTTGACAATTTTAGTCCAAGTGCTCGCATGACAATCTTGCAATACTAATGGTAGTATACCAGTGTAGCCCACCGTTTTTCCCCAAGGAGCTAAAGGTGGCATAGATGGTTCTCCCCCTCCTCATTTAATCCCCAACGAAACCCCTATGAGGCAGATTAGGCTGAGAGAGGCAGTGACTGGCCCAAAGTCACTCAGTGAGCTTCATTGCCGAGTGGGGATTTGAACTTTGGACTCCCAGGTCCTAGTCCAACTCTATGGCCACTACAACACACTATTACAGCAGGAAAACAGATCTGGGAAGTTCTCCTGCACTGGCCCCATTGAAAAGAACAGCAGTGGTGCATGGACACCGTTATGGGGTTTTTACAGGAGATATTCTCAGGCAATTGTGCCCTGTATAAACCTTTTCTTCTCAGAGGCAGAGTAATGGCAACTTCCAACTCTGTGCAAACAGTACAATGACCCTGTAAGGTAGGCCAGAATTATCTTTATCCCCATTCTGAAGATGTAAGGGATGAGTGAGCATCCCTTGTCTAAGGCTACCTAGTGTGCTCATAGCTGAGGCAAGATTTGAGCCAGGGACTTCAGTATGCCAGTTCTGAGACAGAAAGTAGCCTGTTGATTTATTTCCTTTCATTTCCTATAAGTTATTCACTCTTCTTATTCCAGAGGGAGTTGCATGCCAGCCAGTGGACCACAAAGGCCTCAAAGAATGAATTTGAGTTGCTGGCGTCACTGGAAATTCTGGAAGAGCGACTCGTGTGAGTATAGAACCACAGGGAAGAGATGAATGGATATGTGCATTCTTGTACAGACTAGAGACTACAGGGTATCTTGAACAGGTGGCCTATGTGATTGCAGGTGTCTATTCCGCCACAACACATTCCATTTTTAAACAAAAATAGGACGCAGGTGGCGCTGTGGTCTAAACCGCTGAGCCTCTTGGGCTTGCCGATCGGAAGGTCGGCGGTTCGAATCCCCGTGATGGGGTGAGCTCCTATTGCTCGGACCCAGCTCCTGCCAACCTAGCAGTTTGAAAGCACACCCAAAAGTCCAAGTAGATAAATAGGTACCGCTCCTGCGGGAAGGTAAACGGTGTTTCCATGCGCTGCTCTGGTTTCGCCAGAAGCGGCTTAGTCATGCTGGCCACATGAGCTGGAAAAACTGTCAGCAGACAAACGTTGGCTCCCTTGGCCAGTAAAGCAAGATGAGCGCCGCAACCCCAGAGTCGTCCACGACTGGACTTAACTGTCAGGGGTCCTTTACCTTTACCTTTAGTGATATGTGAGTTCTCATGTGGTTTTGAAGTGCTAGGAATAAAACCTCTCCTGTAGGTTTTAGAGACTTGAAATGCACTAATCAGGTGTGGATTCTTACATAGGTTGCAGTAATATTGGCTGTTAGGAACATTTTTGGGGAGTGAAGAAGCAAGAGAAAATGTATTTTTCACAGTAGGAAGCGACCAGCTAGAGTAAATCAAATTAGTGTTACTGGTTTCTTGCCTGGTCAGGGCTATGAATTCTTTCTGACACCTACTCTTTCAGAGAGGCTGAAAAGCGAGCACAGCAAGCTGAGGAAAAATCTGAAGTCCTTCATGAGGACTTGGAAGAAGCTCTGGCAAAAATCCAGAACATGGAGGGTGATCAACCAAAGCTGAAGGACTCTGAACCAAAAGAAACAAAACTCAAAGCAGGTATGGCTAAAGACTTGAAAGGTGGAATTGCAGGCTCTAAAAAAATGCTCTGGAATTTTAAGGGCAATTTCATGCACCACACGTTTAGGCGTACGTTTGAAAACATAAAATGGGAATGTGATAAACTGGTTTGCAGGCTCAGGTGCGTTCAAGGTACAAATGTGTCGGAGAACCAGGATTGCCTGCACTTGCATCTCAAGCGTACATTTGGGTGGTATAATTGAGTATGCTGCTGCTGCTGCGAAATGGCTCAAAATAGACAAAACAGGCATAGGGAAGTCACGTGTTGCACGTCTTGCTGAGCTGTGCCATTTCAGACTATGTGTATTATATTTCCATGCTGCCTACCACACAATGGGGAAAAGATGTACAGGAAGTGTGCTTTTGGAGGAGAGCGGAGAACATTCCCAGATACAGGTTGTGCTAAATACGTTGTGCTAGCGCAATGGGGTTCCTCCTCCCCTTGACATCCCCAAATCTGCTCTGGAAAGGTTGAGGGGAACTAGAGGGCAGGCTCTGGCAGAATGCTTGGCTTGCCACTACTTTGGATACAACCCACCATCTTCCCCCCTCTCCACCCGTAGTCAGAAATGGAATGTTACTGCAGAAGTTGTCCCAGATGCCTTTCTGTTCCTTTGTTTCTGCTCTTAGTAAGTAACTATGTGTAGCCACTTCCCCATCATTACTACTCCCTGAAAGTTGCAAGAATCAAAATGCTAGGCTGTACCTAAGGCAGGCTGGGGAGAGAGATGGTTTGCTGATTGAAGGTCTTTTCATTCCCCCCCCCCTCAGTAACAGCAGGCTGTTTATTTCTCCATTTAAAAATGGTAACGTGAGAATTAGCTGACTTGCCCAGTCCACCTCCTGAGTCTAATAGGGGAATCCTTTCCACATGGGCAACAAACAGAGGCCTAGTTCACACCTGTGTATCAGTTGCTTGATTTATCTGTTCTTGATTTATCTGTTCTTGATGACTGGCAGCTGTCACCTGGTCTGCCCAGGAGGGTGAGGTAGTAGACTGGACTGTGCCACTACAGACAGCAGCCAGGAAAATCACATTTTTGGTTGTTCTTTATTATAAAGTGTATCCTGTAAGCAGAATGTTAGCACAGCAGGGAATGGACTAATCTAGAACTTTTCTCCCTGGTGTGCTAGGTTTCCACTTTCAGAAACCTATTCCAAACTTAAAAATAGGAAGCGTAATGCTGGTGGTCAACAAAAGAGGTTTAAAGACTGTCTCAAAGCAAAGCTTTAAAAATGTATTATAAACACTAACAAATGGTGAACACTTGCCTGTGAGCGCTCCAATTGGAGAACAGCCTTTACCAAAGGTGTCATGGGCTTTGAAGACACTCAAACTCAGGACGCAAGGGAGAAACGTGCTAAAAGGAAGGCAAATCCACACCGTGATCAACTCCCACCTGGAAACCAATGACCCCACTGTGGAAGGACGTGGGGATCCAGAATTGGCCTCCAGAGTCACTTACGGACTCACTGTTGAGACCGTGTTCATGGAAGACAATCTTACTCAGCTACGAGTGATCGCCAAAGAAGAAGAAGACCATTCTTCCATCTGCATTGTTAAAGTGGCACAACCCATTATGCATACTCAATCTGCTACATGTGCAGCTCTGGCCTGAATAGGTGATGTTTCTGTTGAAAAGCAGTGTGTTGTGGGGTGAAAGGAAAGTTCTTCATTGCTTAATAATGTCATAATTCACTTGATGCTGCAGTCATGAAGTAATGAAGATGCATGTTACGAACCAACCCAGGGAGCTGAAGAAGCAAACTGCATTGCACTGGCTAAGAATGTGAGCAGGGAAGTCCCTAGTTGAACTCTTACTTTTATCAGCCTAAGCTGCTCATCTGCAGCGTGATACTGATCGTATCAGGATTGTTGATTTACTTTGAACAAAGTACTGTGTACATGTCAGAGATCAGTGTGTCTTAGATCATTGAAATAAGTGGGGTTGAGCACACAATGCTCTGTTGGAATATTCCCATTATGGATGAGGTTCCCACTGAGAACAGGTATACTTATGAAATGTGAACATGACAAACATGGGTTTGTGGATGCATATGCTGTTCATAACCATTCTTTGGGCAGCTGGGTTTGGTCTTGATTCCCTCAAGGCTATGCTTGGGCTGAAGCCTGGACTTGTCGCAGAGTAGAGTATGAGGTTTCTCTGAGCTACTAGTTCTCATATTGTCTAGGTGTTGACAATGTAAGTGTGTAAGTGCTTCTTGCTGTGTATCTGTCGTTGCAGAAGTTGTCGTTAAGGAACAAACTGAATCACCTTCACAGCCCAGCACTCCTAAGCCACGAACGAAGAAATTCCCCAAGCCCAAGCGCTGAAGAAGAGGCTGACCTCCAGAAGGCCTTTGGCTCCTGCTTGTAGCTGGCACTGGACACAGATGGAGGGTTGTGCATTAGTGGCTACTTGGAATTCTCCCAGCTCTGTTAAACTATTGGTTCAGTACATGGAAAGGAGTTAACTCAACCAAGTGGGATTGATTCCCAGTTTCTGTTATTTATATAGAACATATTCAAGGTCTAGGTTAGAGTTGCCCTGATATTTCACTGTATTTACCTATACAGGTTGAATTGAAGAATAACTCAATAGGAAATATTTGGGGTTTTTGTTTGAACTCCCCCCCCCCAAAAAAGAAAAGAACACTCGATCCGTCTTAGGAGTTTTTCACTAGTAGATGCATCGGGAGTGTCTTAGACCAGAGGCTTTAGTATCAGGTAATTACTTGGCATGGGACTCGGGTGGCGCTGTGGGTTAAACCACTGAACCTAGGGCTTGCCCATCAGAAGGTCGGCGGTTCGAATCCCCACTACAGGGTGAGCTCCTGTTGCTCAGTCCCAGCTCCTGCCAACCTAGCAGTTTGAAAGCATGTCAAAGTGCAAGTAGATAAATAGGTACCGCTCTGATGGGATGGTAAACGGCGTTTCCGTGCACTGCTCTGGTTCACCAGAAGCGGCTTAGTCATGCTGGCCACATGACCCAGAAGCTGTACGCTGGCTCCCTCGGCCAATAAAGCAAGATGAGTGCTTGCAAGATGAGTGCTGCAACCCCAGAGTCGTCCGCGACTGGACCTAACGGTCAGGGGTCCCTTTACCTTTACTAACTTGGCATGATTCCCTTCCCTCAAGTTCTCTAGTACAGTCATACCTTGGGTTAAATATGCTTTGGGATGAATATTTTTGGGTTGCGCTCTGTGGCGACCCATAAGTAACGGAAAGCGTTACTTCCGGGTTTCGCCGCTCGCGCATGCGCAGACGCTCAAAATGACGTCTCCCAAGCATAGCACAAGGTGAATGAACAAGCCCAGCCTTCCAAAGAGCAGGGAGGGATAGTTCCCTAATCTCATGCAGGTATTGGAATTGACAGAAGCAGTGAGAGACTTCCACTGTTCCTGGCTACTCATAAAGCCTGAAGTAAACAGAAAGAAGACTCTTCTAGCTGTGGAATCTTCTGCAAAGGGCAGGCTATTCACTCACATCACACCATGCTTTGGAGACACTTAGAACTAGCCAGATGGAATCTAACTGCTTCTGAGACACTCTTACCTTATCACAAGATGCGATCCTCATTGATTACTTCACCCAGACCCTGTACCTGTGCTGGAGGACTCGGGGAAGGGGAAGGCCCTACAGTTTCTCCTCAAACTTGGGTTCTCAGCTGTTGTTGGACTACAACTCCCATCAGCTAGCAGGACCAACAGTCAGGGATGATGGGACTTGTAGTCTCTATTATGAAGCGAGAGACTCCCTCACAACTTCCAAGTTCTCTGTGAGAGGGAGGGTCACGGCTGCTGTCCTTTTTCACAAGTCATCAGGAAGAGATTGGCGGTTGCTAATGGCACTTGTGAAACCCTGATCCTTTGTGAATGGAAGGTGACTTATCAAATATTTTAGACTGATCTGGTATCAGTACTTTTTCTGTCCCAACACTGCATCCGTTCTATAGCCTTTCCTGAAGAAATGTGTCTTCATAGGGGAACATATTTTGCCCCTTCGTTGAACTGTCTTCTCCCTCATTGCTACCCCATTCTTCCTTCAGGGGGAAATATGAGCTAGCATGGTATTTTGAGCAGGAAAGAAGAGTAAGCCAAAGTTTGGCTGTGCACACCTGTTCATGGCATTGTAAAATCATGGCCAAAAGACGCCATCTAGCAGAAATGAGCAGAAATGCAGCTTGATTTATTTAAGCACGTTCCACTTTCCTTTCTGCAGAGAACATAGGAAGCTGCTTTGTATAATTGGTTCATCTGACCGGTGCCAGATCTAGATCGGTGCAGGCAGTTTCCTGACACAGGGCGTTGAGCTGAATGGTTGCAAAATAGCAGTGTTACTGTAATGGTTCTAGGGGTTGCTCATGCGTAAGCCGGTGCAAACACCTGGTTGGGTTGCCTGAGTGAACCTTTTTTGTCCGGACAGCCACTCACCCATGGCTGTCTCAATCGCTGGCAGAATCCGTCAGTGGGCGTTTCTTAAACTTCTTCCAGCAAAGAAGCTCTTTGACGCCTAGTCTCCTCCTACTTTCTCTGCGCGAAAGCCTTCTGCGCAAGGAGGGCCTAGGCAGCGGAGGACCCTTACTCTCCCCGCTGGTCCCCGGCAAGGAGTCATGGGACCGCCTCGCCGCTTCCCCCATCTGCCCCCCTTCTCCACTAGTGCTACGCTGATTCTCTTCCCCAGAAGATGGGCTGCCTCTCCCAATCCCGGGACGCTCTCCGGAATCCCTCTGGATTTTGCTCTCTCCCTCCGGCACTGATGGCAGTTCCCTGACAGTTACTAATACCTGTATTTACTTGGTTGCCTACTCACAGTTAAGCCCTGGTCAGACAGGCGATTGAGTTGCCACAACTATGACATAGTGCACTTGAGAGCATGTGCAGAACAGAAGGCGAGGGAGGGGAGAGAAATACTGGAGGAGGCACTAAATTTTGTTTTTGCTCAGGACAGCATACTACCAAAGTCTGCCCCTGATCTGAAGAAGAAGAAGAAGAAGAGTTTGGATTTGATATCCCGCCTTTCACTCCCCTTCAGGAGTCTCAAAGCGGCTAACATTCTCCTTTCCCTTCCTCCCCCACAACAAACACTCTGTGAGGTGAGTGGGGCTGAGAGACTTCACAGAAGTGTGACTGGCCCAAGGTCACCCAGCAGCTGCATGTGGAGGAGCGGAGACGCGAACCCGGTTTCCCAGATTACGTGACTACCGCTCTTAACCACTACACCACACTGGTGTAGCATTCTCTCTTTTCAGTGGCAACAGCTCTCTTGAATCACAGGCAGAAGTGTCTTCTCTTCTGTTCCCCAAGAGCCTTTTAATTGGAAATGCATGAAATGGCTGCACCACTGAGCTATAGGTGATCCATGTGCTGCTCAGTTGGAGACTTCATTTAAAATGAGATTAATATAGATGCTGGAGGAAATGCAACATCACTCGGGCTGGAGTGCTTTTCCTCCCAAACTGCTTTGGTTGCTGCAGCTTTAATCCTGCCCCAAAAGCTGGGCACCTGTAATGAAACATCAGCCTCCTTTCGATCATAGGGAAAATTTATGCCAGCTTTTTGTTGACGAAACTATTGCGATGGGTAGATGAGACTAACCAGATTGGCCACGAACAAGCAGGGTTCAGAATTAAACGCTCTACAACTGATCATGCGATAGTTCTTTACCATCTGGCACGGAAGTACTCCTCCCCTCCCTGGGGCTACTTGTGTGCTGCCTTCTTAGATCTTAAGGCAGCCTTTGACAGTGTTCCTAGAAATATCCTTTGGGAGAAACTTGCGAAACAGGGCATCGATAGAAGACTCTTATGGCTTATAAGTCAGCTCCACGAAGGTACCTTTGCCAGAGTGAGACTTACTCCTGCGGGCGACCTTACAAATTCGATACCAATAAACAAGGGAGCCAATTCAATCTATTCATCAGTGACATGCGAGCACCCCTAGTCAACGTATCACCAAGTACACACGCGCCTAGACTAGCGGATTACCGCTGTCCACTCCTTTTATATGCGGACGACGCGGTAATTCTATCTTATACACGTGTTGGACTAACCAGAGCTCTGAAGATCTTTGCTACGTATTGTCAACTCAACCAATTAACCATCAACCATGCTAAATCTAAGATTCTGATTTTCGCCAGAAGTCGGAGATTATACGAATGGAAGCTTGGTGGAGCAAAAATAGAGCAAGTCCTAAAATTTCAATACCTAGGAGTTATTTTTCAATACAATTTGGGGTGGAAAGCACAAATTCAACACCTCCTTAACAAGGCCAAAACTCTGTCATATGCGCTCCTCCGATTTTTCTTTTCGGATGGAGCTTTGCATGTCCCCTCGGCCCTAAAGGTGTTCAAGGCAAAAGTGGTTCCCGTGCTTACTTATGCTGCCCTGCTCTGGGCCGTGATGACAGACCTTGCTCCTCTTGAGACTCTGCAAAACCAATTCCTACGTCGGCTCCTAATGCTCCCCCTGTGCGTAAGCAACGCAGCCATGCGACTAGAATTGAAGATCGCATCCTTAGAAACTTGCCTGTGGAAGCAAGTCTTCAATTATTGGTTATCATTGTGGCATAGATTACCAGACCATTACCTTGTCCAATGCTTATGGCGAGATGAATTCTCCAGCCTTTGGACTAGTAGAATTCATGCCAAACTCCTGAGCTATGGAATCTCTCCCTTAGATTCCCTAAAACTAGATCAAATCACTGCTCAAAGACTGATCCGCCAAAAACTGGATGACATCGATTTACAGCGAAATTATATGCTGGGGGGAGGTGTCTGTTCGCCCCAGAACATTGGTATCACTTTAACATACTGCGTTCCATCATACCTCTCCTCCCTCTCGACTGTTGCCCATAGGCTGGCCTTCACCAAAGCGAGGTTTAACGTTTTTCCCTCCAATGTCCTGAGACATAGATTCTCAAAGGGCCAAGCCTCCGCCATGTGCGAATGTGATAAGGAGACGCTGGAGTCGCTTCAGCACATTATGTTCACTTGCCCCTTATTCAAGGTGCCACGGGCAAATTTGTTGGGATCAATCATACAGAAACTAGAGGGTACCCCACCAAAATTCCACCTTGCCCAAATCTTGCAGGATAAGGATACCCACACGACCCTGAAAGTGGCTAGGTTCCTGGTCGCTGTCCTTACCCAAAAGTGTTGCCAAGGAGCACCACAAGCTAATTAAGGCGTAGTATGCCATTCCATCTTATAGTATTTTATTGTTATAGTAGTGTTTTAGCGGCTGTTTTTTCCCACGTGCACAAGCTGTTATTTATGTCTTGTTTTTATCTGTATGGGCCTACGGCCGTAATAAATTATTATTATTATTATTATTATTATTATTATTATTATTATTATTAAGACAAGCGAGGGACCATGTTTCTATGGTGGTAGGAGGGAGGAGCCTTGCAATAAAATAATAATAATAATAGTAATAGTAATAATATTTATACCCCGCCCATCGGGCTGGGTTTTCCCAGCCACTCTGGGCGGCTTCCAACAAAATATTAAAATATAATAGTACATTAAAAGCTTCCCTAAACAGGGCTGCCTTCAGATGTCTTCTAAAAGGAAATATATAGGAAATTATAGGAAATAATGCCTGTTTGCTTATTTTAGAAATATTTTTTAATACCAGAGTCCAGTGCCGAAGGGCACTCTACCCACTAAAATTGTTAAAAGAAGAAAGGAAATTTGCACATTCAGAATATTATATTTATTATTATTATTACTTTAAATATATAATAGGCTGCTTTTCAGCCCAGAGTCTCCAAGGGTGATGTTACAAAGTTCACATAATATCAGAGCACATAAAAACCACAAAAATACTAAAACAAGTAGCAGTGAGGCTGAAAATAAGAACAGCAAACAAAATTTACCATTCTAAAAGCTCTTAGCAAGAGCTGATCAAGTAAGAAGGTTCCACCTGACGCTGAATATGCCTCGGATTTAGCACATATTAGATGAATTTGTTGAATAGCTTGAGTTTCTTCTTTTGCAGAATTTGCCATTTTGTGTTCAAAGTTTTTCTTTTGTTTTGATGGGAACAATAGAGCAGAACAAGGGCTAAGCTCAAGTTGTGTCTGTGAGGAAGCCCCACTCCGGATTTCCTGTGTTTTCCTTCCGCTCGGTAGAAACCACCCATTTGTTTTCTTTGCTCCTTCCACTAAATCGTCTCTACTGAGTCTGAGACTCTTGGGCTGCTGATGGAACTGCCAGCCTGCATTGTCCAGGCCCAGCCCAATCCTTGTCCCTCTGCTGAAAGAGACACAGATGGTGTCCCACCTCTGTTGGCTTTAACGATAGGCGGGAAGGGAGGGCTACTCCCTGAGCCAATTAACAATTAAAGCAAACAGACAGCAAAGAGCTTTCGCAGCAAATTCCCAAACTTCGTTTGTGCTGTGCTGCTCACTTTCACTCTGTGAACTGCCTCAGGCAGGACACACCATTTTCAGGCCCAAGGAGGTGGGAGGACTGGCCTTAAGCTTCTCCCCTTCCACCACCACCACTTCTTATCTTCGTATCTTGCAATGGTACCTGCCTTTCGAAATAGGGACAAGGAACGGAATGACTAGAGAACAGGAACGCCCAACGGATGAGCTTATTATCCAGCTCTTCATCCAAGATGTTAAAAGGAAGCATGCATTAACTTTCTCCGTCCCTGTTGTTGTTGTTTATTAATTTAGTTGTGTCTGTCTCTTTGTGACTCCATGGACCAGAGCACGCCGGGCACTCCTGTCTTCCACTGCCTCCCGCAGTTTGGTCAGACTCATGCTGGTAGCTTCAAGAACACTATCCAACCATCTCGTCCTCTGTCGTCCCCTTCTCCTTGGGCCCTCCATCTTTCCCAACATCTACACCCCTTTTAATCTTGATGACATGGCTCTGCAAGGTAAAGTGTTGTTGTTGTTGCTTAGTCATGTCCGACTCTTTGTGACCCCCTGGACCAGAGCACACCAGGCACTCCTGTCTTCCACTGCCTCCCACAGTTTAGTCAAACTCATGCTGGTAGCTTCGAGAACACTGTCCCACCATCTCATCCTCTGTCGTCCCCTTCTCCTTGTGCCCTCCATCTTTCCCAACATCAGGATCTTTTCCAGGGAGTCTTCTCTTCTCATGAGGTGGCCAAAGTGTTGGAGCCTCAGCTTCACAATCTGTCCTTCCAGTGAGCACTCAAGGCTGATTTCCTTCAGAATGGATAGGTTTGTTCTTCTTGCAGTCCATGGGACTCTCAAGAGTCTCCTCCAGCACCATAATTCAAAAGCATCCATTCTCCGGCGATCAGCCTTCTTTATGGTCCAGCTCTCACTTCCATACATCACTACTGGGAAAACCATAACTTTTACTATACGGACCTTTGTTGGTAAGGTGATGTCTCTACTGAGCAATTGTGACTGGTTCAGGGTCACCCAGTGGGCTTTTCAGCAGAATAATAATTTGAACTCGGTATTGGATTTTAACTGGGAATAATATCACATGGGGGTAGTTAGATACCTAGTAAGCTTTGACTGTGCATCTAAAAATATAATGTGGAAAGAAACAAATACACATTTAAAAAAACAGGGCTGGGATGCACTCCCCCCACACAGCTAGGACTGGCTGCAATTCCCTGTTTTATACACTTGGTGGCAAAGCAGCCGCCCTCATCATATGTAGCCCAGCTGCTGACCTCTCAGTTCAGGAGTTTAAAAGTTTAAGCAGATTTAATTACAGGGGGCCCAATAGAGGATCAACCATGATTACATCAGCTACAGTTTGAAATGCAGATTCTTCTGCCGAATTCCTGTAGTGGAGTGGCAAAATGTTTTCAGACCAAGGGCCACATTGACTCATAAGCAGCCTCCAAGGGGCCGCATTCCAGTAGTGAATGGGACCCAGGGCAAACGCGGGCAGAGCAACAGCTACGAATTTTGCCTTCATTCAGCAGGCAGTTCCTACACAGACTAACATCCCCTCTCTCACGCTCCATCCAGGTGAGTTCAAGGGCACATTTCAGCCAGGCAAAAACTCTTCAGAAGGGTGCAAAGCAGGTGGGTACGAATTATGGACTAGGCAATGGGTTACGGCCTGAGGAGCTAGACAGAGAGGCCTAGAGGCTGCCCCTGGCTTAGTCCTACAACATTGGGGAATCCTTCGCCTTTGGAGCCTCTGGGTTGCTGGCGACATCTGAAGAGCGGTTGCAGCCTGTGGATTTCATGTTGTCTCCTGATGAAGGATTCATGAGGTCAAGGGGGAAAGGAAGAATAAAGGTGGACGGCTTCTCTGCAGACAGGCTTTGCAGCATGTGAAGGTAGCGGAGCTGGAGGGCGGCTGGTGTGTGGGAAAGCACCTCTGCTGCCACCTTCAGCGATTCGGAAGCAGCCCTTTCTCCTTCAGCAGCTATGACCTAGAACACAAGGTATTTAGAAGATCTTCCTTTGGGGCAGGAGGCAACGAAGCTTTGCTCAGAGTAGACCCCTTGATATCAATGGGACTAACTTTGATGGGTTCATTAATCTCAATGGGTCTACCCTGAGTAAAACTTTGTTGAGTACTGCCCGTGGTAATGGTGCCCTTCAGTGTTGTAGAAGCAACGCTGTTCGTCAGCTAACGAAAACAGGTTCTGCACAGCACTTAAAATAGTGCTACGTTGATTGCTCACCCTCAAGGCCAAAAACCACCTCTAATGTTTCCTCAGAAGCAAGTTCAACTGAGTAAAAGCCCTCCAGTGTTAATTAGATGCTTATTATTTGCAGGTTCTGGGCGTTTGTTTCTTCCTGAGGTAATTTCCTCTTATTAGCATTTGTTCCTAGTCTGAGGGCAGGGAAAAGTGATTTATTTCCTTGCATCCCCCCCCCTTTTAGTAAAATAGCACTGTTTTCCTATAAAAAATAATAAAATGGTGTGGGGGGGATAATGAAAAGAAACTTGTAATTAATTCCTACCACAGGGGAACAACTGGCTTATAAGGGACAGCATCCGGACAATATCTTATTCAAGTGTCAGCCCATACTCCCCTGTCAATGGATTTGGATTTTCCCAATCTCTGGATAATCTATTAAAGGAAGAAAAGTCAATATAAAGTCACTTATTATCTGACTTTATATTGGATGTTTTGAAGTGTGTTACATGTGGTGATATTTTCCTGTGTGCCACTTATCGCTTCAATTTCCATTTTGTTTCCGACAGCCCAAAGGAAAGCATGCAGGGTTAGCGTGGAAGAAATTTATTTCGTTCTTGTGCTGCGTAGAATTGAAACAGTCTGGAGCTTCCATTTTCCAGTGCAGCTCCCAAACAGCCTTCATGTTGTACCTCCTCCATCTCTTAGGTTTCCAGCCAAAGGAAATGGATTTACATTAAGCACCTATAAATTAACTAGTGCAAACGGGAAGGGCTCATTCCTTTAGATCAGGAGTCCCCAAACTCGGCCCTCCAGATGTTTTGGGACTACAGTTCCCATCATCCCTGACCACTGGCCCTGTTAGCTAGGGATGATGGGCAATGTAGTCCCAAAACATCTGGAGGGCCGAGTTTGGGGGTGCCTGCTTTAGATTAACAAAAGCTGGATAACCAACAGAATTAGTTTGGACCAGTGACCCACTCCCGTGTGCTGTGAGATGCAGGCAGAACCATGACCAGCGCTTGTCTGATTAGACCTGAAGAGAAGCAAGCTTGGGAGGACAGCATCTCTCTCCCCTAGCTCCCTCCTGCCCAGAGCTTCCAGTAATAAAAACATACCGTGTCCGGGTATTGCCTTACCCTCACTTTGGCCTGTCTCTGGGCTTCGGCTTGTGCAGCCAGGGACTCCTGAAGCTCTGTTGGCAACCGCACATCTTTACTGAAATTAATGAAATTAATGAAATCTGGGACTGCAGACCCAAAGTGGAAACAGCGTACAGTCATACCTCATGTTACGTTTGCTTCATGATACGTTTTTTCAGGGCGTGTCCGGCGGCGACCCGGAAGTACCAGAAAGGGTTACTTCTGGGTTTCGCCGCTCGCGCATTCGCACAAACACCAAATCACACGCACCTGCGCAGATACAGTGCTTCAGGTTGCGGGCTTTCCATGTTGCGAACGGGCCTCTGGAACGGATCCCGTTCGCAAGCAGAGGTACCACTATAAATGATTTTCTGTTTAAGAACACAAAAAGAGCCTGGCTGCTGGATCAGACCAATGGCCTATCTGGTCCAGCGCCCTGTGGGAAGCAGGACCTGAGCATGTCAGCACCCTGCCCACCTGTGATTGCCAGCAGCTGGTATGCAGAGGGTGGAGGGGAAATATAGCCACTGTGGTTGGTACAACCACTTAGCTCAGGAAGGAAACTTTGTACTGCACCGGGGGGGGGGGGGAGAGTGCTAGCTGTAGCTGGCCAGCTAGTTACCAGATTAAATGGGACCTTTGTCTTGGGTGCCAGCTGAAAAGCCAGTCACTAGTAGAAAAAGACAGTCACGGAACCAAGAAATTGCACAAAACAAATTAAATAAAGGTTTAAAAAAGTTTAAGGTAAAAATTAGAAAAACCTAGAATTGAACAAAACCTTAATAAGGCTTTGTTCAAGTCTAGGTTTTTCTAATTTTTACCTTAAGCTATTTGATTTTTATTATTTAGTTTATTTCTATAAGATAATATTTCTAGTTGGTTACTTCTCGTTTCAAGGATTTTCACGGTATTTCATTTGTTTTGTGAAAAGCCAGTCACTGGCTGAATATCCCTCTCGTTGCCACTCCTGAGTGGGCCTACTCATTTGGTAGCAACTCTAGCGACATTTACATTGGCAGTGCGATGTATCCCTGTGTCAGATTCATTCTCATTTGTTCTATCAGGAAAGTGGACATTTGCCATTGCTGTGGGAATGCCCTGAAGGAGTTTTAAATGGCCCTAGGATGTCCTCCGTGGCTGCATAAATACACAAACACTTCCCGTAGCTCTGGAATCAAGAACCTGTTGCCCTCCCACTGTTGCTGGACTCTGGCTCCCACCAACCCAATAAAACCTCAGCTTTTTTCATCCTGTTCCACTTCCCCAGCAGGATTGCAGAAGCAGCAGAAAACTGACAGACCAGGAAGGCTGAGCAGTACATCTGGTTCACAGCTGCCTTTTCTGGATGGCGCCAAACTGATTCAGTGCTGGGATCAGGACAGGAGGCAATTCTTATTCTGCCCCCACTGTGACCAGTGAGAAGACACCCAAGGCTGCCTGGCTGCCAGAAGGGATGGGAGTAATTGGCCAGAGCCCTCCCTTCCCCGCTCTTGGTGGGGCTGTGGAGCCAATTGCCACCTGGCAAGGAGAACGCCTCTCAGACTTGAGGATATCATAGCAAAATGGGAGCTCCTCAAAAGTTTAGTCCAAGGTGACTCTAAACAAATGGAGAGCTGGTCAGCTGTAGCCTTTCTGGCCATATGTAGATCCATAAAACTGCAGGAACGGGGTAACTTTTGGTGCGCTCAGCTGCCAGTTTTTAGTTTTGGTGCTGTTTCTGTTCAAACAGGTTTCTGAAGTGCTACAAATCTGAACAAGAACAATGGGGAGATGTTCTAACAAACTTTCTGGCCTCCAGTTTCAGACTTGTTCAAAGGAACCTAAAGCTGTTTATTTTTCCAGCCCGTGGGATAAATGCTGATAACTTTTATCTCCTTGCTGATAACCTTGATCTCAATTGTGTCTTTAATTGAGTTTAATTGACCCAACAGCGCTGGCTCATTCAGCAAAATTCTCTTTCTCATTCATCTGTCTAACAATCCTGAGTCATGATTGTCCTATTTCTTATACTTAAAATGAGTGTTATTTGCCCTGAAGAAACTAGTGGTTTCATGGGCCCCATAATGGGCTCACATTAGTGACTGGGCATCGTCTGTCCTGCCTGGTCTCTTCATCCAAACACTCTCCCTAAACCGTGCTTGGAGAAGGCCCCATGTGACATTTGGCAGTGAAAAAACTACGTTTCATGGCGCCCCACAATATGAGCCCTCAACACCCTTACCTGCAGGGTAAAGATTTCGCCAAAAATATGACATTATCCGATTAACTCCAAAGCGGTGCCAAACTCCAGGAAGAGCCCATGTAAAAATATGTTTCACAGCTCCCCCCCAAAAAAAAATGAGCCATCAGCACACTAAACCGTAGTTTCAAGATTTCGCCAAAAATCTGGGGTTGTCTGTAGAAATGAAAAATCACGGGAGACGAGAGAGGCAGGTGTAACATGAGGCGTCTGTCAGGGCGGGCCTTGAGAGCCTCTTTTATTGAATATTACAAGCATTGCCACAGGTGGGCCTGTGGCTGATTGGTTGATACATACACAAAGAAACTTGTGATTGGTTAACATAACTACTAAGGCGGGAATTACATGTGAGAGGTGGGGATTACATGTGATCATTTATCATTGATGGAGTAAAGGCTGGGAATCGGAGCTAGAGCTAGACAGGCATGAAGCCTCCTAATTGAATTGTAACTAGAGATTAATATGGCACAAACAATATAACAATCAGGTTCTGTAGATGTAGTCAGCTAGGCATGGAGAGCAGGTACAGTTTGTTTTCCATGAGCTTAGGATGTCTGTTACTAATGATTGATCATAGCATGTAACAATCTAACAATCAAGTTCTGTAGATGTGGTCAGCTAGGCGTGAAGAGCAGGTTCGTACAGTGTGTGCAAAAGCAGGGAAAAGCCTACAAGCAAAACTTCTCAGAAAGCATGAGAAAAGAGGAGCAAGGCTTCCCCAAAATGGAGCAGTTTGTGCAGAAAGAGACCAACAGTTATGTGCAGAAAGACTTCCCTTTAGTTGTCCGACTAACTCCAAAGCAGAGCCATATGCTGTAACAAGGCCCCATGCAACATTTGGCAGTGAAAACACTATGTTTTCCTGCACCCCACAAAATCAGCCCTCGGCGCCCTAACCCTCAGGATCAAGATTTTGCCAAATATCACAACTGGAGAAAGACCTGTTGCATAATGTAAAAGTGCTGTCTAAAATGTATAAGATATTACGGGAAAGGGATTCCTGTGCCGAGCACTGGCAAAATGGCCCGTGCAATGTTTAGCAGTGAAAACCGCATGTTTCACAGCGCCCCACAAAATGAGCCTTTGGCGCTCTATTTTTTTTCTTTCTTTTTTTATGATAATATTTATTAGTTTTCCAACAAATTGAACACAACACTGCAAAAAACCAAAAAAGAAAAAAACATACAATAATACAATACAATACAATACAATACAAAAAAACTGCAAAACACTAACATACAACTAACAAAACAAAACAAAAACCATTTAAAACACAGTCCAATTTCAATATCTTATCTTTCTTTCACTAATTTCCACGACCTCCTCACACCTCCCTTTTTGTATTCCACTTCTATTAATTGTTTCAGCAATTCCTTTCCATCTTCCTCTGTTTTCTATCCTATAATTGTCTTAACACATTCTAACCTTATTTTTCCCTTTAATGCTCTAATAATCTATTTACACTGGTGCCTCGCAAGACGAAATTAATTTGTTCTGCGAGGTTTGTCGTCTTGCGAATTTTTCATCTTGCGAAGCACGGTTAGTGGGACATTCCCGCGCTCTCCGGCCCGAGAGCGACGGTGGGGGCGACATCAGGCCCACGGCTGCTTCGGCTGCCTTCTAGCCGCTCCCTTGGCTAGTGGTTTCATGAGGGCAGGGAAACCTGCAGAGAGTGCAGCAAATGCGCCTTCCCCCTCCCCCCGCCGCCGCCGCAGCAGCAGGCCCGGGCTGGCCAATGAAGAGGGATGCACCTGCAGAGCAGCTGAGCTGGTGCAATTCTCTGCACCTCAACACCACCACCGCCCCCCGCCTCCACTACGGCAAGGAGCTGCTGCAATGGAAGGGCCGCACAGGAGCGCATGCACTCCCGTCTGCTGCGGGGGCTCCGCACAGAGGCATTGCAGCTAGATCGGATTCTGCCACGTCAGCCAAGAGCGGCCGCCAACCTGATCTCAACTTGGTGCTGGTCCGCGCCGTTCTCCTGAGCCGCCGACCACCTCGAATTGAGGTCATCGACTTCCAACCTCAGAGAGGCATTCTGAATCACGTGCTCGCTAATGGACTGCTTCCCTCCCTCAGGGACATGGCAATGGATTCAGTAGACTGGTGGATACTGGGGGGTGGGGGTGGGGATAGGTGGAGAATGACTTAATCCATAGCAGCAGCACATTTCAGGAGGGGGGGAAGGCTGATCGAAGAAGGCTGATCGCCAAAGAATTGATGCTTTTGAATTATGGTGCTGGAGGAGACTCTTGAGAGTCCCATGGACTGCAAGAAGATCAAACCTCTCCATTCTGAAGGAAATCAGCCCTGAGTGCTCACTGGAAGGACAAATCGTGAAGCTAAGGAAACAAACTTGCAAGACGTTTTTGTCTTGTGAAGCAAGCCCATAGGGAAATTCGTCTTGCGAAGCAACTCAAAAAACGAAAAACTCTTTCGTCTTGCGAGTTTTTCGTCTTGCGAGGCATTCGTCTTGCAAGATACCACTGTATACTTAATTCCTTATAACATTTCTACTAAAGCCATATAACTTCATTCCAACATTTTTCTAACATTCATTAATTTTACAGTATTTATGTAAATAGTCTTTAAACTTTTTCCAGTCTTCTTCCACCGACTCTTCTCCCTGGTCTCGGATTCTGCCAGTCATTTCCGCCAATTCCATGTAGTCCATCAACTTCATCTGCCATTCTTCCCTGGTGGGTAAATCTTGTGTCTTCCAATATTTCGCGATGAGTATTCTTGCTGCTGTTGTTGCATACATAAAAAAGGTCTATCCTTTAACACCAATTGGCCGACCATGCCCAGGAGAAAGGCCTCTGGTTTCTTAAGGAAGGTATATTTAAATACCTTTTTCATTTCATTATAAATATCCCAGAATGCCTTAATCTTGGGCACGTCCACCAAAGGTCAAAGAATGTACCTTCAGTCTCATTACATTTCCAACATTTCTTATCGGGCAAATGGTAGATTTTTTGAAGCTTAACTGGTGTCATGTACCACCTATAAATCATTTTCATTAAATTTTCTCTTAAGGCATTACATGCCGTAAATTTCATACCTGTGGTCCATAACCGTTCCCAGTCAGCCATCATTATGTTATGTCCAACATCTTGTGCCCATTTAATCATAGCTGATTTCACCGTTTCATCCTGAGTGTTCCATTTCAACAGCAAGTTATACATTCTTGACAAATTCTTAGTTTTTGGATCTAACAATTCTGTTTCCAGTTTTGATTTTTCCACCTGGAAACCAACTTTTTTGTCCAATTTGTATACCTCCTTGTCCAATTTGTATGCCTCCACAAAATGAGCCTTTGGCGCTCTAACCGAAAACCTGACGTCATCCAATTAACTCTAAAGCAGCACCAAACTGTGGAAAATGACCCCCTGCAACATTTGGCAGTGAAAATAGATATATAAAAGTCAGTGCTTTCTACGGTTCAGCCATCAGGTGTAGCAATGCACAAAGATTAAAGCCACGATAGCCAGCTCTGAAAAGCTAGGGTGGTTTGTGTTTTCTGAGGCATGGCCATGAGGCTTGGAGTTAATGACTTGTAACACATCACAGTCATGTTGACACCATGAATCACGTTGACACGATTTAGCGCTACTACGCATGCGCGAGTGGCGAAACACGGAAGTAACCCTTTCCGGTACTTGCGGGTCGCTGCGGGACCCAACCTGAAAAAAGGTAACATGAAGCAAACGTAACATGAGGTATGACTGTACTGGAAGAAGCAAAGATCACCCGTGTCGAAGCAATGATTCTTCAACATTCTTCAACATCTACTTCATTGGGCTGGTCATGTTGTTCAGATGCCTGATTATTGTCTTCCAAAGCAACAACTCTATTCCAAACTTTAAAATGGAAAGTGTAATGCTAGTGGTCAACCAAAGAGGTTTAAAGACTCTATCAAGGCAAATCTTTAAAAATGTAGTATAAACACCGACAACTGGGAAACACTAGCCTGCGAGTGCCCCAATTGGAGAACAGCTTTTACCAAAGGTGTCATGTGCTTTGAAGACGCTCAAACTCAGGGCGAAAGGAAGACGTGCTAAGAGGAAGGCACGCTTGGCAAACCCTCACAGTGATCAACTCCCGCCCGGAATCCAATGTCCCCACTGTGGAAGGACGTGGGGATCCAGAATGGGCCTCCACAGTCACTTACGGACTCACTGTTAAGACCGGGTTGGCGGAAGACAGTATTACTCAGCTACAAATGATCACCAAAGAAGAACAGTATTTGAAAGAATGGATTCCATATACAGTGGTACCTCAGGTTAAGAACTTAATTCGTTCTGGAGGTCTGTTCTTAACCTGAAACTGTTCTTAACCTGAAGCACCACTTTAGCAAATGAGGCCTCCCGCTGCTGCCACGCCACCGGAGCACAATTTCTGTCCTCATCCTGAAGCAACGTTCTTAACCCGAGGTATTATTTCTGGGTTAGCAGAGTCTGTAACCTGAAGCGTATGTAAACCACGAGGTACCACTGTATCATTGAATTTGTCTATGGCAAGTCTGCGTTTATCTGCAGGTTGTTCATATGTTGTGAGTTTGTAGAGGTCTTCAATCCAATCATAGAAGGGAGACGCATTTTTATTTTTCCAACTCCCCAGTATCCGTCTTTTTGCTGTGGTAAGGGCACAGAGAGTCCACTCGTATTGCCCCTTTGTCAGGTTCCATGTGCTGGGTGTAGAATTCGAAAGGATATTTTGCTCTGTAAAGGTACATTTGGCCTCAGCGATGGGAGTCTAGCAATGAATCATTTAGCCAGTGCAATGGAGGAGGAAGAGGTTGAAAATGCGAGACTTACTGGCACCTGTAGCAGCAACAGCAGCTGGAGTGTGGCTTGCAGTGCCACCTGGTGGCCGACCTCGGAACTTCCATGCCCATCACAGATGTAAAGCTTTAGGCATGTGTTACGGAAACCCAACTGTTTCGCCTGGTGATGGCAACAGTTCCAAAAAGAAGCATTTTGCAGAAGTGTTTGCTCTGGGCAGCCGTGCTGTTCTAACCACAACTCCCTGCTGTTACTGACTGGCTACCAGCTGAGCCAAGCTGCCAGTCGCAGAATCTGGGAGAGCAATCCGGGTTGGATTTGACCAGGAGTCAGCAAACCTTTTCAGCAAGGGGCGAGTCCACTGTCCTTCAGACCTTGGGTGGGCGGACTATATATATATATATATTTTTTTTGGGGGGGGGGAATGAACGAATTCCTATGCCCCACAAATAACCCAGAGACGCATTTTAAATAAAAGCACACTTTCTACTCATGCAAAAAACACACTGATTCCAGGACCGTCAGATTTAAAAGGCAATTGGGCCAGATCCAGCCCCCTGGGCCTTAGTTTGCCTACCCATGTACAGTGGACGCTTGAGTTGCGAACGTGATCCGTGTGGGATGCACGTTCGCAACCCACAGTGGCGCATCTGCACATGCGCGGGTTGCAATTAGTCACTTCTGTGCATGCGCAAAGTGTGATTTAGCACTTCTGTGCATGCGCGACCCCCAAAAGCCAGAAGCGACTCGTTCCGGTACTTCTGTGTTTCGGCTTGTCCATAACCTGAAAAAACACAACCTGAAGCATCTGTAACCCGAGGTATGATTGTATTTGACTCTTTATTGCAAGAATCAAAAGCAGGACAAGGGAGACAAGCGATGCCAAAGGACGTCACAAGACCTGGAGGTAGCAGGTAGCAAAGGGCATTCCCCACCTCAGGAGGGGCTGGCATGGCATCCTATGGGGCCACGTGCAAAAATGTACTAGCACTCTTACATCTAACAACAACAATTTATTTATATGTCACCCATCTGACTGGGTTGCCCCAGTCATTCTAGGATCTGAACACGGGGGGGAAGGGGGGCGCTATAAATAAGTCAGAAATTAGATGGTTTTAACAACAGAAAAAATCCCAAGGGAGCAGAAAAGTCTATTGACATGCATGACCATGGCTGCGCAGTTATTATTGGGCCAGAGATGGAAAGAAGATAAAGTCGCCACCAGAGAAAAATGGCAGATCAAGTTGATGGACTAGGCCGAAATGGCAAAAATGACAAAAATTACTGGAAGTGTAGCACCCTGCTTGTGGTTAATGCTTAGCTGGAATGAAATATTCAACGCAGCAATAGAGAAATTAATAATTTATTTGTCAGACAAATAAATGAGAGACACAGTGGTATATGGTTACCAAAGCTCTGCCCCCCTCCAGCCCTGATGGCCAGCACTTAAATTTCCTCAGCCCAGCCCCCTTGCTCCTCCTTTGGCTGCCTCTGTCCAATCAGCCTGGTTGAAATTCCTATTGGCTGTTTGCTAGAACCAATCATAAAAGATACACCCATTTCCTATTACCTTTTATGGGAGACAAAGAGCTATATTTCCTTCTATCTATAAATGGCAAACAAGTAGCCATATATCTTACATTTACCTCGACCAGGCACCTTAATTATCAGATTATCTTTGGCCTATTGCCCTATTGCCCTATTCACTGCAAAACAGATGGCTAATTGTTCTAATTTTATCTTAAACAGAGATCTTGGGTTCACCTTCTCACACACCATCTATGAAATAAGAATCTAACATAAGAATCTAACATTTCTTACTTTCTAAATCCTTTGCATAATTACATTTAAGCCAATATATTTCATACATAACATATATAGATTTTTAGAAGAAAAAGGAACTTAGAGAACTTAGAGAATTTAGCTTTTACTAAGTTCTCTGAAGCTTCAAAGCAGCTTCAGAGAGCAGCCTCTTTCCCTAGTCCAGCTGCTGTTTCTATTTGCCCTTTTAACCTTATGAAAATGTGGCTCAAGTTTTAATGGCAGGCACAATAATTCTTACTATTTACCAATTCTTAATTTTGTCTTTGCAGCTTGATTGTATTCTGTAATTTGTATAGTCAGTGTGACCTTTTGCTCCTAGCCTGTAATTTCCTTTTACAACCCTGAGGCACTTGCTTAAACAGGGGCCCTTAAACAGGAAGATAAACAGCTGCCAGAGTATTCAGGCAGCTGCTTTATACCTGGCATGAGAGAATGAGAGATACAAACATTTACAAATATATATTTTTAAACTCATTTTAAAAATGCAGGTCTTCATCAGATGCCTCAGAAGAATCAGAAATCAGGAAAACCAAAGTTTTTATAAGGAATGGGGAAAATTTATAATCTATCTTAAAAACCATTGTAAACAGTTAAAATCGTTAGTGGGGTTGGAATAATGGTGAGCTTTGGATATACAGTAATGGAGATGGAAGAGATTTGGATTATTATAAAAGATGCAGGAGGAAAGGACTAGCAATAGGACCCACACAGGGGAGGAGGGAAGCCCAGGAGATTCTGTGGAATCTTGTTTCTATTCGAGAAGCCGCCATCTAAAGAGCAAACTTTTCTGAGTGGGGTTCTCAGGGAGACAGGAGGCAATTAACTCCAATGGGAAGAAGGCCAGGGAGCTGTGGTTGCTTGCAACAGAATTATTTCTGTAAGGCCACCATTAAACAGCTCCTGAAAACGAAACACAAATAATCCCTTAGACTACTTCAGTCATCGCTCAAGGAAACTTTAAGTACCATTTGCTATTTAAAAGGCACCTCAAGACGTCGCAGCGGTTGTAACAGCAGGCAGAGTAGAAGCTGTGCCTGAGAGATCCAGCAACTACAGTGATACCTTAGGTTAAGAACTTAACTCGTTCCGGGGGTCTGTTCTTAACCTGAAGCACCACTTTAGCTAATGGGGCCTCCTGCTGCCGCTGCGCCGCCACTAAACGATTTCTGTTCTCATCCTGAAGCAAAGTTCTTAACCCGAGGTACTATTTCTGGGTTAGTGGAATCCGTAACCTGAAGCGAATGTAACCTGAGGCACTACTGTATACATCTGGCAAAGAACAAGTTCTGGCTGGGTATGGCAAAGAGTTTCCTTGCCACAAAGGTTTTTTGGTGGAAACAGATGCGTTTTTATCATCGGAAACAGAATTAGCCCTCGACGTCTGAACAACTTTTTTTGAAAAACTCCCTAAGGCGCGCGGTCACAATCTCAGCAAAAATCTGACCTTCTGCAATTCACTCAAAAATGTTGGCAAACTGTTGCAAGCGATCCCCTGAAAGGTTTTTCGGTGGAAACAGATGCGTTTTTATCAACGGAAACAGAATTCGCCCTCGACGTCTAAACAACATTTTTTTGAGAAAATCCCTAAGGTCACAATTTCAGCAAACAGCTGACGTTCTGCAATTCACTCAAAAATGTTAGCAAACTGTTGCAAACGATCCCCTGAAATCTTTTTCGGTGGAAACAGATGGGTTTTTATCATCGGAAACAGAATTAGCCCTCGACGTCTGAACAACTTTTTTTGAAAAAATCCCTAAGCCGCGCGGTCACAATTTCAGCAAAAATCTGACGTTCTGCAATTCACTCAAAAATGGTGCCAAACTGTTGCAAACGATCCCCTGAAATATTTTTCGGTGGAAACAGATGGGTTTTTAACATCGGAAACAGAATTAGCCCTCGACGTCTGAACAACTTTTTTTGAAAAAATCCCTAAGCCGCGCGGTCACAATTTCAGCAAAAATCTGACGTTCTGCGATTCACTCTAAAATGGTTCCAAACTGTTGCAAACGATCCCCTGAAATGGTTTTCGGTGGAAACAGATGTGTTTTTATCATCAGAAACAGAATTAGCCCTCGACGTCTGAACAACTTTTTTTGAAAAAATCCCTAAGCCGCGCGGTCACTATTTCAGCAAAAATCTGACGTTCTGCAATTCACTCAAAAATGGTGCCAAACTGTTGCAAACGATCCCCTGAAATGTTTTTCAGTGGAAACAGATGGGTTTTTAACATCGGAAACAGAATTAGCCCTCGACGTCTGAACAACTTTTTTTAAAAAATCCCTAAGCCGCGCGGTCACAATTTCAGCAAAAATCTGACGTTCTGCAATTCACTCAAAAATGTTGGCAAACTGTTGCAAACGATCTCCTGAAATGTTTTTCGTTGGAAACGGATGGGTTTTTATCATCGGAAACAGAATTAGCCCTCGACGTCTGAACAACCTTTTTTGAAAAAATCCCTAAGCCGCGCGGTCACAATTTCAGCAAAAATCTGACGTTCTGCAATTCACTCAAAAATGGTTCCAAACTGTTGCAAACGATCCCCTGAAATCTTTTTCGGTGGAAACAGATGGGTTTTTATCATCGGAAACAGAATTAGCCCTCGACGTCTGAACAACTTTTATTGAAAAAAGCCCTAAGCCGCGCGGTCACAATTTTAGCAAAAATCTGACGTTCTGCAATTCACTCAAAAATGGTTCCAAACTGTTGCAATCGGTCCCCTGAAATCTTTTTCGGTGGAAACAGATGGGTTTTTATCATCGGAAACAGAATTAGCCCTCGACGTCTGAACAACTTTTATTGAAAAAAGCCCTAAGCCGCATGGTCACAATTTTAGCAAAAATCTGACGTTCTGCAATTCACTCAAAAATGGTTCCAAACTGTTGCAAACGATCCCCTGAAATGTTTTTCGGTGGAAACAGATGGGTTTTTAACATCGGAAACAGAATTAGCCCTCGACGTCTGAACAACTTTTTTTGAAAAAATCCCTAAGCCGCGCGGTCACAATTTCAGCAAAAATCTGACGTTCTGCAATTCACTCAAAAAAGGTGCCAAACTGTTGCAAACGATACCCTGAAATCTTTTTCGGTGGAAACAGATGGGTTTTTAATCATCGGAAACAGAATGACTGCTCACCGCTTAAAATGGGGGGCGCCCTTTGCGTGGACGCGTGCAGCCCCTAGATCTGGAGCGGCTCCAACAGCATAGGCTTGGTTTGCCTTCCCTCAGGTTGGATACCTGGAGGTCTCCACCTACCTCAGTCAGTTGTCCAATCCCACCTGGGGGAAGTGTTGCCAAGGAGACCAGGCCAGGTAGGGGAGGGATTTCCTGCCCACACAATAGAGGGAAGATCTTACCTAGGAATCCTCACTTCGCTCCAGAGCTTCTCCCACCCTACCCACCCTCAGTTAAGGTCTTATTTTGCAGGTTAACTTTTCTTCACAGGTTTTGCAGGTTAACTTTTCTTCACAGGTATGTGGGCGCTGCTACGTTAACGTCACTGTTAAAGGGCCAGAAAGGAATTTCCCTGCATTGGCAGGTTTCGCCTTTCCCGTAGCAAAACGTCACAACTTTGGCGGTATCAGGCCTTGGGCGGAATCCTTTTGTCCATCTTCCTCTTGCGGCGGCAATACCAGGGTTCCCCGTTAAAGGGGTTTTTCTGAAGGGAGGCTTTGGCCGTACACCGAAAGGTCGTCATTGCTCCCTCCTGTGGCGGCGGCGTTACGGGGGCGGCCATCTCTGCTTGAACATATGTTCTCCAGAGCTGGCCCATCCCCCCACACACACACTGGATAACCCTGATGCTCCCTAGGTCCCCGGCTGGGGACCGGGGAGGGAGAACGCCCAATGCCTGAGCCAAGGTCTACCCACATTTGAAATTTAATAAAGTTGTGGCCAATTTAATCCCATAGCACGTTGTCTTGAGTCGTTATTCACATTACGGGGGGACCGTGCAGGATCTGGGGACTCCGCCTGTCCACGCAATTAGTCCTCGACGTCTCAACAACTTTTTTTAAAAAAATCCCTAAGCCGCGCGGTCACAATTTCAGCAAAAATCTGACGTTCTGCAATTCACTCAAAAATGGTTCCAAACTGTTGCAAACGATCCCCTGAAATCTTTTTTGGTGGAAACAGATGGGTTTTTATCATCGGAAACAGAATTAGCCCTCGACGTCTGAACAACTTTTTTTGAAAAAATCCCTAAGGCGCGCGGTCACAATTTCAGCAAAAATCTGACGTTCTGCAATTCACTCAAAAATGGTGCTAAACTGTTGCAGAAGATGCCCTGAAATGTTTTTCGTTGGAAACAGAAGGGTTTTTATCATCGGAAAAAGAATTAGCCCTCGACGTCTGAACAACTTTTTTTGAAAAAATCCCTAAGCCGCGCGGTCACAATTTCAGCAAAAGTCTGACGTTCTGCGATTCACTCAAAAATGGTTCCAAACTGTTGCAAACGATCCCCTGAAATGGTTTTCGGTGGAAACAGATGGGTTTTTAATCATCGGAAACAGAATTAGCCCTCGACGTCTGAACAACTTTTTTTGAAAAAATCCCTAAGCAGCGCAATCACAATTTCAGCAAAAATCTGACGTTCTGCAATTCACTCAAAAATGGTTCCAAACTGTTTCAAACGATCGCCTGAAATCTTTTTCGGTGGAAACAGATGGGTTTTTATCATCGGAAACAGAATTAGCCCTCGTTGTCTGAACAACCTTTTTTGAAAAAATCCATAAGCCGCGCGGTCACAATTTCAGCAAAAATCTGACGTTCTGCAGTTCACTCAAAAATCGTGCCAAACTGTTGCAAACTATCCCCAGAAAGGTTTTTCAGTGGAGACAGATGGGTTTTTATCATCGGAAACAGAATTAGCCCTCGACATCTGAACAGCTTTTTTTGAAAAAATCCCTAAGCCGCGCGGTCACAATTTCAGCCAAAATCTGACGTTCTGCAATTCACTCAAAAATGTTGGCAAACTGTTGTAAACGATCCCCTGAAATCTTTTTCGGTGGAAACAGATGGGTTTTGATCATCGGAAACAGAATTAGCCCTCGACGTCTGAACAACTTTTTTTGAAAAAAATAACTAAGCCGCGCGGTCACAATTTCAGCAAAAATCTGACGTTCTGCAATTCACTCAAAAATGGTTCCAAACTGTTGCAAACGATCCCCTGAAATCTTTTTCGGTGGAAACAGATGGGTTTTTATCATGGGAAACAGAATTAGCCCTCGACGTCTGAACAACTTTTTTTGAAAAAATCCCTAAGCCGAAGGTCACAATTTCAGCAAAAATCTGATGTTCTGCAATTCACTCAAAAATGGTTCCAAACTGTTGTAAACGATCCCCTGAAATCTTTTTCGGTGGAAACAGATGGGTTTTTATCATTGGAAACAGAATTAGCCCTCGACGTCTAAACAACTTTTTTTGAAAAAATCCCTAAGCCGCGCGGTCACAATTTCAGCAAAAACCTGACGTTCTGCAATTCACTCAAAAATGTTGGCAAGCTGGTGCAAACGATCCCCTGAAATCTTTTTCGGTGGAAACAGATGGGTTTTTATCATCGGAAACAGAATTAGCCCTCGACGTCTGAACAACTTTTTTTGAAAAAATCCCTAAGCCACGCAGTCAAAATTTCAGCAAAAATCTGAGGTTCTGCAATTCACTCAAAAATGTTGGCAAACTGTTGCAAACGATCTCCTGAATTTTTTTTTGGTGGAAACAGATGGGTTTTTATCATCGGAAACAGAATTAGCCCTCGACGTCTGAACAACCTTTTTTGAAAAAATCCCTAAGCCGTGCGGTCACAATTTCAGCAAAAATCTGACGTTCTGCAATTCACTCAAAAATGGTTCCAAACTGTTGCAAACGATCCCCTGAAATCTTTTTCGGTGGAAACAGATGGGTTTTTATCATGGGAAACAGAATTAGCCCTCGACGTCTGAACAACTTTTTTTGAAAAAATCCCTAAGCCGCGCAGTCACAGTTTCAGCAAAAATCTGACGTTCTGCAATTCACTCAAAAATGGTTCCAAACTGTTGCAAACGATCCCCTGAAATGTTTTTCGGTGGAAACACATGGGTTTTTAACATCGGAAACAGAATTAGCCCTCGACGTCTGAACAACTTTTTTTTTAAAATCCCTAAGCCGCGCGGTCACAATTTCAGCAAAAATCTGACGTTCTGCAATTCACTCAAAAATGTTGGCAAACTGTTGCAAACGATCTCCTGAAATGTTTTTCGTTGGAAACGGATGGGTTTTTATCATCGGAAACAGAATTAGCCCTCGACGTGTGAACAACCTTTTTTGAAAAAATCCCTAAGCCGCGCGGTCACAATTTCAGCAAAAATCTGACGTTCTGCAATTCACTCAAAAATGGTTCCAAACTGTTGCAAACGATCCCCTGAAATCTTTTTCGGTGGAAACAGATGGGTTTTTATCATGGGAAACAGAATTAGCCCTCGACGTCTGAACAACTTTTTTTGAAAAAATCCCTAAGCCGCGCGGTCACAATTGCAGCAAAAATCTGACGTTCTGCAATTCACTCAAAAATGGTGGCAAACTGTTGTAAACGATCCCCTGAAATCTTTTTCGGTGGAAACAGATGGGTTTTTATCATCGGAAACAGAATTAGCTCTCGACGTCTGAACAACTTTTTTTAAAAAAATCCCTAAGCCGCGCGGTCACTATTTCAGCAAAAATCTGACGTTCTGCAATTCACTCAAAAATGTTGGCAAACTGTTGCAAACGATCTCCTGAAATGTTTTTCGGTGGAAACAGATGGGTTTTTATCATCGGAAACAGAATTAGCCCTCTACGTCTGAAAAACTTTTTTTGAAAAAATCCATAAGCCCCAATTTCAGCAATAATCTGACGTTCTGCAATTCACTCAAAAATGGTTCCAAACTATTGCAAACGATCCCCTGAAATCATTTTCGGTGGAAACAGATGGGTTTTTATCATCCGAAACGGAATTAGCCCTCGATGTCTGAACAACTTTTTTTGAAAAATCCCTAAGCCGCGCGGTCACAATTTCAGCAAAAATCTGACGTTCTGCAATTCGCTCAAAAATGTTGGCAAACTGTTGCAAACGATCTCCTGAAATGTTTTTTGTTGGAAACGGATGGGTTTTTATCATCGGAAACAGAATTAGCCCTCGACGTCTGAACAACCTTTTTTGAAAAAATCCCTAAGCCGTGCGGTCACAATTTTAGCAAAAATCTGACGTTTTGCAGTTCACTCAAAAATCGTGCCAAACTGTAGCAAACTATCCCAAGAGAAGTTTTTCGGTGGAAACAGATGGGTTTTTATCATCGGAAACAGAATTAGCCCTCGACGTCTGAACAACTTTTTTTGAAAAAATCCCTAAGCCGCGCGGTCACAATTTCAGCAAAAATCTGACGTTCTGCAATTCACTCTAAAATGGTGCCAAACTGTTGCAAACGATCCCCTGAAATCTTTTTCGGTGGAAACAGATGGGTTTTTATCATGGGAAACAGAATTAGCCCTCGACGTCTGAACAACTTTTTTTGAAAAAATCCCTAAGCCGCGCGGTCACAATTTCAGCAAAAATCTGACGTTCTGCAATTCACTCAAAAATCGTTCCAAACTGTTGCAAACGATCCCCTGAAATCTTTTTCGGTGGAAACAGATGGGTTTTTATCATGGGAAACAGAATTAGCCCTCGACGTCTGAACAACTTTTTTTGAAAAAATCCCTAAGCCGCGCGGTCACAGTTTCAGCAAAAATCTGACGTTCTGCCATTCACTCAAATATGATTCCAAACTGTTGCAAACGATCCCCAGAAATGTTTTTTGGTGGAAACAGATGGTTTTTTATCATCGGAAACAGAATTAGCCCTCGACGTCTGAACAATTTTTTTTGAAAAAATCCCTAAGCCGCGCGGTCAAAATTTCAGCAAAAATCTGACGTTCTGCAATTCACTCAAAAATGTTGGCAAACTGGTGCAAACGATCCCCTGAAATCTTTTTCGGTGGAAACAGATGGGTTTTTATCATCGGAAACAGAATTAGCCCTCGACGTCTGAAAATCTTTTTTTGAAAAAAATCCATAAGCCCCAATTTCAGCAATAATCTGACGTTCTGCAATTCACTCAAAAATGGTTCCAAACTATTGCAAACGATCCCCTGAAATCATTTTCGGTGGAAACAGATGGGTTTTTATCATCCGAAACGGAATTAGCCCTCGATGTCTGAACAACTTTTTTTGAAAAATCCCTAAGCCGCGCGGTCACAATTTCAGCAAAAATCTGACGTTCTGCAATTCGCTCAAAAATGTTGGCAAACTGTTGCAAACGATCTCCTGAAATGTTTTTTGTTGGAAACGGATGGGTTTTTATCATCGGAAACAGAATTAGCCCTCGACGTCTGAACAACCTTTTTTGAAAAAATCCCTAAGCCGTGCGGTCACAATTTTAGCAAAAATCTGACGTTTTGCAGTTCACTCAAAAATCGTGCCAAACTGTAGCAAACTATCCCAAGAGAAGTTTTTCGGTGGAAACAGATGGGTTTTTATCATCGGAAACAGAATTAGCCCTCGACGTCTGAACAACTTTTTTTGAAAAAATCCCTAAGCCGCGCGGTCACAATTTCAGCAAAAATCTGACGTTCTGCAATTCACTCTAAAATGGTGCCAAACTGTTGCAAACGATCCCCTGAAATCTTTTTCGGTGGAAACAGATGGGTTTTTATCATGGGAAACAGAATTAGCCCTCGACGTCTGAACAACTTTTTTTGAAAAAATCCCTAAGCCGCGCGGTCACAATTTCAGCAAAAATCTGACGTTCTGCAATTCACTCAAAAATCGTTCCAAACTGTTGCAAACGATCCCCTGAAATCTTTTTCGGTGGAAACAGATGGGTTTTTATCATGGGAAACAGAATTAGCCCTCGACGTCTGAACAACTTTTTTTGAAAAAATCCCTAAGCCGCGCGGTCACAGTTTCAGCAAAAATCTGACGTTCTGCCATTCACTCAAATATGATTCCAAACTGTTGCAAACGATCCCCAGAAATGTTTTTTGGTGGAAACAGATGGTTTTTTATCATCGGAAACAGAATTAGCCCTCGACGTCTGAACAATTTTTTTTGAAAAAATCCCTAAGCCGCGAGGTCAAAATTTCAGCAAAAATCTGACGTTCTGCAATTCACTCAAAAATGTTGGCAAACTGGTGCAAACGATCCCCTGAAATCTTTTTCGGTGGAAACAGATGGGTTTTTATCATCGGAAACAGAATTAGCCCTCGACGTCTGAAAATCTTTTTTTGAAAAAATCCATAAGCCCCAATTTCAGCAATAATCTGACGTTCTGCAATTCACTCAAAAATGGTTCCAAACTGTTGCAAACGATCCCCTGAAATCATTTTCGGTGGAAACAGATGGGTTTTTATCATCCGAAACGGAATTAGCCCTCGATGTCTGAACAACTTTTTTTGAAAAATCCCTAAGCCGCGCGGTCACAATTTCAGCAAAAATCTGACGTTCTGCAATTCGCTCAAAAATGTTGGCAAACTGTTGCAAACGATCTCCTGAAATGTTTTTTGTTGGAAACGGATGGGTTTTTATCATCGGAAACAGAATTAGCCCTCGACGTCTGAACAACCTTTTTTGAAAAAATCCCTAAGCCGTGCGGTCACAATTTTAGCAAAAATGTGACGTTTTGCAGTTCACTCAAAAATCGTGCCAAACTGTAGCAAACTATCCCAAGAAAAGTTTTTCGGTGGAAACAGATGGGTTTTTATCATCGGAAACAGAATTAGCCCTCGACGTCTGAACAAATTTTTTTTAAAAAATCCCTAAGCCGCGCGGTCACAATTTCAGCAAAAATCTGACGTTCTGCAATTCACTCTAAAATGGTGCCAAACTGTTGCAAACGATCCCCTGAAATCTTTTTCGGTGGAAACAGATGGGTTTTTATCATGGGAAACAGAATTAGCCCTCGACGTCTGAACAACTTTTTTTGAAAAAATCCCTAAGCCGCGCGGTCACAATTTCAGCAAAAATCTGACGTTCTGCAATTCACTCAAAAATCGTTCCAAACTGTTGCAAACGATCCCCTGAAATCTTTTTCGGTGGAAACAGATGGGTTTTTATCATGGGAAACAGAATTAGCCCTCGACGTCTGAACAACTTTTTTTGAAAAAATCCCTAAGCCGCGCGGTCACAGTTTCAGCAAAAATCTGACGTTCTGCCATTCACTCAAATATGATTCCAAACTGTTGCAAACGATCCCCAGAAATGTTTTTTGGTGGAAACAGATGGTTTTTTATCATCGGAAACAGAATTAGCCCTCGACGTCTGAACAATTTTTTTTGAAAAAATCCCTAAGCCGCGCGGTCAAAATTTCAGCAAAAATCTGACGTTCTGCAATTCACTCAAAAATGTTGGCAAACTGGTGCAAACGATCCCCTGAAATCTTTTTCGGTGGAAACAGATGGGTTTTTATCATCGGAAACAGAATTAGCCCTCGACGTCTGAAAATCTTTTTTTGAAAAAATCCATAAGCCCCAATTTCAGCAATAATCTGACGTTCTGCAATTCACTCAAAAATGGTTCCAAACTGTTGCAAACGATCCCCTGAAATCATTTTCGGTGGAAACAGATGGGTTTTTATCATCCGAAACGGAATTAGCCCTCGATGTCTGAACAACTTTTTTTGAAAAATCCCTAAGCCGCGCGGTCACAATTTCAGCAAAAATCTGACGTTCTGCAATTCGCTCAAAAATGTTGGCAAACTGTTGCAAACGATCTCCTGAAATGTTTTTTGTTGGAAACGGATGGGTTTTTATCATCGGAAACAGAATTAGCCCTCGACGTCTGAACAACCTTTTTTGAAAAAATCCCTAAGCCGTGCGGTCACAATTTTAGCAAAAATGTGACGTTTTGCAGTTCACTCAAAAATCGTGCCAAACTGTAGCAAACTATCCCAAGAAAAGTTTTTCGGTGGAAACAGATGGGTTTTTATCATCGGAAACAGAATTAGCCCTCGACGTCTGAACAAATTTTTTTTTAAAAATCCCTAAGCCGCGCGGTCACAATTTCAGCAAAAATCTGACGTTCTGCAATTCACTCTAAAATGGTGCCAAACTGTTGCAAACGATCCCCTGAAATCTTTTTCGGTGGAAACAGATGGGTTTTTATCATGGGAAACAGAATTAGCCCTCGACGTCTGAACAACTTTTTTTGAAAAAATCCCTAAGCCGCGCGGTCACAATTTCAGCAAAAATCTGACGTTCTGCAATTCACTCAAAAATCGTTCCAAACTGTTGCAAACGATCCCCTGAAATCTTTTTCGGTGGAAACAGATGGGTTTTTATCATGGGAAACAGAATTAGCCCTCGACGTCTGAACAACTTTTTTTGAAAAAATACCTAAGCCGCGCGGTCACAGTTTCAGCAAAAATCTGACGTTCTGCCATTCACTCAAATATGATTCCAAACTGTTGCAAACGATCCCCAGAAATGTTTTTCGGTGGAAACAGATGGGTTTTTATCATCGGAAACAGAATTAGCCCTCGACGTCTGAACAATTTTTTTTGAAAAAATCCCTAAGCCGCGCGGTCAAAATTTCAGCAAAAATCTGACGTTCTGCAATTCACTCAAAAATGTTGGCAAACTGGTGCAAACGATCCCCTGAAATCTTTTTCGGTGGAAACAGATGGGTTTTTATCATCGGAAACAGAATTAGCCCTCGACGTCTGAAAAACTTTTTTTGAAAAAATCCATAAGCCCCAATTTCAGCAATAATCTGACGTTCTGCAATTCACTCAAAAATGGTTCCAAACTGTCGCAAATGATCCCCTGAAATCATTTTCGGTGGAAACAGATGGGTTTTTATCATCGGAAACAGAATTAGCCCTCGATGTCTGAACAACTTTTTTTGAAAAAATCCCTAACCCCGCGGTCACAATTTCAGCAAAAATCTGACGTTCTGCCATTCACTCAAAAATGTTGGCAAACTGTTGCAAACGATCCCCTGAAATCTTTTTCGGTGGAAACAAATGGGTTTTTATCATCGGAAACAGAATTAGCCCTCGACGTCTGAACAACCTTTTTTGAAAAAATCCCCAAGCCACGCGGTCACAATTTCAGCAAAAATCTGACGTTCTGCAATTCACTCAAAAATGGTTCTGAACTGTTGCAATCGATTCCCTGAAATCTTTTTCGGTGGAAACAGATGGGTTTTTATCATCGGAAACAGAATTAGCCCTCGACGTCTGAACAACTTTTTTTGAAAAAATCCCTAAGCCGCGCGGTCACAATTTTAGCAAAAATCGGACGTTTTGCAGTTCACTCAAAAATCGTGCCAAACTGTAGCAAACTATCCCCAGAAAAGTTTTTCGGTGGAAACAGATGGGTTTTTATCATCGGAAACAGAATTAGCCCTCGACATCTGAACAACTTTTTTTGAAAAAATCCCTAAGCCGCGCGGTAACAATTTCAGCAGAAATCAGACGTTCTGCAATTCACTCAAAAATGGTTCCAAACTGTTGCAAACGATCCCCTGGAACCTTTTTCGGTGGAAACAGATGGGTTTTTATCATCGGAAACAGAATTAGCCCTCGACGTCTGAACAACTTTTTTTGAAAAAATCCCTAAGCCACGCGGTCACAATTTCAGCAAAAATCTGACGTTCTGCAATTCACTCAAAAATGGTTCCGAACTGTTGCAATCAATTCCCTGAAATCTTTTTCGGTGGAAACAGATGGGTTTTTATCATCGGAAACAGAATTAGCCCTCGACGTCTGAACAACTTTTTTTGAAAAAATCCCTAAGCCGCGCAGTCACATTTTCAGCAAACATCTGAGGTTCTGCAATTCACTCAAAAATGGTGCCAAACTGTTGCAAACGATCCCCTGAAATCTTTTTCGGTGGGAACAGATGGGTTTTTAACATCGGAAACAGAATTAGCCCTCGACGTCTGAACAACTTTTTTTGAAAAAATCCCTAAGCCGCGCGGTCACAATTTCAGCAAAAATCTGACGTTCTGCAATTCACTCAAAAATCGTGCCAAACTGTTGCAAACTATCCCCAGAAAAGTTTTTCGGTGGAAACAGATGGGTTTTTATCATCGGAAACAGAATTAGCCCTCGACGTCTGAAAAACTTTTTTTGAAAAAATCCATAAGCCCCAATTTCAGCAATAATCTGACGTTCTGCAATTCACTCAAAAATGTTGGCAAACTGTTGCAAATGATCCCCTGAAATCATTTTCGGTGGAAACAGATGGGTTTTTATCATCGGAAACAGAATTAGCCCTCGACGTCCGAACAACTTTTTTTGAAAAATCCCTAAGCCGCGCGGTCACAATTTCAGCAAAAATCTGACGTTTTGCAGTTCACTCAAAAATCGTGCCAAACTGTAGCAAACTATCCCCAGAAAAGTTTTTCGGTGGAAACAGATGGGTTTTTATCATCGGAAACAGCATTAGCCCTCGACGTCTGAACAACTTTTTTTGAAAAAATCGCTAAGCCGCGCGGCCACAATTTCAGCAAAAATCTGACGTTCTGCAATTCACTCAAAAATGTTGGCAAACTGTTGTAAACGATCCCCTGAAATCTTTTTTGGTGGAAACAGATGGGTTTTTAACATCGGAAACAGAATTAGTCCTCGACATCTGAACAGCTTTTTTTTGAAAAAAGCCCTAAGCCGCGCGGTCACAATTTCAGCAAAAATCTGACGTTCTGCAATTCACTCAAAAATGTTGGCAAACTGTTGCAAACGATCCCCTGAAATCTTTTTCGGTGGAAACAGATGGGTTTTTATCATCGGAAACAGAATTAGCCCTCGACGTCTGAACAACTTTTTTTGAAAAAATCCCTAACCCCGCGGTCACAATTTCAGCAAAAATCAGACGTTCTGCAATTCACTCAAAAATGTTGGCAAACTGTTGCAAACGATCCCCTGAAATCTTTTTCGGTGGAAACAAATGGGTTTTTATCATCGGAAACAGAATTAGCCCTCGACGTCTGAACAACCTTTTTTGAAAAAATCCCTAAGCCACGCGGTCACAATTTCAGCAAAAATCTGACGTTCTGCAATTCACTCAAAAATGGTTCTGAACTGTTGCAATCGATTCCCTGAAATCTTTTTCGGTGGAAACAGATGGGTTTTTATCATCGGAAACAGAATTAGCCCTCGACGTCTGAACAACTTTTTTTGAAAAAATCCCTAAGCCGCGCGGTCACAATTTTAGCAAAAATCGGACGTTTTGCAGTTCACTCAAAAATCGTGCCAAACTGTAGCAAACTATCCCCAGAAAAGTTTTTCGGTGGAAACAGATGGGTTTTTATCATCGGAAACAGAATTAGCCCTCGACATCTGAACAACTTTTTTTGAAAAAATCCCTAAGCCGCGCGGTAACAATTTCAGCAGAAATCAGACGTTCTGCAATTCACTCAAAAATGGTTCCAAACTGTTGCAAACGATCCCCTGGAACCTTTTTCGGTGGAAACAGATGGGTTTTTATCATCGGAAACAGAATTAGCCCTCGACGTCTGAACAACTTTTTTTGAAAAAATCCCTAAGCCACGCGGTCACAATTTCAGCAAAAATCTGACGTTCTGCAATTCACTCAAAAATGGTTCCGAACTGTTGCAATCGATTCCCTGAAATCTTTTTCGGTGGAAACAGATGGGTTTTTATCATCGGAAACAGAATTAGCCCTCGACGTCTGAACAACTTTTTTTGAAAAAATCCCTAAGCCGCGCAGTCACAATTTCAGCAAAAATCTGAGGTTCTGCAATTCACTCAAAAATGGTGCCAAAGTGTTGCAAACGATCCCCTGAAATCTTTTTCGGTGGGAACAGATGGGTTTTTAACATCGGAAACAGAATTAGCCCTCGACGTCTGAACAACTTTTTTTGAAAAAATCCCTAAGCCGCGCGATCACAATTTCAGCAAAAATCTGACGTTCTGCAATTCACTCAAAAATCGTGCCAAACTGTTGCAAACTATCCCCAGAAAAGTTTTTCGGTGGAAACAGATGGGTTTTTATCATCGGAAACAGAATTAGCCCTCGACGTCTGAACAACTTTTATTGAAAAAAGCCCTAAGCCGCGCGGTCACAATTTCAGCAAAAATCTGACGTTCTGCAATTCACTCAAAAATGTTGGCAAACTGTTGCAAACAATCCCCTGAAATCTTTTTCTTTGGAAAAAGATGGGTTTTTATCATCGGAAACAGAATTAGCCCTCGACATCTGAACAGCTTTTTTGAAAAAAGCCCTAAGCCGCGCGGTCACAATTTCAGCAAAAATCTGACGTTCTGCAATTCACTCAAAAATAGTTCCAAACTGTTGCAATCGATCCCCTGAAATCTTTTTCGGTGGAAACAGATGGGTTTTTATCATCGGAAACAGAATTAGCCCTCGACGTCTGAACAACTTTTATTGAAAAAAGCCCTAAGCCGCGCGGTCACAATTTCAGCAAAAATCTGACGTTCTGCAATTCACTCAAAAATGTTGGCAAACTGTTGTAAACGATCCCCTGAAATCTTTTTCGGTGGAAACAGATGGGTTTTTATCATCGGAAACAGAATTAGCCCTCGACGTCTGAACAACCTTTTTTGAAAAAATCCCTAAGCCGCTCGGTCACAATTTCAGCAAAAATCGGACGTTCTGCAATTCACTCAAAAATGGTGCCAAACTGTTGCAAACTATCCCCAGAAAGGTTTTTCAGTGGAAACAGATGGGTTTTTATCATCGATAACAGAATTAGCCCTCGACGTCTGAACAACTTTTTTTGAAAAAATCGCTAAGCCGCGCGGCCACAATTTCAGCAAAAATCTGACGTTCTGCAATACACTCAAAAATCGTGCCAAAATGTAGCAAACTATCCCCAGAAAAGTTTTTCAGTGGAAACAGATGGGTTTTTATCATCGGAAACAGCATTAGCCCTCGACGTCTGAACAACTTTTTTTGAAAAAATCGCTAAGCCGCGCGGTCACAATTTCAGCAAAAATCTGACGTTCTGCAATTCACTCGAAAATGTTGGCAAACTGTTGCAAACGATCCCCTAAAATCTTTTTCGGTGGAAACAGATGGGTTTTTATCATCGGAAACAGAATTAGCCCTCGACGTCTGAACAGCTTTTTTTTGAAAAAATCCCTAAGCCGCGCGGTCAGAATTTCAGCAAAAATCTGACGTTCTGCAATTCACTCAAAAATGGTGCCAAACTGTTGCAAACTATCCCCTGAAATGGTTTTCGGTGGAAACAGATGGGTTTTTATCATCGGAAACAGAATTAGCCCTCGACGTCTGAACAACTTTTTTTGAAAAAATCCATAAACTGTGCTGTCACAATTTCAGCAAAAATCTGACGTTCTGCAATTCACTCTAAAATGGTGCCAAACGGTTGCAAACGATCCCCTGAAATCTTTTTTGGTGGAAACAGATGGGTTTTTAATCATCGGAAACAGAATTAGCCCTCGACGTCTGAACAACTTTTTTTGAAAAATCCCTTAGCCGCGCGGTCACAATTTCAGCAATAATCTGACGTTCTGCAATTCACTCAAAAATGTTGGCAAACTGTTGCAGACGATCCCCTGAAATGGTTTTCGTTGGGAAAAGATGGGTTTTTATCATCGGAAACAGAATTAGCCCTCGACATCTGAACAGCTTTTTTTGAAAAAAGCCCTAAGCCGCGCGGTCACAATTTCAGCAATAATCTGACGTTCTGCAATTCACTCAAAAATGTTGGCAAACTGTTGCAAACGATATCCTGAAATCTTTTTCGGTGGAAACAGATGGGTTTTTATCATCGGAAACAGAATTAGCCCTCGACGTCTGAGCAACCTTTTTTGAAACAATCCCTAAGCCGCGCGGTCACAATTTCAGCAAAAATCTGACGTTCTGCAATTCACTCAAAAATGGTGCCAAACTGTTGCAAACTATCCCCAGAAAAGTTTTTCGGTGGAAACAGATGGGTTTTTATCATCGGAAACAGAATTAGCCCTCGACGTCTGAACAACTTTTTTTGAAAACATCCCTAAGCCGCGCGGTCACAATTTCAGCAAAAATCTGACGTTCTGCAATTCACTCAAAAATGGTTCCAAACTGTTGCAAACGATCCCCTGAAATCTTTTTCGGTGGAAACAGATGGGTTTTTATCATCGGAAACAGAATTAGCCCTCGACGTCTGAACAACTTTTATTGAAAGAAGCCCTAAGCCGCGCGGTCACAATTTCAGCAAAAATCTGACGTTCTGCAATTCACTCAAAAATGTTGGCAAACTGTTTTAAACAATCCCCTGAAATCTTTTTCGGTGGAAACAGATGGGTTTTTATCATCGGAAACAGAATTAGCCCTCGACATCTGAACAACCTTTTTTGAAAAAATCCCTAAGCCGCTCGGTCACAATTTCAGCAAAAATCAGACGTTCTGCAATTCACTCAAAAATGGTGCCAAACTGTTGCAAACTATCCCCAGAAAGGTTTTTCAGTGGAAACAGATGGGTTTTTATCATCGATAACAGAATTATCCCTCGACGTCTGAACAACTTTTTTTGAAAAAATCGCTAAGCCGCGCGGCCACAATTTCAGCAAAATTCTGACGTTCTGCAATACACTCAAAAATCGTGCCAAACTGTAGCAAACTATCCCCAGAAAAGTTTTTCGGTGGAAACAGATGGGTTTTTATCATCGGAAACAGCATTAGCCCTCGACGTCTGAACACCTTTTTTTGAAAAAATCGCTAAGCCACGCGGTCACAATTTCAGCAAAAATCTGACGTTCTGCAATTCACTCGAAAATGTTGGCAAACTGTTGCAAACAATCCCCTGAAATCTTTTTCGGTGGAAACAGATGGGTTTTTATCATCGGAAACAGAATTAGCCCTCGACGTCTGAACAGCTTTTTTTTGAAAAAATCCCTAAGCCACGCGGTCACAATTTCAGCAAAAATCTGACGTTCTGCAATTCACTCAAAAATGTTGGCAAACTGTTCCAAACGATCCCCTGAAATCTTTTTCGGTGGAAACAGATGGGTTTTTATCATCGGAAACAGAATTAGCCCTCGACATCTGAACAACTTTTTTTGAAAAAATCCCTAAGCCGCGCGGTCACAATTTCAGCAAAAATCAGACGTTCTGCAATTCACTCAAAAATGGTTCCAAACTGTTGCAAACGAACCCCTGAAATCTTTTTCGGTGGAAACAGATGGGTTTTTATCATCGGAAACAGAATTAGCCCTCGACGTCTGAACACCTTTTTTGAAAAAATCCCTAAGCCACGCGGTCACAATTTCAGCAAAAATCTGACGTTCTGCAATTCACTCAAAAATGGTTCCAAACTGTTGCAATCGATTCCCTGAAATCTTTTTCGGTAGAAACAGATGGGTTTTTATCATCGGAAACAGAATTAGCCCTCGACGTCTGAACAACTTTTTTTGAAAAAATCCCTAAGCCGCGCGGTCACAATTTCAGCAAAAATCTGACGTTCTGCAATTCACTCAAAAATGGTGCCAAACTGTTGCAAACGATCCCCTGAAATCTTTTTCAGTGGAAACAGATGGGTTTGTAACATCGGAAACAGAATTAGCCCTCGACGTCTGAACAACTTTTTTTGAAAAAATCCCTAAGCCGCGCGGTCACAATTTCAACAAAAATCTGACGTTCTGCAATTCACTCAAAAATCGTGCCAAACTGTTGCAAACGATCCCCTGAAATGGTTTTCGGTGGAAACAGATGGGTTTTTATCATCGGAAACAGAATTAGCCCTCGACGTCTGAACAATTTTTTTTGAAAAAATCCCTAAGCCGCGCGGTCACAATTTCAGCAAAAATCTGACGTTCTGCAATTCACTCAAAAATGTTGGCAAACTGTTGTAAACGATCCCCTGAAATCTTTTTCTTTGGAAACAGATGGGTATTTATCATCGGAAATAGAATTAGCCCTCGACATCTGAACAACCTTTTTTGAAAAAATCCCTAAGCCGCTCGGTCACAATTTCAGCAAAAATCAGACGTTCTGCAATTCACTCAAAAATGTTGGCAAACTGTTGCAAACGATCCCCTGAAATCTTTTTCGGTGGAAACAGATGGGTTTTTATCATCGGAAACAGAATTAGCCCTCGACATCTGAACAACTTTTTTTGAAAAAATCCCTAAGCCGCGCGGTCACAATTTCAGCAAAAATCAGACGTTCTGCAATTCACTCAAAAATGGTTCCAAACTGTTGCAAACGAACCCCTGAAATCTTTTTCGGTGGAAACAGATGGGTTTTTATCATCGGAAACAGAATTAGCCCTCGACGTCTGAACACCTTTTTTGAAAAAATCCCTAAGCCATGCGGTCACAATTTCAGCAAAAATCTGACGTTCTGCAATTCACTCAAAAATGGTTCCAAACTGTTGCAATCGATTCCCTGAAATCTTTTTTGGTAGAAACAGATGGGTTTTTATCATCGGAAACAGAATTAGCCCTCGACGTCTGAACAACTTTTTTTGAAAAAATCCCTAAGCCGCGCGGTCACAATTTCAGCAAAAATCTGACGTTCTGCAATTCACTCAAAAATGGTGCCAAACTGTTGCAAACGATCCCCTGAAATCTTTTTCAGTGGAAACAGATGGGTTTGTAACATCGGAAACAGAATTAGCCCTCGACGTCTGAACAACTTTTTTTGAAAAAATCCCTAAGCCGCGCGGTCACAATTTCAACAAAAATCTGACGTTCTGCAATTCACTCAAAAATCGTGCCAAACTGTTGCAAACGATCCCCTGAAATGGTTTTCGGTGGAAACAGATGGGTTTTTATCATCGGAAACAGAATTAGCCCTCGACGTCTGAACAATTTTTTTTGAAAAAATCCCTAAGCCACGCAATCACAATTTCAGCAAAAATCTGACGTTCTGCAATTCACTCAAAAATGTTGGCAAACTGTTGTAAACGATCCCCTGAAATCTTTTTCTTTGGAAAAAGATGGGTTTTTATCATCGGAAATAGAATTAGCCCTCGACATCTGAACAGCTTTTTTTGAAAAAAGCCCTAAGCCGCGCGGTCACAATTTCAGCAAAAATCTGACGTTCTGCAATTCACTCAAAAATGTTGGCAAACTGTTGCAAACGATATCCTGAAATCTTTTTCGGTGGAAACAGATGGGTTTTTATCATCAGAAACAGAATGAGCCCTCGACGTCTGAACAACTTTTTTTGAAAAAATCCCTAAGCAAAAATTTCAGCAAAAATCTGACGTTCTGCAATTCACTCAAAAATAGTTCCAAACTGTTGCAATCGATCCCCTGAAATCTTTTTCGGTGGAAACAGATGGGTTTTTATCATCGGAAACAGAATTAGCCCTCGACGTCTGAACAACTTTTATTGAAAAAAGCCCTAAGCCGCGCGGTCACAATTTCAGCAAAAATCTGACGTTCTGCAATTCACTCAAAAATGTTGGCAAACTGTTGCAAACGATCCCCTGAAATCTTTTTCGGTGGAAACAGATGGGTTTTTATCATCGGAAACAGAATTAGCCCTCGACATCTGAACAACCTTTTTTGAAAAAATCCCTAAGCCGCTCGGTCACAATTTCAGCAAAAATCAGACGTTCTGCAATTCACTCAAAAATGGTGCCAAACTGTTGCAAACTATCCCCAGAAAGGTTTTTCAGTGGAAACAGATGGGTTTTTATCATCGATAACAGAATTAGCCCTCGACGTCTGAACAACTTTTTTTGAAAAAATCCCTAAGCCGCGCGGTCACAATTTCAGCAAAAATCTGACGTTCTGCAATTCACTCAAAAATGTTGGCAAACTGTTGCAAACGATCCCCTGAAATCTTTTTCGGTGGAAACAGATGGGTTTTTAACATCGGAAACAGAATTAGTCCTCGACATCTGAACAGCTTTTTTTTGAAAAAAGCCCTAAGCCGCGCGGTCACAATTTCAGCAAAAATCTGACGTTCTGCAATTCACTCAAAAATGTTGGCAAACTGTTGCAAACGATCCCCTGAAATCTTTTTCGGTGGAAACAGATGGGTTTTTATCATCGGAAACAGAATTAGCCCTCGACGTCTGAACAACTTTTTTTGAAAAAATCCCTAACCCCGCGGTCACAATTTCAGCAAAAATCAGACGTTCTGCAATTCACTCAAAAATGTTGGCAAACTGTTGCAAACGATCCCCTGAAATCTTTTTCGGTGGAAACAAATGGGTTTTTATCATCGGAAACAGAATTAGCCCTCGACGTCTGAACAACCTTTTTTGAAAAAATCCCTAAGCCACGCGGTCACAATTTCAGCAAAAATCTGACGTTCTGCAATTCACTCAAAAATGGTTCTGAACTGTTGCAATCGATTCCCTGAAATCTTTTTCGGTGGAAACAGATGGGTTTTTATCATCGGAAACAGAATTAGCCCTCGACGTCTGAACAACTTTTTTTGAAAAAATCCCTAAGCCGCGCGGTCACAATTTTAGCAAAAATCGGACGTTTTGCAGTTCACTCAAAAATCGTGCCAAACTGTAGCAAACTATCCCCAGAAAAGTTTTTCGGTGGAAACAGATGGGTTTTTATCATCGGAAACAGAATTAGCCCTCGACATCTGAACAACTTTTTTTGAAAAAATCCCTAAGCCGCGCGGTAACAATTTCAGCAGAAATCAGACGTTCTGCAATTCACTCAAAAATGGTTCCAAACTGTTGCAAACGATCCCCTGGAACCTTTTTCGGTGGAAACAGATGGGTTTTTATCATCGGAAACAGAATTAGCCCTCGACGTCTGAACAACTTTTTTTGAAAAAATCCCTAAGCCACGCGGTCACAATTTCAGCAAAAATCTGACGTTCTGCAATTCACTCAAAAATGGTTCCGAACTGTTGCAATCGATTCCCTGAAATCTTTTTCGGTGGAAACAGATGGGTTTTTATCATCGGAAACAGAATTAGCCCTCGACGTCTGAACAACTTTTTTTGAAAAAATCCCTAAGCCGCGCAGTCACAATTTCAGCAAAAATCTGAGGTTCTGCAATTCACTCAAAAATGGTGCCAAAGTGTTGCAAACGATCCCCTGAAATCTTTTTCGGTGGGAACAGATGGGTTTTTAACATCGGAAACAGAATTAGCCCTCGACGTCTGAACAACTTTTTTTGAAAAAATCCCTAAGCCGCGCGATCACAATTTCAGCAAAAATCTGACGTTCTGCAATTCACTCAAAAATCGTGCCAAACTGTTGCAAACTATCCCCAGAAAAGTTTTTCGGTGGAAACAGATGGGTTTTTATCATCGGAAACAGAATTAGCCCTCGACGTCTGAACAACTTTTATTGAAAAAAGCCCTAAGCCGCGCGGTCACAATTTCAGCAAAAATCTGACGTTCTGCAATTCACTCAAAAATGTTGGCAAACTGTTGCAAACAATCCCCTGAAATCTTTTTCTTTGGAAAAAGATGGGTTTTTATCATCGGAAACAGAATTAGCCCTCGACATCTGAACAGCTTTTTTGAAAAAAGCCCTAAGCCGCGCGGTCACAATTTCAGCAAAAATCTGACGTTCTGCAATTCACTCAAAAATAGTTCCAAACTGTTGCAATCGATCCCCTGAAATCTTTTTCGGTGGAAACAGATGGGTTTTTATCATCGGAAACAGAATTAGCCCTCGACGTCTGAACAACTTTTATTGAAAAAAGCCCTAAGCCGCGCGGTCACAATTTCAGCAAAAATCTGACGTTCTGCAATTCACTCAAAAATGTTGGCAAACTGTTGTAAACGATCCCCTGAAATCTTTTTCGGTGGAAACAGATGGGTTTTTATCATCGGAAACAGAATTAGCCCTCGACGTCTGAACAACCTTTTTTGAAAAAATCCCTAAGCCGCTCGGTCACAATTTCAGCAAAAATCGGACGTTCTGCAATTCACTCAAAAATGGTGCCAAACTGTTGCAAACTATCCCCAGAAAGGTTTTTCAGTGGAAACAGATGGGTTTTTATCATCGATAACAGAATTAGCCCTCGACGTCTGAACAACTTTTTTTGAAAAAATCGCTAAGCCGCGCGGCCACAATTTCAGCAAAAATCTGACGTTCTGCAATACACTCAAAAATCGTGCCAAAATGTAGCAAACTATCCCCAGAAAAGTTTTTCAGTGGAAACAGATGGGTTTTTATCATCGGAAACAGCATTAGCCCTCGACGTCTGAACAACTTTTTTTGAAAAAATCGCTAAGCCGCGCGGTCACAATTTCAGCAAAAATCTGACGTTCTGCAATTCACTCGAAAATGTTGGCAAACTGTTGCAAACGATCCCCTAAAATCTTTTTCGGTGGAAACAGATGGGTTTTTATCATCGGAAACAGAATTAGCCCTCGACGTCTGAACAGCTTTTTTTTGAAAAAATCCCTAAGCCGCGCGGTCAGAATTTCAGCAAAAATCTGACGTTCTGCAATTCACTCAAAAATGGTGCCAAACTGTTGCAAACTATCCCCTGAAATGGTTTTCGGTGGAAACAGATGGGTTTTTATCATCGGAAACAGAATTAGCCCTCGACGTCTGAACAACTTTTTTTGAAAAAATCCATAAACTGTGCTGTCACAATTTCAGCAAAAATCTGACGTTCTGCAATTCACTCTAAAATGGTGCCAAACGGTTGCAAACGATCCCCTGAAATCTTTTTTGGTGGAAACAGATGGGTTTTTAATCATCGGAAACAGAATTAGCCCTCGACGTCTGAACAACTTTTTTTGAAAAATCCCTTAGCCGCGCGGTCACAATTTCAGCAATAATCTGACGTTCTGCAATTCACTCAAAAATGTTGGCAAACTGTTGCAGACGATTCCCTGAAATGGTTTTCGTTGGAAAAAGATGGGTTTTTATCATCGGAAACAGAATTAGCCCTCGACATCTGAAAAGCTTTTTTTGAAAAAAAGCCCTAAGCCGCGCGGTCACAATTTCAGCAAAAATCTGACGTTCTGCAATTCACTCAAAAATGTTGGCAAACTGTTGCAAACTATCCCCAGAAAGGTTTTTCAGTGGAAACAGATGGGTTTTTATCATCGGAAACAGAATTAGCCCTCGACGTCTGAACAACTTTTTTTGAAAACATCCCTAAGCCGCGCGGTCACAATTTCAGCAAAAATCTGAGGTTCTGCAATTCACTCAAAAATGTTGGCAAACTGTTGTAAACAATCCCCTGAAATCTTTTTCTTTGGAAAAAGATGGGTTTTTATCATCGGAAATAGAATTAGCCCTCGACATCTGAACAGCTTTTTTTGAAAAAAAGCCCTAAGCCGCGCGGTCACAATTTCAGCAAAAATCTGACGTTCTGCAATTCACTCAAAAATGTTGGCAAACTGTTGCAAACTATCCCCAGAAAGGTTTTTCAGTGGAAACAGATGGGTTTTTATCATCGGAAACAGAATTAGCCCTCGACGTCTGAACAACCTTTTTTGAAAAAATCCCTAAGCCGCGCGGTCACAATTACAGCAAAAATCAGACGTTCTGCAATTCACTCAAAAATCGTGCCAAACTGTTGCAAACGATCCCCTGAAATCTTTTTCGGTGGAAACAGATGGGTTTTTATCATCGATAACAGAATTAGCCCTCGACGTCTGAACAACGTTTTTTGAAAAAATCCCTAAGCCGCGCGGTCACAATTTCAGCAAAAATCTGACGTTCTGCAATTCACTCAAAAATGGTGCCAAACTGTTGCAAACTATCCCCAGAAAGGTTTTTCAGTGGAAACAGATGGGTTTTTATCATCGGAAACAGAATTAGCCCTCGACGTCTGAACAACTTTTTTTGAAAACATCCCTAAGCCGCGCGGTCACAATTTCAGCAAAAATCTGACGTTCTGCAATTCACTCAAAAATGTTGGCAAACTGTTGTAAACAATCCCCTGAAATCTTTTTCTTTGGAAAAAGATGGGTTTTTATCATCGGAAATAGAATTAGCCCTCGACATCTGAACAGCTTTTTTTGAAAAAAGCCCTAAGCCGCGCGGTCACAATTTCAGCAAAAATCTGACGTTCTGCAATTCACTCAAAAATGTTGGCAAACTGTTGCAAACAATATCCTGAAATCTTTTTCGGTGGAAACAGATGGGATTTTATCATCAGAAACAGAATGAGCCCTCGACGTCTGAACAACTTTTTTTGAAAAAATCCTTAAGCAAAAATTTCAGCAAAAATCTGACGTTCTGCAATTCACTCAAAAATGTTGGCAAACTGTTGCAAACGATCCCCTGAAATCTTTTTCGGTGGAAACAGATGGGTTTTTCACATCGGAAACAGAATTAGCCCTCGATGTCTGAACAACTTTTTTTGAAAAAATCCCTAAGCCGCGCGGTCACTATTTCAGCAAAAATCTGACGTTCTGCAATTCACTCAAAAATGGTGCCAAACTGTTGCAAACGATCCCCTGAAATGTTTTTCGTTGGAAACAGATGGGTTTTTATCATCGGGAACAGAATTAGCCCTCGACGTCTGAACAATTTTTTTTGAAAAAATCCCTAAGCCGCGCGGTCACAATTTCAGCAAAAATCTGACGTTCTGCAATTCACTAAAAAATGGTTCCAAACAGTTGTAAACGATCCCCTGAAATCTTTTTCGGTGGAAACAGATGGGTTTTTATCATCGGAAACAGAATTAGCCCTCGACATCTGAACAACCTTTTTTGAAAAAATCCCTAAGGCGCGCGGTCACAATTACAGCAAAAATCAGACGTTCTGCAATTCACTCAAAAATCGTGCCAAACTGTTGCAAACTATCCCCAGAAAGGTTTTTCAGTGGAAACAGATGGGTTTTTATCATCGGAAACAGAATTAGCCCTCGACGTCTGAACAACTTTTTTTGAAAACATCCCTAAGCCGCGCGGTCACAATTTCAGCAAAAATCTGACGTTCTGCAATTCACTCAAAAATGTTGGCAAACTGTTGTAAACAATCCCCTGAAATCTTTTTCTTTGGAAAAAGATGGGTTTTTATCATCGGAAATAGAATTAGCCCTCGACATCTGAACAGCTTTTTTTGAAAAAAGCCCTAAGCCGCGCGGTCACAATTTCAGCAAAAATCTGACGTTCTGCAATTCACTCAAAAATGTTGGCAAACTGTTGCAAACAATATCCTGAAATCTTTTTCGGTGGAAACAGATGGGATTTTATCATCAGAAACAGAATGAGCCCTCGACGTCTGAACAACTTTTTTTGAAAAAATCCTTAAGCAAAAATTTCAGCAAAAATCTGACGTTCTGCAATTCACTCAAAAATGTTGGCAAACTGTTGCAAACGATCCCCTGAAATCTTTTTCGGTGGAAACAGATGGGTTTTTCACATCGGAAACAGAATTAGCCCTCGATGTCTGAACAACTTTTTTTGAAAAAATCCCTAAGCCGCGCGGTCACTATTTCAGCAAAAATCTGACGTTCTGCAATTCACTCAAAAATGGTGCCAAACTGTTGCAAACGATCCCCTGAAATGTTTTTCGTTGGAAACAGATGGGTTTTTATCATCGGAAACAGAATTAGCCCTCGACGTCTGAACAACCTTTTTTGAAAAAAGCCCTAAGCCGCGCGGTCACAATTTCAGCAAAAATCTGACGTTCTGCAATTCAGTCAAAAATCGTGCCAAACTGTTGCAAACTATCCCCAGAAAGGTTTTTTGAGTGGAAACAGATGGGTTTATATCATCGGAAACAGAATTAGCCCTCGACGTCTGAACAACTTTTTTTGAAAAAATCCCTAAGCCGCGCGGTCACAATTTCAGCAAAAATCTGACGTTCTGCAATTCAATCAAAAATGGTGCCAAACTGTTGCAAACGATCCCCTGAAATCTTTTTCGGTTGAAACAGATGGGTTTTTATCATCGGAAACAGAATTAGCCCTCGACATCTGAACAGCTTTTTTTGAAAAGATCCGTAAGCCGCGCGGTCACTATTTCAGCAATAATCTGACGTTCTGCAATTCACTCAAATATGTTGGCAAACTGTTGCAAACGATCCCCTGAAATCTTTTTCGGTGGAAACAGATGGGTTTTTATCATCGGAAACAGAATTAGCCCTCGACGTCTGAACAACTTTTTTTGAAAAAATCCCTAAGCCGCGCGGTCACAATTTCAGCAAAAATCTGACGTTCTGCAATTAACTCAAAAATGTTGGTAAACTGTTGCAAACGATCCCCTGAAATCTTTTTCGGTGGAAACAGATGGGTTTTTATCATCGGAAACAGAATTAGCCCTCGACATCTGAACAACTTTTTTTGAAAAAATCCCTAAGCCGCGCGGTCACAATTTCAGCAAAAATCTGACGTTCTGCAATTCACTCAAAAATGGTTCCAAACTGTTGCAAACGATCCCTGAAATGTTTTTCGTTGGAAACAGATGGGTTTTTATCATCGGAAACAGAATTAGCCCTCGACGTCTGAACAACTTTTTTTGAAAAAATCCCTAAGCCGCGCGGTCACAATTTCAGCAAAAATCTGACGTTCTGCAATTCACTCAAAAATGTTGGCAAACTGTTGTAAACGATCCCCTGAAATCTTTTTCTTTGGAAAAAGATGGGTTTTTATCATCGGAAATAGAATTAGCCCTCGACATCTGAACAGCTTTTTTGAAAAAAGCCCTAAGCCGCGCGGTCACAATTTCAGCAAAAATCTGACGTTCTGCAATTCAGTCAAAAATCGGGCCAAACTGTTGCAAACGATCCCCAGAAAGGTTTTTTGAGTGGAAACAGATGGGTTTATATCATCGGAAACAGAATTAGCCCTCGACGTCTGAACAACCTTTTTTGAAAAAAGCCCTAAGCCGCGCGGTCACAATTTCAGCAAAAATCTGACGTTCTGCAATTCAGTCAAAAATCGTGCCAAACTGTTGCAAACTATCCCCAGAAAGGTTTTTTGAGTGGAAACAGATGGGTTTATATCATCGGAAACCGAATTAGCCCTCGACGTCTGAACAACTTTTTTTGAAAAAATCCCTAAGCCGCGCGGTCACAATTTCAGCAAAAATCTGACGTTCTGCAATTCAATCAAAAATGGTGCCAAACTGTTGCAAACGATCCCCTGAAATCTTTTTCGGTTGAAACAGATGGGTTTTTATCATCGGAAACAGAATTAGCCCTCGACATCTGAACAGCTTTTTTTGAAAAGATCCCTAAGCCGCGCGGTCACTATTTCAGCAATAATCTGACGTTCTGCAATTCACTCAAATATGTTGGCAAACTGTTGCAAACGATCCCCTGAAATCTTTTTCGGTGGAAACAGATGGGTTTTTATCATCGGAAACAGAATTAGCCCTCGACGTCTGAACAACTTTTTTTGAAAAAAGCCCTAAGCCGCGCGGTCACAATTTCAGCAAAAATCTGACGTTCTGCAATTCAGTCAAAAATCGTGCCAAACTGTTGCAAACTATCCCCAGAAAGGTTTTTTGAGTGGAAACAGATGGGTTTATATCATCGGAAACAGAATTAGCCCTCGACGTCTGAACAACTTTTTTTGAAAAAATCCCTAAGCCGCGCGGTCACAATTTCAGCAAAAATCTGACGTTCTGCAATTCAATCAAAAATGGTGCCAAACTGTTGCAAACGATCCCCTGAAATCTTTTTCGGTTGAAACAGATGGGTTTTTATCATCGGAAACAGAATTAGCCCTCGACATCTGAACAGCTTTTTTTCAAAAGATCCGTAAGCCGCGCGGTCACTATTTCAGCAATAATCTGACGTTCTGCAATTCACTCAAATATGTTGGCAAACTGTTGCAAACGATCCCCTGAAATCTTTTTCGGTGGAAACAGATGGGTTTTTATCATCGGAAACAGAATTAGCCCTCGACGTCTGAACAACTTTTTTTGAAAAAATCCCTAAGCCGCGCGGTCACAATTTCAGCAAAAATCTGACGTTCTGCAATTAACTCAAAAATGTTGGCAAACTGTTGCAAACGATCCCCTGAAATCTTTTTCGGTGGAAACAGATGGGTTTTTATCATCGGAAAAAGAATTAGCACTCGACGTCTGAACAACTTTTTTTGAAAAAATCCCTAAGCCGCGCGGTCACAATTTCAGCAAAAATCTGACGTTCTGCAATTCACTCAAAAATGGTGCCAAACTGTTGCAAACGATCCCCTGAAATGTTTTTCGTTGGAAACAGATGGGTTTTTATCATCGGAAACAGAATTAGCCCTCGACGTCTGAACAACCTTTTTTGAAAAAAGCCCTAAGCCGCGCGGTCACAATTTCAGCAAAAATCTGACGTTCTGCAATTCAGTCAAAAATCGTGCCAAACTGTTGCAAACTATCCCCAGAAAGGTTTTTTGAGTGGAAACAGATGGGTTTATATCATCGGAAACAGAATTAGCCCTCGACGTCTGAACAACTTTTTTTGAAAAAATCCCTAAGCCGCGCGGTCACAATTTCAGCAAAAATCTGACGTTCTGCAATTCAATCAAAAATGGTGCCAAACTGTTGCAAACGATCCCCTGAAATCTTTTTCGGTTGAAACAGATGGGTTTTTATCATCGGAAACAGAATTAGCCCTCGACATCTGAACAGCTTTTTTTGAAAAGATCCGTAAGCCGCGCGGTCACTATTTCAGCAATAATCTGACGTTCTGCAATTCACTCAAATATGTTGGCAAACTGTTGCAAACGATCCCCTGAAATCTTTTTCGGTGGAAACAGATGGGTTTTTATCATCGGAAACAGAATTAGCCCTCGACGTCTGAACAACTTTTTTTGAAAAAATCCCTAAGCCGCGCGGTCACAATTTCAGCAAAAATCTGACGTTCTGCAATTAACTCAAAAATGTTGGTAAACTGTTGCAAACGATCCCCTGAAATCTTTTTCGGTGGAAACAGATGGGTTTTTATCATCGGAAACAGAATTAGCCCTCGACATCTGAACAACTTTTTTTGAAAAAATCCCTAAGCCGCGCGGTCACAATTTCAGCAAAAATCTGACGTTCTGCAATTCACTCAAAAATGGTTCCAAACTGTTGCAAACGATCCCTGAAATGTTTTTCGTTGGAAACAGATGGGTTTTTATCATCGGAAACAGAATTAGCCCTCGACGTCTGAACAACTTTTTTTGAAAAAATCCCTAAGCCGCGCGGTCACAATTTCAGCAAAAATCTGACGTTCTGCAATTCACTCAAAAATGTTGGCAAACTGTTGTAAACGATCCCCTGAAATCTTTTTCTTTGGAAAAAGATGGGTTTTTATCATCGGAAATAGAATTAGCCCTCGACATCTGAACAGCTTTTTTGAAAAAAGCCCTAAGCCGCGCGGTCACAATTTCAGCAAAAATCTGACGTTCTGCAATTCAGTCAAAAATCGGGCCAAACTGTTGCAAACGATCCCCAGAAAGGTTTTTTGAGTGGAAACAGATGGGTTTATATCATCGGAAACAGAATTAGCCCTCGACGTCTGAACAACCTTTTTTGAAAAAAGCCCTAAGCCGCGCGGTCACAATTTCAGCAAAAATCTGACGTTCTGCAATTCAGTCAAAAATCGTGCCAAACTGTTGCAAACTATCCCCAGAAAGGTTTTTTGAGTGGAAACAGATGGGTTTATATCATCGGAAACCGAATTAGCCCTCGACGTCTGAACAACTTTTTTTGAAAAAATCCCTAAGCCGCGCGGTCACAATTTCAGCAAAAATCTGACGTTCTGCAATTCAATCAAAAATGGTGCCAAACTGTTGCAAACGATCCCCTGAAATCTTTTTCGGTTGAAACAGATGGGTTTTTATCATCGGAAACAGAATTAGCCCTCGACATCTGAACAGCTTTTTTTGAAAAGATCCCTAAGCCGCGCGGTCACTATTTCAGCAATAATCTGACGTTCTGCAATTCACTCAAATATGTTGGCAAACTGTTGCAAACGATCCCCTGAAATCTTTTTCGGTGGAAACAGATGGGTTTTTATCATCGGAAACAGAATTAGCCCTCGACGTCTGAACAACTTTTTTTGAAAAAAGCCCTAAGCCGCGCGGTCACAATTTCAGCAAAAATCTGACGTTCTGCAATTCAGTCAAAAATCGTGCCAAACTGTTGCAAACTATCCCCAGAAAGGTTTTTTGAGTGGAAACAGATGGGTTTATATCATCGGAAACAGAATTAGCCCTCGACGTCTGAACAACTTTTTTTGAAAAAATCCCTAAGCCGCGCGGTCACAATTTCAGCAAAAATCTGACGTTCTGCAATTCAATCAAAAATGGTGCCAAACTGTTGCAAACGATCCCCTGAAATCTTTTTCGGTTGAAACAGATGGGTTTTTATCATCGGAAACAGAATTAGCCCTCGACATCTGAACAGCTTTTTTTCAAAAGATCCGTAAGCCGCGCGGTCACTATTTCAGCAATAATCTGACGTTCTGCAATTCACTCAAATATGTTGGCAAACTGTTGCAAACGATCCCCTGAAATCTTTTTCGGTGGAAACAGATGGGTTTTTATCATCGGAAACAGAATTAGCCCTCGACGTCTGAACAACTTTTTTTGAAAAAATCCCTAAGCCGCGCGGTCACAATTTCAGCAAAAATCTGACGTTCTGCAATTAACTCAAAAATGTTGGTAAACTGTTGCAAACGATCCCCTGAAATCTTTTTCGGTGGAAACAGATGGGTTTTTATCATCGGAAACAGAATTAGCCCTCGACATCTGAACAACTTTTTTTGAAAAAATCCCTAAGCCGCGCGGTCACAATTTCAGCAAAAATCTGACGTTCTGCAATTCACTCAAAAATGGTTCCAAACTGTTGCAAACGATCCCTGAAATGTTTTTCGTTGGAAACAGATGGGTTTTTATCATCGGAAACAGAATTAGCCCTCGACGTCTGAACAACTTTTTTTGAAAAAATCCCTAAGCCGCGCGGTCACAATTTCAGCAAAAATCTGACGTTCTGCAATTCACTCAAAAATGTTGGCAAACTGTTGTAAACGATCCCCTGAAATCTTTTTCTTTGGAAAAAGATGGGTTTTTATCATCGGAAATAGAATTAGCCCTCGACATCTGAACAGCTTTTTTGAAAAAAGCCCTAAGCCGCGCGGTCACAATTTCAGCAAAAATCTGACGTTCTGCAATTCAGTCAAAAATCGGGCCAAACTGTTGCAAACGATCCCCAGAAAGGTTTTTTGAGTGGAAACAGATGGATTTATATCATCGGAAACAGAATTAGCCCTCGACGTCTGAACAACCTTTTTTGTAAAAAGCCCTAAGCCGCGCGGTCACAATTTCAGCAAAAATCTGACGTTCTGCAATTCAGTCAAAAATCGTGCCAAACTGTTGCAAACTATCCCCAGAAAGGTTTTTTGAGTGGAAACAGATGGGTTTATATCATCGGAAACCGAATTAGCCCTCGACGTCTGAACAACTTTTTTTGAAAAAATCCCTAAGCCGCGCGGTCACAATTTCAGCAAAAATCTGACGTTCTGCAATTCAATCAAAAATGGTGCCAAACTGTTGCAAACGATCCCCTGAAATCTTTTTCGGTTGAAACAGATGGGTTTTTATCATCGGAAACAGAATTAGCCCTCGACATCTGAACAGCTTTTTTTGAAAAGATCCCTAAGCCGCGCGGTCACTATTTCAGCAATAATCTGACGTTCTGCAATTCACTCAAATATGTTGGCAAACTGTTGCAAACGATCCCCTGAAATCTTTTTCGGTGGAAACAGATGGGTTTTTATCATCGGAAACAGAATTAGCCCTCGACGTCTGAACAACTTTTTTTGAAAAAATCCCTAAGCCGCGCTGTCACAATTTCAGCAAAAATCTGACGTTCTGCAATTAACTCAAAAATGTTGGTAAACTGTTGCAAACGATCCCCTGAAATCTTTTTCGGTGGAAACAGATGGGTTTTTATCATCGGAAACAGAATTAGCCCTCGACATCTGAACAACTTTTTTTGAAAAAATCCCTAAGCCGCGCGGTCACAATTTCAGCAAAAATCTGACGTTCTGCAATTCACTCAAAAATGGTTCCAAACTGTTGCAAACGATCCCTGAAATGTTTTTCGTTGGAAACAGATGGGTTTTTATCATCGGAAACAGAATTAGCCCTCGACGTCTGAACAACTTTTTTTGAAAAAATCCCTAAGCCGCGCGGTCACAATTTCAGCAAAAATCTGACGTTCTGCAATTCACTCAAAAATGTTGGCAAACTGTTGTAAACGATCCCCTGAAATCTTTTTCTTTGGAAAAAGATGGGTTTTTATCATCGGAAATAGAATTAGCCCTCGACATCTGAACAGCTTTTTTGAAAAAAGCCCTAAGCCGCGCGGTCACAATTTCAGCAAAAATCTGACGTTCTGCAATTCAGTCAAAAATCGGGCCAAACTGTTGCAAACGATCCCCAGAAAGGTTTTTTGAGTGGAAACAGATGGGTTTATATCATCGGAAACAGAATTAGCCCTCGACGTCTGAACAACCTTTTTTGAAAAAAGCCCTAAGCCGTGCGGGCACAATTTCAGCAAAAATCTGACGTTCTACAATTCAGTCAAAAATCGGGCCAAACTGTTGCAAACGATCCCCAGAAAGGTTTTTTGAGTGGAAACAGATGGGTTTATATCATCGGAAACAGAATTAGCCCTCGACGTCTGAACAACTTTTTTTGAAAAAATCCCTAAGCAGCGCGGTCACAATTTCAGCAAAAATCTGACGTTCTGCAATTCACTCAAAAATGGTTCCAAACTGTTGCAATCGATCCCCTGAAATCTTTTTCGGTGGAAACAGATGGGTTTTTATCATCGGAAAAATAATTAGCCCTCGACGTCTGAACAACTTTTTTTGAAAAAATCCCTAAGCCGCGCGGTCACAATTTCAGCAAAAATCTGACGTTCTGCAATTCACTCAAAAATGTTGGCAAACTGTTGTAAACGATCCCCTGAAATCTTTTTCTTTGGAAAAAGATGGGTTTTTATCATCGGAAATAGAATTAGCCCTCGACATCTGAACAGCTTTTTTTGAAAAAATCCCTAAGCCGCGCGGTCACAATTTCAGCAAAAATCTGACGTTCTGCAATTCACTCAAAAATGTTGGCAAACTGTTGCAAACGATATCCTGAAATCTTTTTCGGTGGAAACAGATGGGTTTTTATCATCGGAAAAAGAATTAGCACTCGACGTCTGAACAACTTTTTTTGAAAAAATCCCTAAGCCGCGCGGTCACAATTTCAGCAAAAATCTGACGTTCTGCAATTCACTCAAAAATGGTTCCAAACTGTTGCAAACGATCCCCTGAAATCTTTTTCGGTGGAAACAGATGGGTTTTTATCATCGGAAACAGAATTAGCCCTCGACGTCTGAACAACTTTTTTTGAAAAAAGCCCTAAGCCGCGCGGTCACAATTTCAGCAAAAATCTGACGTTCTGCAATTCACTCAAAAATGTTGGCAAACTGTTGTAAACGATCCCCTGAAATCTTTTTCTTTGGAAAAAGATGGGTTTTTATCATCGGAAATAGAATTAGCCCTCGACATCTGAACAGCTTTTTTTGAAAAAATCCCTAAGCCGCGCAGTCACAATTTCAGCAAAAATATGACGTTCTGCAATTCACTCAAAAATGTTGGCAAACTGTTGCAAACGATATCCTGAAATCTTTTTCGGTGGAAACAGATGGGTATTTATCATCAGAAACAGAATTAGCCCTCGACGTCTGAGCAACTTTTTTTGAAAAATCCCTAAGCCGCGCGGTCACAATTTCAGCAAAAATCTGACGTTCTGCAATTCACACAAAAATGGTGCCAAACTGTTGCAAACTATCCCCAGAAAAGTTTTTCGGTTGAAACAGATGGGTTTATATCATCGGAAACAGAATTAGCCCTCGACGTCTGAACAACTTTTTTTGAAAAAATCCCTAAGCCGCGCGGTCACAATTTCAGCAAAAATCTGACGTTCTGCAATTCACTCAAAAATGGTTCCAAACTGTTGCAAACGATCCCCTGAAATCTTTTTCGGTGGAAACAGATGGGTTTTTATCATCGGAAACAGAATTAGCCCTCGACGTCTGAACAACTTTTTTTGAAAAAAGGCCTAAGCCGCGCGGTCACAATTTCAGCAAAAATCTGACGTTCTGCAATTCACTCAAAAATGTTGGCAAACTGTTGTAAACGATCCCCTGAAATCTTTTTCTTTGGAAAAAGATGGGTTTTTATCATCGGAAATAGAATTAGCCCTCGACATCTGAACAGCTTTTTTTGAAAAAATCCCTAAGCAGCGCGGTCACAATTTCAGCAAAAATCAGACGTTCTGCAATTCACTCAAAAATCGGGCCAAACTGTTGCAAACGATCCCCAGAAAGGTTTTTTGAGTGGAAACAGATGGGTTTATATCATCGGAAACAGAATTAGCCCTCGACGTCTGAACAACTTTTTTTGAAAAAATCCCTAAGCCGCGCGGTCACAATTTCAGCAAAAATCTGACGTTCTGCAATTCACTCAAAAATGTTGGCAAACTGTTGCAAACGATCCCCTGAAATCTTTTTCGGTGGAAACAGATGGGTTTTTATCATCGGAAACAGAATTAGCCCTCGACATCTGAACAACTTTTTTTGAAAAAATCCCTAAGCAGCGCGGTCACAATTTCAGCAAAAATCAGACGTTCTGCAATTCACTCAAAAATCGTGCCAAACTGTTGCAAACTATCCCCAGAAAGGTTTTTCAGTGGGAACAGATGGGTTTTTATCATCGGAAACAGAATTAGCCCTCGACGTCTGAACAACTTTTTTTGAAAAATCCCTAAGGCGCGCGGTCACAATTTCAGCAAAAATCTGACCTTCTGCAATTCACTCAAAAATGTTGGTAATCTGTTGCAAACGATCCCCTGAAATCTTTTTCGGTGGAAACAGATGGGTTTTTATCATCGGAAACAGAATTAGCCCTCGACGTCTGAACAACTTTTTTTGAAAAAAGCCCTAAGCCGCGCGGTCACAATTTCAGCAAAAATCTGACGTTCTGCAATTCACTCAAAAATCGAGCCAAACTGTTGCAAACTATCCCCAGAAAGGTTTTTTGAGTGGAAACAGATGGGTTTTTATCATCGGAAACAGAATTAGCCCTCGACGTCTGAACAACTTTTTTTGAAAAAATCCCTAAGCCGCGCGGTCACAATTTCAGCAAAAATCTGACGTTCTGCAATTCAATCAAAAATGGTGCCAAACTGTTGCAAACTATCCCCAGAAAAGTTTTTCAGTGGGAACAGATGGGTTTTTATCATCGGAAACAAAATTAGCCCTCGACGTCTGAACAACTTTTTTTGAAAAATCCCTAAGCCGCGCGGTCACAATTTCAGCAAAAATCTGACGTTCTGCAATTCACACAAAAATGGTGCCAAACTGTTGCAAACTATCCCCAGAAAAGTTTTTCGGTTGAAACAGATGGGTTTTTATCATCGGAAACAGAATTAGCCCTCGACGTCTGAACAACTTTTTTTGAAAAAATCCCTAAGGCGCGCGGTCACAATTTCAGCAAAAATCTGACCTTCTGCAATTCACTCAAAAATGTTGGTAATCTGTTGCAAACGATCCCCTGAAATCTTTTTCGGTGGAAACAGATGGGTTTTTATCATCGGAAACAGAATTAGCCCTCGACGTCTGAACAACTTTTTTTGAAAAAAGCCCTAAGCCGCGCGGTCACAATTTCAGCAAAAATCTGACGTTCTGCAATTCACTCAAAAATCGAGCCAAACTGTTGCAAACTATCCCCAGAAAGGTTTTTTGAGTGGAAACAGATGGGTTTTTATCATCGGAAACAGAATTAGCCCTCGACGTCTGAACAACTTTTTTTGAAAAAATCCCTAAGCCGCGCGGTCACAATTTCAGCAAAAATCTGACGTTCTGCAATTCAATCAAAAATGGTGCCAAACTGTTGCAAACGATCCCCTGAAATCTTTTTCGGTGGAAACAGATGGGTTTTTATCATCGGAAACAGAATTAGCCCTCGACGTCTGAACAACTTTTTTTGAAAAAAGCCCTAAGCCGCGCGGTCACAATTTCAGCAAAAATCTGACGTTCTGCAATTCACTCAAAAATGTTGGCAAACTGTTGTAAACAATCCCCTGAAATCTTTTTCTTTGGAAACAGATGGGTTTTTATCATCGGAAACAGAATTAGCCCTCGACATCTGAACAACTTTTTTTGAAAAAATCCCTAAGCCGCGCGGTCACAATTTCAGCAAAAATCTGACGTTCTGCAATTCACTCAAAAATGGTTCCAAACTGTTGCAAACGATCCCCTGAAATCTTTTTCGGTGGAAACAGATGTGTTTTTATCATCGGAAACAGAATTAGCCCTCGACGTCTGAACAACCTTTTTTGAAAAAAGCCCTAAGCCGCGCGGTCACAATTTCAGCAAAAATCTGACGTTCTGCAATTCAGTCAAAAATCGTGCCAAACTGTTGCAAACTATCCCCTGAAATCTTTTTCGGTGGAAACAGATGGGTTTTTATCATCGGAAACAGAATTAGCCCTCGACGTCTGAACAACTTTTTTTGAAAAAATCCCTAAGCCGCGCGCGGTCACAATTTCAGCAAAAATCTGACGTTCTGCTATTCACTCAAAAATCCTGCCAAACTGTTGCAAACGATCCCCTGAAATCTTTTTCGGTGGAAACAGATGGGTTTTTATCATCGGAAACAGAATTAGCCCTCGACATCTGAACAGCTTTTTTTGGAAAAAGCCCTAAGCCGCGCGGTCACAATTTCAGCAATAATCTGACATTCTGCAATTCACTCAAATATGTTGGCAAACTGTTGCAAACGATCCCCTGAAATCTTTTTCGGTGGAAACAGATGGGTTTTTATCATCGGAAACAGAATTAGCCCTCAACGTCTGAACAACTTTTTTTGAAAAAATCCCTAAGCCGCGCGGTCACAATTTCAGCAAAAATCTGACCTTCTGCAATTCACTCAAAAATGTTGGTAATCTGTTGCAAACGATCCCCTGAAATCTTTTTCGGTGGAAACAGATGGGTTTTTATCATCGGAAACAGAATTAGCCCTCGACGTCTGAACAACTTTTTTTGAAAAAAGCCCTAAGCCGCGCGGTCACAATTTCAGCAAAAATCTGACGTTCTGCAATTCACTCAAAAATCGAGCCAAACTGTTGCAAACTATCCCCAGAAAGGTTTTTTGAGTGGAAACAGATGGGTTTTTATCATCGGAAACAGAATTAGCCCTCGACGTCTGAACAACTTTTTTTGAAAAAATCCCTAAGCCGCGCGGTCACAATTTCAGCAAAAATCTGACGTTCTGCAATTCAATCAAAAATGGTGCCAAACTGTTGCAAACGATCCCCTGAAATCTTTTTCTTTGGAAACAGATGGGTTTTTATCATCGGAAACAGAATTAGCCCTCGACATCTGAACAACTTTTTTTGAAAAAATCCCTAAGCCGCGCGGTCACAATTTCAGCAAAAATCTGACGTTCTGCAATTCACTCAAAAATGGTTCCAAACTGTTGCAAACGATCCCCTGAAATCTTTTTCGGTGGAAACAGATGTGTTTTTATCATCGGAAACAGAATTAGCCCTCGACGTCTGAACAACCTTTTTTGAAAAAAGCCCTAAGCCGCGCGGTCACAATTTCAGCAAAAATCTGACGTTCTGCAATTCAGTCAAAAATCGTGCCAAACTGTTGCAAACTATCCCCTGAAATCTTTTTCGGTGGAAACAGATGGGTTTTTATCATCGGAAACAGAATTAGACCTCGACGTCTGAACAACTTTTTTTGAAAAAATCCCTAAGCCGCGCGCGGTCACAATTTCAGCAAAAATCTGACGTTCTGCTATTCACTCAAAAATCCTCCCAAACTGTTGCAAACGATCCCCTGAAATCTTTTTCGGTGGAAACAGATGGGTTTTTATCATCGGAAACAGAATTAGCCCTCGACATCTGAACAGCTTTTTTTGGAAAAAGCCCTAAGCCGCGCGGTCACAATTTCAGCAATAATCTGACATTCTGCAATTCACTCAAATATGTTGGCAAACTGTTGCAAACGATCCCCTGAAATCTTTTTCGGTGGAAACAGATGGGTTTTTATCATCGGAAACAGAATTAGCCCTCAACGTCTGAACAACTTTTTTTGAAAAAATCCCTAAGCCGCGCGGTCACAATTTCAGCAAAAATCTGACGTTCTGCAATTCACTCAAAAATGTTGGTAATCTGTTGCAAACGATCCCCTGAAATCTTTTTCGGTGGAAACAGATGGGTTTTTATCATCGGAAACAGAATTAGCCCTCGACGTCTGAACAACTTTTTTTGAAAAAAGCCCTAAGCCGCGCGGTCACAATTTCAGCAAAAATCTGACGTTCTGCAATTCACTCAAAAATCGAGCCAAACTGTTGCAAACGATCCCCTGAAATCTTTTTCGGTGGAAACAGATGGGTTTTTATCATCGGAAACAGAATTAGCCCTCGACGTCTGAACAACTTTTTTTGAAAAAATCCCTAAGCCGCGCGGTCACAATTTCAGCAAAAATCTGACGTTCTGCAATTCAATCAAAAATGGTGCCAAACTGTTGCAAACGATCCCCTGAAATCTTTTTCGGTGGAAACAGATGGGTTTTTATCATCGGAAACAGAATTAGCCCTCGACGTCTGAACAACCTTTTTTGAAAAAAGCCCTAAGCCGCGCGGTCACAATTTCAGCAAAAATCTGACGTTCTGCAATTCAGTCAAAAATCGTGCCAAACTGTTGCAAACTATCCCCTGAAATCTTTTTCTTTGGAAACAGATGGGTTTTTATCATCGGAAACAGAATTAGCCCTCGACATCTGAACAACTTTTTTTGAAAAAATCCCTAAGCCGCGCGGTCACAATTTCAGCAAAAATCTGACGTTCTGCAATTCACTCAAAAATGGTTCCAAACTGTTGCAAACGATCCCCTGAAATCTTTTTCGGTGGAAACAGATGTGTTTTTATCATCGGAAACAGAATTAGCCCTCGACGTCTGAACAACCTTTTTTGAAAAAAGCCCTAAGCCGCGCGGTCACAATTTCAGCAAAAATCTGACGTTCTGCAATTCAGTCAAAAATCGTGCCAAACTGTTGCAAACTATCCCCTGAAATCTTTTTCGGTGGAAACAGATGGGTTTTTATCATCGGAAACAGAATTAGACCTCGACGTCTGAACAACTTTTTTTGAAAAAATCCCTAAGCCGCGCGCGGTCACAATTTCAGCAAAAATCTGACGTTCTGCTATTCACTCAAAAATCCTGCCAAACTGTTGCAAACGATCCCCTGAAATCTTTTTCGGTGGAAACAGATGGGTTTTTATCATCGGAAACAGAATTAGCCCTCGACATCTGAACAGCTTTTTTTGGAAAAAGCCCTAAGCCGCGCGGTCACAATTTCAGCAATAATCTGACATTCTGCAATTCACTCAAATATGTTGGCAAACTGTTGCAAACGATCCCCTGAAATCTTTTTCGGTGGAAACAGATGGGTTTTTATCATCGGAAACAGAATTAGCCCTCAACGTCTGAACAACTTTTTTTGAAAAAATCCCTAAGCCGCGCGGTCACAATTTCAGCAAAAATCTGACGTTCCGCAATTAACTCAAAAATGTTGGTAAACTGTTGCAAACGATCCCCTGAAATCTTTTTCTGTGGAAACAGATGGGTTTTTATCATCGGAAACAGAATTAGCCCTCGACATCTGAACAACTTTTTTTGAAAAAATCCCTAAGCCGCTCGGTCACAATTTCAGCTAAAATCTGACGTTCTGCAATTCACTCAAAAATGGTTCCAAACTGTTGCAAACGATCCCCTGAAATCTTTTTCGGTGGAAACAGATGGGTTTTTCACATCGGAAACAGAATTAGCCCTCGATGTCTGAACAACTTTTTTTGAAAAAATCCCTAAGCCGCGCGGTCACTATTTCAGCAAAAATCTGACGTTCTGCAATTCACTCAAAAATGGTGCCAAACTGTTGCAAACGATCCCCTGAAATGTTTTTCGTTGGAAACAGATGGGTTTTTATCATCGGAAACAGAATTAGCCCTCGAAGTCTGAACAACCTTTTTTGAAAAAAGCCCTAAGCCGCGCGGTCACAATTTCAGCAAAAATCTGACGTTCTGCAATTCAGTCAAAAATCGTGCCAAACTGTTGCAAACTATCCCCAGAAAGGTTTTTTGAGTGGAAACAGATGGGTTTATATCATCGGAAACAGAATTAGCCCTCGACGTCTGAACAACTTTTTTTGAAAAAATCCCTAAGCCGCGCGGTCACAATTTCAGCAAAAATCTGACGTTCTGCAATTCACTCAAAAATGGTTCCAAACTGTTGCAAACGATCCCCTGAAATCTTTTTCGGTGGAAACAGATGGGTTTTTATCATCGGAAACAGAATTAGCCCTCGACGTCTGAACAACTTTTTTTGAAAAAATCCCTAAGCCGCGCGCGGTCACAATTTCAGCAAAAATCTGACGTTCTGCTATTCACTCAAAAATCCTGCCAAACTGTTGTAAACGATCCCCTGAAATCTTTTTCGGTTGAAACAGATGGGTTTTTATCATCGGAAACAGAATTAGCCCTCGACATCTGAACAGCTTTTTTTGAAAAAATCCCTAAGCCGCGCGGTCACTATTTCAGCAATAATCTGACGTTCTGCAATTCACTCAAATATGTTGGCAAACTGTTGCAAACGATCCCCTGAAATCTTTTTCGGTGGAAACAGATGGGTTTTCATCATCGGAAACAGAATTAGCCCTCGACGTCTGAACAACTTTTTTTGAAAAAATCCCTAAGCCGCGCGGTCACAATTTCAGCAAAAATCTGACGTTCTGCAATTAACTCAAAAATGTTGGTAAACTGTTGCAAACGATCCCCTGAAATCTTTTTCGGTGGAAACAGATGGGTTTTTATCATCGGAAACAGAATTAGCCCTCGACATCTGAACAACTTTTTTTGAAAAAATCCCTAAGCCGCGCGGTCACAATTTCAGCAAAAATCTGACGTTCTGCAATTCACTCAAAAATGGTTCCAAACTGTTGCAAACGATCCCCTGAAATCTTTTTCGGTGGAAACAGATGGGTTTTTATCATCGGAAACAGAATTAGCCCTCGACGTCTGAACAACCTTTTTTGAAAAAAGCCCTAAGCCGCGCGGTCACAATTTCAGCAAAAATCTGACGTTCTGCAATTCAGTCAAAAATCGTGCCAAACTGTTGCAAACTATCCCCTGAAATCTTTTTCGGTGGAAACAGATGGGTTTTTATCATCGGAAACAGAATTAGACCTCGACATCTGAACAGCTTTTTTTGGAAAAAGCCCTAAGCCGCGCGGTCACAATTTCAGCAATAATCTGACATTCTGCAATTCACTCAAATATGTTGGCAAACTGTTGCAAACGATCCCCTGAAATCTTTTTCGGTGGAAACAGATGGGTTTTTATCATCGGAAACAGAATTAGCCCTCAACGTCTGAACAACTTTTTTTGAAAAAATCCCTAAGCCGCGCGGTCACAATTTCAGCAAAAATCTGACGTTCCGCAATTAACTCAAAAATGTTGGTAAACTGTTGCAAACGATCCCCTGAAATCTTTTTCTGTGGAAACAGATGGGTTTTTATCATCGGAAACAGAATTAGCCCTCGACATCTGAACAACTTTTTTTGAAAAAATCCCTAAGCCGCTCTGTCACAATTTCAGCAAAAATCTGACGTTCTGCAATTCACTCAAAAATGGTTCCAAACTGTTGCAAACGATCCCCTGAAATCTTTTTCGGTGGAAACAGATGGGTTTTTCACATCGGAAACAGAATTAGCCCTCGATGTCTGAACAACTTTTTTTGAAAAAATCCCTAAGCCGCGCAGTCACAATTTCAGCAAAAATCTGACGTTCTGCAATTCACTCAAAAATGTTGGCAAATTGTTGCAAACGATATGCTGAAATCTTTTTCGGTGGAAACAGATGGGTATTTATCATCGGAAACAGAATTAGCCCTCGACGTCTGAACAACTTTTTTTGAAAAAATCCCTAAGCCGTGCGGTCACAATTTCAGCAAAAATCTGACGTTCTGCAATTCACTCAAAAATGGTGCCAAACTGTTGCAAACGATCCCCTGAAATGTTTTTCGTTGGAAACAGATGGGTTTTTATCATCGGAAACAGAATTAGCCCTCGACGTCTGAACAACCTTTTTTGAAAAAAGCCCTAAGCCGCGCGGTCACAATTTCAGCAAAAATCTGACGTTCTGCAATTCAGTCAAAAATCGTGCCAAACTGTTGCAAACTATCCCCAGAAAGGTTTTTTGAGTGGAAACAGATGGGTTTATATCATCGGAAACAGAATTAGCCCTCGACGTCTGAACAACTTTTTTTGAAAAAATCCCTAAGCCGCGCGGTCACAATTTCAGCAAAAATCTGACGTTCTGCAATTCAATCAAAAATGTTGGCAAATTGTTGTAAACGATCCCCTGAAATCTTTTTCGGTTGAAACAGATGGGTTTTTATCATCGGAAACAGAATTAGCCCTCGACATCTGAACAGCTTTTTTTGAAAAAATCCCTAAGCCGCGCGGTCACTATTTCAGCAATAATCTGACGTTCTGCAATTCACTCAAATATGTTGGCAAACTGTTGCAAACGATCCCCTGAAATCTTTTTCGGTGGAAACAGATGGGTTTTTATCATCGGAAACAGAATTAGCCCTCGACGTCTGAACAACTTTTTTTGAAAAAATCCCTAAGCCGCGCGGTCACAATTTCAGCAAAAATCTGACGTTCTGCAATTAACTCAAAAATGTTGGTAAACTGTTGCAAACGATCCCCTGAAATCTTTTTCGGTGGAAACAGATGGGTTTTTATCATCGGAAACAGAATTAGCCCTCGACATCTGAACAACTTTTTTTGAAAAAATCCCTAAGCCGCGCGGTCACAATTTCAGCAAAAATCTGACGTTCTGCAATTCACTCAAAAATGGTTCCAAACTGTTGCAAACGATCCCTGAAATGTTTTTCGTTGGAAACAGATGGGTTTTTATCATCGGAAACAGAATTAGCCCTCGACGTCTGAACAACTTTTTTTGAAAAAATCCCTAAGCCGCGCGGTCACAATTTCAGCAAAAATCTGACGTTCTGCAATTCACTCAAAAATGGTTCCAAACTGTTGCAAACGATCCCCTGAAATCTTTTTCGGTGGAAACAGATGGGTTTTTCACATCGGAAACAGAATTAGCCCTCGATGTCTGAACAACTTTTTTTGAAAAAATCCCTAAGCCGCGCAGTCACAATTTCAGCAAAAATCTGACGTTCTGCAATTCACTCAAAAATGTTGGCAAATTGTTGCAAACGATATGCTGAAATCTTTTTCGGTGGAAACAGATGGGTATTTATCATCGGAAACAGAATTAGCCCTCGACGTCTGAACAACTTTTTTTGAAAAAATCCCTAAGCCGTGCGGTCACAATTTCAGCAAAAATCTGACGTTCTGCAATTCACTCAAAAATGGTGCCAAACTGTTGCAAACGATCCCCTGAAATGTTTTTCGTTGGAAACAGATGGGTTTTTATCATCGGAAACAGAATTAGCCCTCGACGTCTGAACAACCTTTTTTGAAAAAAGCCCTAAGCCGCGCGGTCACAATTTCAGCAAAAATCTGACGTTCTGCAATTCAGTCAAAAATCGTGCCAAACTGTTGCAAACTATCCCCAGAAAGGTTTTTTGAGTGGAAACAGATGGGTTTATATCATCGGAAACAGAATTAGCCCTCGACGTCTGAACAACTTTTTTTGAAAAAATCCCTAAGCCGCGCGGTCACAATTTCAGCAAAAATCTGACGTTCTGCAATTCAATCAAAAATGTTGGCAAATTGTTGTAAACGATCCCCTGAAATCTTTTTCGGTTGAAACAGATGGGTTTTTATCATCGGAAACAGAATTAGCCCTCGACATCTGAACAGCTTTTTTTGAAAAAATCCCTAAGCCGCGCGGTCACTATTTCAGCAATAATCTGACGTTCTGCAATTCACTCAAATATGTTGGCAAACTGTTGCAAACGATCCCCTGAAATCTTTTTCGGTGGAAACAGATGGGTTTTTATCATCGGAAACAGAATTAGCCCTCGACGTCTGAACAACTTTTTTTGAAAAAATCCCTAAGCCGCGCGGTCACAATTTCAGCAAAAATCTGACGTTCTGCAATTAACTCAAAAATGTTGGTAAACTGTTGCAAACGATCCCCTGAAATCTTTTTCGGTGGAAACAGATGGGTTTTTATCATCGGAAACAGAATTAGCCCTCGACATCTGAACAACTTTTTTTGAAAAAATCCCTAAGCCGCGCGGTCACAATTTCAGCAAAAATCTGACGTTCTGCAATTCACTCAAAAATGGTTCCAAACTGTTGCAAACGATCCCTGAAATGTTTTTCGTTGGAAACAGATGGGTTTTTATCATCGGAAACAGAATTAGCCCTCGACGTCTGAACAACTTTTTTTGAAAAAATCCCTAAGCCGCGCGGTCACAATTTCAGCAAAAATCTGACGTTCTGCAATTCACTCAAAAATGGTTCCAAACTGTTGCAAACGATCCCCTGAAATCTTTTTCGGTGGAAACAGATGGGTTTTTCACATCGGAAACAGAATTAGCCCTCGATGTCTGAACAACTTTTTTTGAAAAAATCCCTAAGCCGCGCGGTCACTATTTCAGCAAAAATCTGACGTTCTGCAATTCACTCAAAAATGGTGCCAAACTGTTGCAAACGATCCCCTGAAATGTTTTTCGTTGGAAACAGATGGGTTTTTATCATCGGAAACAGAATTAGCCCTCGACGTCTGAACAACCTTTTTTGAAAAAAGCCCTAAGCCGCGCGGTCACAATTTCAGCAAAAATCTGACGTTCTGCAATTCAGTCAAAAATCGTGCCAAACTGTTGCAAACTATCCCCAGAAAGGTTTTTTGAGTGGAAACAGATGGGTTTATATCATCGGAAACAGAATTAGCCCTCGACGTCTGAACAACTTTTTTTGAAAAAATCCCTAAGCCGCGCGGTCACAATTTCAGCAAAAATCTGACGTTCTGCAATTCAATCAAAAATGTTGGCAAATTGTTGTAAACGATCCCCTGAAATCTTTTTCGGTTGAAACAGATGGGTTTTTATCATCGGAAACAGAATTAGCCCTCGACATCTGAACAGCTTTTTTTGAAAAAATCCCTAAGCCGCGCGGTCACTATTTCAGCAATAATCTGACGTTCTGCAATTCACTCAAATATGTTGGCAAACTGTTGCAAACGATCCCCTGAAATCTTTTTCGGTGGAAACAGATGGGTTTTTATCATCGGAAACAGAATTAGCCCTCGACGTCTGAACAACTTTTTTTGAAAAAATCCCTAAGCCGCGCGGTCACAATTTCAGCAAAAATCTGACGTTCTGCAATTAACTCAAAAATGTTGGTAAACTGTTGCAAACGATCCCCTGAAATCTTTTTCGGTGGAAACAGATGGGTTTTTATCATCGGAAACAGAATTAGCCCTCGACATCTGAACAACTTTTTTTGAAAAAATCCCTAAGCCGCGCGGTCACAATTTCAGCAAAAATCTGACGTTCTGCAATTCACTCAAAAATGGTTCCAAACTGTTGCAAACGATCCCTGAAATGTTTTTCGTTGGAAACAGATGGGTTTTTATCATCGGAAACAGAATTAGCCCTCGACGTCTGAACAACTTTTTTTGAAAAAATCCCTAAGCCGCGCGGTCACAATTTCAGCAAAAATCTGACGTTCTGCAATTCACTCAAAAATGTTGGCAAACTGTTGTAAACGATCCCCTGAAATCTTTTTCTTTGGAAAAAGATGGGTTTTTATCATCGGAAATAGAATTAGCCCTCGACATCTGAACAGCTTTTTTGAAAAAAGCCCTAAGCCGCGCGGTCACAATTTCAGCAAAAATCTGACGTTCTGCAATTAACTCAAAAATGTTGGTAAACTGTTGCAAACGATCCCCAGAAAGGTGTTTGAGTGGAAACAGATGGGTTTATATCATCGGAAACAGAATTAGCCCTCGACGTCTGAACAACCTTTTTTGAAAAAAGCCCTAAGCCGCGCGGTCACAATTTCAGCAAAAATCTGACGTTCTACAATTCAGTCAAAAATCGGGCCAAACTGTTGCAAACGATCCCCAGAAAGGTTTTTTGAGTGGAAACAGATGGGTTTATATCATCGGAAACAGAATTAGCCCTCGACGTCTGAACAACTTTTTTTGAAAAAATCCCTAAGCAGCGCGGTCACAATTTCAGCAAAAATCTGACGTTCTGCAATTCACTCAAAAATGGTTCCAAACTGTTGCAATCGATCCCCTGAAATCTTTTTCGGTGGAAACAGATGGGTTTTTATCATCGGAAACAGAATTAGCCCTCGACGTCTGAACAACTTTTTTTGAAAAAAGCCCTAAGCCGCGCGGTCACAATTTCAGCAAAAATCTGACGTTCTGCAATTCACTCAAAAATGTTGGCAAACTGTTGTAAACGATCCCCTGAAATCTTTTTCTTTGGAAAAAGATGGGTTTTTATCATCGGAAATAGAATTAGCCCTCGACATCTGAACAGCTTTTTTTGAAAAAATCCCTAAGCCGCGCAGTCACAATTTCAGCAAAAATCTGACGTTCTGCAATTCACTCAAAAATGTTGGCAAACTGTTGCAAACGATATCCTGAAATCTTTTTCGGTGGAAACAGATGGGTATTTATCATCGGAAACAGAATTAGCCCTCGACGTCTGAGCAACTTTTTTTGAAAAATCCCTAAGCCGCGCGGTCACAATTTCAGCAAAAATCTGACGTTCTGCAATTCACACAAAAATGGTGCCAAACTGTTGCAAACTATCCCCAGAAAAGTTTTTCGGTTGAAACAGATGGGTTTATATCATCGGAAACAGAATTAGCCCTCGACGTCTGAACAACTTTTTTTGAAAAAATCCCTAAGCCGCGCGGTCACAATTTCAGCAAAAATCTGACGTTCTGCAATTAACTCAAAAATGTTGGTAAACTGTTGCAAACGATCCCCTGAAATCTTTTTCGGTGGAAACAGATGGGTTTTTATCATCGGAAAAAGAATTAGCACTCGACGTCTGAACAACTTTTTTTGAAAAAATCCCTAAGCCGCGCGGTCACAATTTCAGCAAAAATCTGACGTTCTGCAATTCACTCAAAAATGGTTCCAAACTGTTGCAAACGATCCCCTGAAATCTTTTTCGGTGGAAACAGATGGGTTTTTATCATCGGAAACAGAATTAGCCCTCGACGTCTGAACAACTTTTTTTAAAAAAAGGCCTAAGCCGCGCGGTCACAATTTCAGCAAAAATCTGACGTTCTGCAATTCACTCAAAAATGTTGGCAAACTGTTGTAAACGATCCCCTGAAATCTTTTTCTTTGGAAAAAGATGGGTTTTTATCATCGGAAATAGAATTAGCCCTCGACATCTGAACAGCTTTTTTTGAAAAAATCCCTAAGCCGCGCAGTCACAATTTCAGCAAAAATCTGACGTTCTGCAATTCACTCAAAAATGTTGGCAAATTGTTGCAAACGATATGCTGAAATCTTTTTCGGTGGAAACAGATGGGTATTTATCATCGGAAACAGAATTAGCCCTCGACGTCTGAACAACTTTTTTTGAAAAAATCCCTAAGCCGTGCGGTCACAATTTCAGCAAAAATCTGACGTTCTGCGATTCACTCAACAATGGTTCCAAACTGTTGCAAACGATCCCCTGAAATGGTTTTCGGTGTAAACAGATGGGTTTTTATCATCGGAAACAGATTTAGCCCTCGACGTCTGAACAACTTTTTTTGAAAAAATCCCTAAGCCGCGTGGTCACAATTTCAGCAAAAATCTGACGTTCTGCAATTCACTCAAAAATGTTGGCAAACTGTTGCAAACGATCCCCTGAAATCTTTTTCGGTGGAAACAGATGGGTTTTTATCTTCGGAAACAGAATTAGCCCTCGACATCTGAACAACTTTTTTTGAAAAAATCCCAAAGCAGCGCGGTCACAATTTCAGCAAAAATCAGACGTTCTGGAATTCACTCAAAAATCGTGCCAAACTGTTGCAAACTATCCCCACATAGGTTTTTCAGTGGAAACAGATGGGTTTTTATCATCGGAAACAAAATTAGCCCTCGACGTCTGAACAACTTTTTTTGAAAAAATCCCTAAGCCGCGCGGTCACAATTTCAGCAAAAATCTGACGTTCTACAATTCACTCAAAAATGGTTCCAAACTGTTGCAAACGATCCCCTGAAATCTTTTTCGGTGGAAACAGATGGGTTTTTATCATCGGAAACAGAATTAGCCCTCGACGTCTGAACAACTTTTTTTGAAAAAAGCCCTAAGCCGCGCGGTCACAATTTCAGCAAAAATCTGACGTTCTGCAATTCACTCAAAAATGTTGGCAAACTGTTGTAAACGATCCCCTGAAATCTTTTTCTTTGGAAAAAGATGGGTTTTTATCATCGGAAATAGAATTAGCCCTCGACATCTGAACAGCTTTTTTTGAAAAAATCCCTAAGCCGCGCAGTCACAATTTCAGCAAAAATCTGACGTTCTGCAATTCAGTCAAAAATCGGGCCAAACTGTTGCAAACGATCCCCAGAAAGGTTTTTTGAGTGGAAACAGATGGGTTTATATCATCGGAAACAGAATTAGCCCTCGACGTCTGAACAACTTTTTTTGAAAAAATCCCTAAGCCGCGCGGTCACAATTTCAGCAAAAATCTGACGTTCTGCAATTCACTCAAAAATGTTGGCAAACTGTTGCAAACGATCCCCTGAAATCTTTTTCCGTGGAAACAGATGGGTTTTTATCATCGGAAACAGAATTAGCCCTCGACATCTGAACAACTTTTTTTGAAAAAATCCCTAAGCAGCGCGGTCACAATTTCAGCAAAAATCAGACGTTCTGCAATTCACTCAAAAATCGTGCCAAACTGTTGCAAACTATCCCCAGAAAGGTTTTTCAGTGGGAACAGATGGGTTTTTATCATCGGAAACAAAATTAGCCCTCGACGTCTGAACAACTTTTTTTGAAAAATCCCTAAGCCGCGCGGTCACAATTTCAGCAAAAATCTGACGTTCTGCAATTCACACAAAAATGGTGCCAAACTGTTGCAAACTATCCCCAGAAAAGTTTTTCGGTTGAAACAGATGGGTTTTTATCATCGGAAACAGAATTAGCCCTCGACGTCTGAACAACTTTTTTTGAAAAAATCCCTAAGGCGCGCGGTCACAATTTCAGCAAAAATCTGACCTTCTGCAATTCACTCAAAAATGTTGGTAATCTGTTGCAAACGATCCCCTGAAATCTTTTTCGGTGGAAACAGATGGGTTTTTATCATCGGAAACAGAATTAGCCCTCGACGTCTGAACAACTTTTTTTGAAAAAAGCCCTAAGCCGCGCGGTCATAATTTCAGCAAAAATCTGACGTTCTGCAATTCACTCAAAAATCGAGCCAAACTGTTGCAAACTATCCCCAGAAAGGTTTTTTGAGTGGAAACAGATGGGTTTTTATCATCGGAAACAGAATTAGCCCTCGACGTCTGAACAACTTTTTTTGAAAAAATCCCTAAGCCGCGCGGTCACAATTTCAGCAAAAATCTGACGTTCTGCAATTCACTCAAAAATGTTGGCAAACTGTTGCAAACGATCCCCTGAAATCTTTTTCGGTGGAAACAGATGGGTTTTTATCATCGGAAACAGAATTAGCCCTCGACGTCTGAACAACTTTTTTTGAAAAAAGCCCTAAGCCGCGCGGTCACAATTTCAGCAAAAATCTGACGTTCTGCAATTCACTCAAAAATGTTGGCAAACTGTTGTAAACGATCCCCTGAAATCTTTTTCTTTGGAAAAAGATGGGTTTTTATCATCGGAAATAGAATTAGCCCTCGACATCTGAACAGCTTTTTTTGAAAAAATCCCTAAGCCGCGCGGTCACAATTTCAGCAAAAATCTGACGTTCTGCGATTCACTCAAAAATGTTGGCAAACTGTTGCAAACGATCCCCTGAAATCTTTTTCGGTGGAAACAGATGGGTTTTTATCATCGGAAACAGAATTAGCCCTCGACATCTGAACAACTTTTTATGAAAAAATCCCTAAGCAGCACGGTCACAATTTCAGCAAAAATCAGACGTTCTGCAATTCACTCAAAAATCGTGCCAAACTGTTGCAAACTATCCCCAGAAAGGTTTTTCAGTGGAAACAGATGGGTTTTTATCATCGGAAACAAAATTAGCCCTCGACGTCTGAACAACTTTTTTTGAAAAATCCCTAAGCCGCGGGGTCACAATTTCAGCAAAAATCTGACGTTCTGCAATTCACACAAAAATGGTGCCAAACTGTTGCAAACTATCCCCAGAAAAGTTTTTCGGTTGAAACAGATGGGTTTTTATCATCGGAAACAGAATTAGCCCTCGACGTCTGAACAAATTTTTTTGAAAAAATCCCTAAGCCGCGCGGTCACAATTTCAGCAAAAATCTGACGTTCTGCAATTCACACAAAAATGGTGCCAAACTGTTGCAAACTATCCCCAGAAAAGTTTTTCGGTTGAAACAGATGGGTTTTTATCATCGCAAACAGAATTAGCCCTCGACGTCTGAACAACTTTTTTTGAAAAAATCCCTAAGCCGTGCGGTCACAATTTCAGCAAAAATCTGACCTTCTGCAATTCACTCAAAAATGTTGGTAATCTGTTGCAAACGATCCCCTGAAATCTTTTTCGGTGGAAACAGATGGGTTTTTATCATCGGAAACAGAATTAGCCCTCGACGTCTGAACAACTTTTTTTTAAAAAAGCCCTATGCCGCGCGGTCACAATTTCAGCAAAAATCTGACGTTCTGCAATTCACTCAAAAATCGAGCCAAACTGTGGCAAACTATCCCCAGAAAGGTTTTTTGAGTGGAAACAGATGGGTTTTTATCATCGGAAACAGAATTAGCCTTCGACGTCTGAACAAATTTTTTTGAAAAAATCCCTAAGCCGCGCGGTCACAATTTCAGCAAAAATCTGACGTTCTGCAATTCAGTCAAAAATCGGGCCAAACTGTTGTAAACGATCCCCTGAAATCTTTTTCGGTGGAAACAGATGGGTTTTTATCATCGGAAACAGAATTAGCCCTTGTCATCTGAACAGCTTTTTTTGAAAAAAGCCCTAAGCTGTGCTGTCACAATTTCAGCAAAAATCTGACGTTCTGCAATTCACTCTAAAATGGTGCCAAAGTGTTGCAAACGATCGCCTGAAATCTTTTTCGGTGGAAACAGATGGGTTTTTAATCATCGGAAACAGAATTAGCCCTCGACGTCTGAGCAACTTTTTTTGAAAAAATCCCTAAGCAGCGCGGTCACTATTTCAGCAAAAATCTGACGTTCTGCAATTCACTCAAAAATGGTTCCAAACTGTTGCAATCGATCCCCTGAAAGGTTTTTCAGTGGAAACAGATGGGTTTTTATCATCGGAAACAGAATTAGCCCTCGACGTCTGAGCAACTTTTTTTGAAAAATCCCTAAGCCGCGCGGTCACAATTTCAGCAAAAATCTGACGTTCTGCAATTCACACAAAAATGGTGCCAAACTGTTGCAAACGATCCCCTGAAATCTTTTTCGGTGGAAACAGATGGGTTTTTATCATCGGAAAAAGAATTAGCCCTCGACGTCTGAACAACTTTTTTTGAAAAAATCCCTAAGCCGCGCGGTCACAATTTCAGCAAAAATCTGACGTTCTGCAATTCACTCAAAAATGGTTCCAAACTGTTGCAAACGATCCCCTGAAATCTTTTTCGGTGGAAACAGATGGGTTTTTATCATCGGAAACAGAATTAGACCTCGACGTCTGAACAACTTTTTTTGAAAAAAGCCCTAAGCCGCGCGGTCACAATTTCAGCAAAAATCTGACGTTCTGCAATTCACTCAAAAATGTTGGCAAACTGTTGTAAACGATCCCCTGAAATCTTTTTCTTTGGAAAAAGATGGGTTCTTATCATCGGAAATAGAATTAGCCCTCGACATCTGAACAGCTTTTTTTGAAAAAATCCCTAAGCCGCGCAGTCACAATTTCAGCAAAAATCTGACGTTCTGCAATTCACTCAAAAATGTTGGCAAACTGTTGCAAACGATATCCTGAAATCTTTTTCGGTGGAAACAGATGGGTATTTATCATTGGAAACAGAATTAGCCCTCGACGTCTGAACAACTTTTTTTGAAAAAATCCGTAACCGGGCAGTCACAATTTCAGCAAAAATCTGACGTTCTGCGATTCACTCAAAAATGGTTCCAAACTGTTGCAAACGATCCCCTGAAATGGTTTTCGGTGTAAACAGATGGGTTTTTATCATCGGAAACAGATTTAGCCCTCGACGTCTGAACAACTTTTTTTGAAAAAATCCCTAAGCCGCGCGGTCACTATTTCAGCAAAAATCTGACGTTCTGCAATTCACTCAAAAATGGTGCCAAACTGTTGCAAACGATCCCCTGAAATGTTTTTCGTTGGAAACAGATGGGTTTTTATCATCGGAAACAGAATTAGCCCCCGACGTCTGAACAACCTTTTTTGAAAAAAGCCCTAAGCCGCGCAGTCACAATTTCAGCAAAAATCTGACGTTCTGCAATTCACTCAAAAATGTTGGCAAACTGTTGCAAACGATCCCCAGAAAGGTTTTTTGAGTGGAAACAGATGGGTTTATCTCATCGGAAACAGAATTAGCCCTCGACGTCTGAACAACTTTTTTTGAAAAAATCCCTAAGCCGCGCGGTCACAATTTCAGCAAAAATCTGACGTTCTGCAATTCACTCAAAAATGTTGGCAAACTGTTGTAAACGATCCCCTGAAATCTTTTTCTTTGGAAAAAGATGGGTTTTTATCATCGGAAATAGAATTAGCCCTCGACATCTAAACAGCTTTTTTTGAAAAAAGCCCTAAGCCGCGCGGTCACAATTTCAGCAAAAATCTGACGTTCTGCAATTCACTCAAAAATGTTGGCAAACTGTTGTAAACGATCCCCTGAAATCTTTTTCTTTGGAAAAAGATGGGTTTTTATCATCGGAAATAGAATTAGCCCTCGACATCTGAACAGCTTTTTTTGAAAAAATCCCTAAGCCGCGCAGTCACAATTTCAGCAAAAATCTGACGTTCTGAAATTCAGTCAAAAATCGGGCCAAACTGTTGCAAACGATCCCCAGAAAGGTTTTTTGAGTGGAAACAGATGGGTTTATATCATCGGAAACAGAATTAGCCCTCGACGTCTGAACAACTTTTTTTGAAAAAATCCCTAAGCCGCGCGGTCACAATTTCAGCAAAAATCTGACGTTCTGCAATTCACTCAAAAATGTTGGCAAACTGTTGCAAACGATCCCCTGAAATCTTTTTCAGTGGAAACAGATGGGTTTTTATCATCAGAAACAGAATTAGCCCTCGACATCTGAACAACTTTTTTTGAAAAAATCCCTAAGCAGCGCGGTCACAATTTCAGCAAAAATCAGACGTTCCGCAATTCACTCAAAAATCGTGCCAAACTGTTGCAAACTATCCCCAGAAAGGTTTTTCAGTGGGAACAGATGGGTTTTTATCATCGGAAACAAAATTAGCCCTCGACGTCTGAACAACTTTTTTTGAAAAATCCCTAAGCCGCGCGGTCACAATTTCAGCAAAAATCTGACGTTCTGCAATTCACACAAAAATGGTGCCAAACTGTTGCAAACTATCCCCAGAAAAGTTTTTCGGTTGAAACAGATGGGTTTTTATCATCGGAAACAGAATTAGCCCTCGACGTCTGAACAACTTTTTTTGAAAAAATCCCTAAGGCGCGCGGTCACAATTTCAGCAAAAATCTGACCTTCTGCAATTCACTCAAAAATGTTGGTAATCTGTTGCAAACGATCCCCTGAAATCTTTTTCGGTGGAAACAGATGGGTTTTTATCATCGGAAACAGAATTAGCCCTCGACGTCTGAACAACTTTTTTTGAAAAAAGCCCTAAGCCGCGCGGTCACAATTTCAGCAAAAATCTGACGTTCTGCAATTCACTCAAAAATCGAGCCAAACTGTTGCAAACTATCCCCAGAAAGGTTTTTTGAGTGGAAACAGATGGGTTTTTATCATCGGAAACAGAATTAGCCCTCGACGTCTGAACAACTTTTTTTGAAAAAATCCCTAAGCAGCGCGGTCACTATTTCAGCAAAAATCTGACGTTCTGCAATTCACTCAAAAATGGTTCCAAACTGTTGCAATCGATCCCCTGAAAGGTTTTTCAGTGGAAACAGATGGGTTTTTATCATCGGAAACAGAATTAGCCCTCGACGTCTGAGCAACTTTTTTTGAAAAATCCCTAAGCCGCGCGGTCACAATTTCAGCAAAAATCTGACGTTCTGCAATTCACACAAAAATGGTGCCAAACTGTTGCAAACGATCCCCTGAAATCTTTTTCGGTGGAAACAGATGGGTTTTTATCATCGGAAAAAGAATTAGCCCTCGACGTCTGAACAACTTTTTTTGAAAAAATCCCTAAGCCGCGCGGTCACAATTTCAGCAAAAATCTGACGTTCTGCAATTCACTCAAAAATCGAGCCAAACTGTTGCAAACTATCCCCAGAAAGGTTTTTTGAGTGGAAACAGATGGGTTTTTATCATCGGAAACAGAATTATCCCTCGACGTCTGAACAACTTTTTTTGAAAAAATCCCTAAGCCGCGCGGTCACAATTTCAGCAAAAATCTGACGTTCTGCAATTCACTCAAAAATGTTGGCAAACTGTTGCAAACGATCCCCTGAAATCTTTTTCGGTGGAAACAGATGGGTTTTTATCATCGGAAACAGAATTAGCCCTCGACGTCTGAACAACTTTTTTTGAAAAAAGCCCTAAGCCGCGCGGTCACAATTTCAGCAAAAATCTGACGTTCTGCAATTCACTCAAAAATGTTGGCAAACTGTTGTAAACGATCCCCTGAAATCTTTTTCTTTGGAAAAAGATGGGTTTTTATCATCGGAAATAGAATTAGCCCTCGACATCTGAACAGCTTTTTTTGAAAAAATCCCTAAGCCGCGCGGTCACAATTTCAGCAAAAATCTGACGTTCTGCGATTCACTCAAAAATGTTGGCAAACTGTTGCAAACGATCCCCTGAAATCTTTTTCGGTGGAAACAGATGGGTTTTTATCATCGGAAACAGAATTAGCCCTCGACATCTGAACAACTTTTTATGAAAAAATCCCTAAGCAGCACGGTCACAATTTCAGCAAAAATCAGACGTTCTGCAATTCACTCAAAAATCGTGCCAAACTGTTGCAAACTATCCCCAGAAAGGTTTTTCAGTGGAAACAGATGGGTTTTTATCATCGGAAACAAAATTAGCCCTCGACGTCTGAACAACTTTTTTTGAAAAATCCCTAAGCCGCGGGGTCACAATTTCAGCAAAAATCTGACGTTCTGCAATTCACACAAAAATGGTGCCAAACTGTTGCAAACTATCCCCAGAAAAGTTTTTCGGTTGAAACAGATGGGTTTTTATCATCGGAAACAGAATTAGCCCTCGACGTCTGAACAAATTTTTTTGAAAAAATCCCTAAGCCGCGCGGTCACAATTTCAGCAAAAATCTGACGTTCTGCAATTCACACAAAAATGGTGCCAAACTGTTGCAAACTATCCCCAGAAAAGTTTTTCGGTTGAAACAGATGGGTTTTTATCATCGCAAACAGAATTAGCCCTCGACGTCTGAACAACTTTTTTTGAAAAAATCCCTAAGCCGTGCGGTCACAATTTCAGCAAAAATCTGACCTTCTGCAATTCACTCAAAAATGTTGGTAATCTGTTGCAAACGATCCCCTGAAATCTTTTTCGGTGGAAACAGATGGGTTTTTATCATCGGAAACAGAATTAGCCCTCGACGTCTGAACAACTTTTTTTTAAAAAAGCCCTATGCCGCGCGGTCACAATTTCAGCAAAAATCTGACGTTCTGCAATTCACTCAAAAATCGAGCCAAACTGTGGCAAACTATCCCCAGAAAGGTTTTTTGAGTGGAAACAGATGGGTTTTTATCATCGGAAACAGAATTAGCCTTCGACGTCTGAACAAATTTTTTTGAAAAAATCCCTAAGCCGCGCGGTCACAATTTCAGCAAAAATCTGACGTTCTGCAATTCAGTCAAAAATCGGGCCAAACTGTTGTAAACGATCCCCTGAAATCTTTTTCGGTGGAAACAGATGGGTTTTTATCATCGGAAACAGAATTAGCCCTTGTCATCTGAACAGCTTTTTTTGAAAAAAGCCCTAAGCTGTGCTGTCACAATTTCAGCAAAAATCTGACGTTCTGCAATTCACTCTAAAATGGTGCCAAAGTGTTGCAAACGATCGCCTGAAATCTTTTTCGGTGGAAACAGATGGGTTTTTAATCATCGGAAACAGAATTAGCCCTCGACGTCTGAGCAACTTTTTTTGAAAAAATCCCTAAGCAGCGCGGTCACTATTTCAGCAAAAATCTGACGTTCTGCAATTCACTCAAAAATGGTTCCAAACTGTTGCAATCGATCCCCTGAAAGGTTTTTCAGTGGAAACAGATGGGTTTTTATCATCGGAAACAGAATTAGCCCTCGACGTCTGAGCAACTTTTTTTGAAAAATCCCTAAGCCGCGCGGTCACAATTTCAGCAAAAATCTGACGTTCTGCAATTCACTCAAAAATGGTGCCAAACTGTTGCAAACGATCCCCTGAAATCTTTTTCGGTGGAAACAGATGGGTTTTTATCATCGGAAACAGAATTAGACCTCGACGTCTGAACAACTTTTTTTGAAAAAAGCCCTAAGCCGCGCGGTCACAATTTCAGCAAAAATCTGACGTTCTGCAATTCACTCAAAAATGTTGGCAAACTGTTGTAAACGATCCCCTGAAATCTTTTTCTTTGGAAAAAGATGGGTTCTTATCATCGGAAATAGAATTAGCCCTCGACATCTGAACAGCTTTTTTTGAAAAAATCCCTAAGCCGCGCAGTCACAATTTCAGCAAAAATCTGACGTTCTGCAATTCACTCAAAAATGTTGGCAAACTGTTGCAAACGATATCCTGAAATCTTTTGCGGTGGAAACAGATGGGTATTTATCATTGGAAACAGAATTAGCCCTCGACGTCTGAACAACTTTTTTTGAAAAAATCCGTAACCGGGCAGTCACAATTTCAGCAAAAATCTGACGTTCTGCGATTCACTCAAAAATGGTTCCAAACTGTTGCAAACGATCCCCTGAAATGGTTTTCGGTGTAAACAGATGGGTTTTTATCATCGGAAACAGATTTAGCCCTCGACGTCTGAACAACTTTTTTTGAAAAAATCCCTAAGCCGCGCGGTCACTATTTCAGCAAAAATCTGACGTTCTGCAATTCACTCAAAAATGGTGCCAAACTGTTGCAAACGATCCCCTGAAATGTTTTTCGTTGGAAACAGATGGGTTTTTATCATCGGAAACAGAATTAGCCCCCGACGTCTGAACAACCTTTTTTGAAAAAAGCCCTAAGCCGCGCAGTCACAATTTCAGCAAAAATCTGACGTTCTGCAATTCACTCAAAAATGTTGGCAAACTGTTGCAAACGATCCCCAGAAAGGTTTTTTGAGTGGAAACAGATGGGTTTATCTCATCGGAAACAGAATTAGCCCTCGACGTCTGAACAACTTTTTTTGAAAAAATCCCTAAGCCGCGCGGTCACAATTTCAGCAAAAATCTGACGTTCTGCAATTCACTCAAAAATGTTGGCAAACTGTTGTAAACGATCCCCTGAAATCTTTTTCTTTGGAAAAAGATGGGTTTTTATCATCGGAAATAGAATTAGCCCTCGACATCTAAACAGCTTTTTTTGAAAAAAGCCCTAAGCCGCGCGGTCACAATTTCAGCAAAAATCTGACGTTCTGCAATTCACTCAAAAATGTTGGCAAACTGTTGTAAACGATCCCCTGAAATCTTTTTCTTTGGAAAAAGATGGGTTTTTATCATCGGAAATAGAATTAGCCCTCGACATCTGAACAGCTTTTTTTGAAAAAATCCCTAAGCCGCGCAGTCACAATTTCAGCAAAAATCTGACGTTCTGAAATTCAGTCAAAAATCGGGCCAAACTGTTGCAAACGATCCCCAGAAAGGTTTTTTGAGTGGAAACAGATGGGTTTATATCATCGGAAACAGAATTAGCCCTCGACGTCTGAACAACTTTTTTTGAAAAAATCCCTAAGCCGCGCGGTCACAATTTCAGCAAAAATCTGACGTTCTGCAATTCACTCAAAAATGTTGGCAAACTGTTGCAAACGATCCCCTGAAATCTTTTTCGGTGGAAACAGATGGGTTTTTATCATCAGAAACAGAATTAGCCCTCGACATCTGAACAACTTTTTTTGAAAAAATCCCTAAGCAGCGCGGTCACAATTTCAGCAAAAATCAGACGTTCCGCAATTCACTCAAAAATCGTGCCAAACTGTTGCAAACTATCCCCAGAAAGGTTTTTCAGTGGGAACAGATGGGTTTTTATCATCGGAAACAAAATTAGCCCTCGACGTCTGAACAACTTTTTTTGAAAAATCCCTAAGCCGCGCGGTCACAATTTCAGCAAAAATCTGACGTTCTGCAATTCACACAAAAATGGTGCCAAACTGTTGCAAACTATCCCCAGAAAAGTTTTTCGGTTGAAACAGATGGGTTTTTATCATCGGAAACAGAATTAGCCCTCGACGTCTGAACAACTTTTTTTGAAAAAATCCCTAAGGCGCGCGGTCACAATTTCAGCAAAAATCTGACCTTCTGCAATTCACTCAAAAATGTTGGTAATCTGTTGCAAACGATCCCCTGAAATCTTTTTCGGTGGAAACAGATGGGTTTTTATCATCGGAAACAGAATTAGCCCTCGACGTCTGAACAACTTTTTTTGAAAAAAGCCCTAAGCCGCGCGGTCACAATTTCAGCAAAAATCTGACGTTCTGCAATTCACTCAAAAATCGAGCCAAACTGTTGCAAACTATCCCCAGAAAGGTTTTTTGAGTGGAAACAGATGGGTTTTTATCATCGGAAACAGAATTAGCCCTCGACGTCTGAACAACTTTTTTTGAAAAAATCCCTAAGCAGCGCGGTCACTATTTCAGCAAAAATCTGACGTTCTGCAATTCACTCAAAAATGGTTCCAAACTGTTGCAATCGATCCCCTGAAAGGTTTTTCAGTGGAAACAGATGGGTTTTTATCATCGGAAACAGAATTAGCCCTCGACGTCTGAGCAACTTTTTTTGAAAAATCCCTAAGCCGCGCGGTCACAATTTCAGCAAAAATCTGACGTTCTGCAATTCACACAAAAATGGTGCCAAACTGTTGCAAACGATCCCCTGAAATCTTTTTCGGTGGAAACAGATGGGTTTTTATCATCGGAAAAAGAATTAGCCCTCGACGTCTGAACAACTTTTTTTGAAAAAATCCCTAAGCCGCGCGGTCACAATTTCAGCAAAAATCTGACGTTCTGCAATTCACTCAAAAATGGTTCCAAACTGTTGCAAACGATCCCCTGAAATCTTTTTCGGTGGAAACAGATGGGTTTTTATCATCGGAAACAGAATTAGACCTCGACGTCTGAACAACTTTTTTTGAAAAAAGCCCTAAGCCGCGCGGTCACAATTTCAGCAAAAATCTGACGTTCTGCAATTCACTCAAAAATGTTGGCAAACTGTTGTAAACGATCCCCTGAAATCTTTTTCTTTGGAAAAAGATGGGTTCTTATCATCGGAAATAGAATTAGCCCTCGACATCTGAACAGCTTTTTTTGAAAAAATCCCTAAGCCGCGCAGTCACAATTTCAGCAAAAATCTGACGTTCTGCAATTCACTCAAAAATGTTGGCAAACTGTTGCAAACGATATCCTGAAATCTTTTTCAGTGGAAACAGATGGGTATTTATCATTGGAAACAGAATTAGCCCTCGACGTCTGAACAACTTTTTTTGAAAAAATCCCTAAGCCGCGCGGTCACAATTTCAGCAAAAATCTGACGTTCTGCAATTCACTCAAAAATGGTTCCAAACTGTTGCAAACGATCCCCTGAAATCTTTTTCGGTGGAAACAGATGGGTTTTTATCATCGGAAACAGAATTAGACCTCGACGTCTGAACAACTTTTTTTGAAAAAATCCCTAAGCCGCGCGGTCACTATTTCAGCAAAAATCTGACGTTCTGCAATTCACTCAAAAATGGTGCCAAACTGTTGCAAACGATCCCCTGAAATGTTTTTCGTTGGAAACAGATGGGTTTTTATCATCGGAAACAGAATTAGCCCTCGACGTCTGAACAACCTTTTTTGAAAAAAGCCCTAAGCCGCGCAGTCACAATTTCAGCAAAAATCTGACGTTCTGCAATTCACTCAAAAATGTTGGCAAACTGTTGCATACGATCCCCAGAAAGGTTTTTTGAGTGGAAACAGATGGGTTTATCTCATCGGAAACAGAATTAGCCCTCGACGTCTGAACAACTTTTTTTGAAAAAATCCCTAAGCCGCGCGGTCACAATTTCAGCAAAAATCTGACGTTCTGCAATTCACTCAAAAATGTTGGCAAACTGTTGTAAACGATCCCCTGAAATCTTTTTCTTTGGAAAAAGATGGGTTTTTATCATCGGAAATAGAATTAGCCCTCGACATCTAAACAGCTTTTTTTGAAAAAAGCCCTAAGCCGCGCGGTCACAATTTCAGCAAAAATCTGACGTTCTGCAATTCACTCAAAAATGTTGGCAAACTGTTGTAAACGATCCCCTGAAATCTTTTTCTTTGGAAAAAGATGGGTTTTTATCATCGGAAATAGAATTAGCCCTCGACATCTGAACAGCTTTTTTTGAAAAAATCCCTAAGCCGCGCAGTCACAATTTCAGCAAAAATCTGACGTTCTGAAATTCAGTCAAAAATCGGGCCAAACTGTTGCAAACGATCCCCAGAAAGGTTTTTTGAGTGGAAACAGATGGGTTTATATCATCGGAAACAGAATTAGCCCTCGACGTCTGAACAACTTTTTTTGAAAAAATCCCTAAGCCGCGCGGTCACAATTTCAGCAAAAATCTGACGTTCTGCAATTCACTCAAAAATGTTGGCAAACTGTTGCAAACGATCCCCTGAAATCTTTTTCGGTGGAAACAGATGGGTTTTTATCATCGGAAACAGAATTAGCCCTCGACATCTGAACAACTTTTTTTGAAAAAATCCCTAAGCAGCGCGGTCACAATTTCAGCAAAAATCAGACGTTCTGCAATTCACTCAAAAATCGTGCCAAACTGTTGCAAACTATCCCCAGAAAGGTTTTTCAGTGGGAACAGATGGGTTTTTATCATCGGAAACAGAATTAGCCCTCGACGTCTGAACAACTTTTTTTGAAAAAATCCCTAAGGCGCGCGGTCACAATTTCAGCAAAAATCTGACCTTCTGCAATTCACTCAAAAATGTTGGTAATCTGTTGCAAACGATCCCCTGAAATCTTTTTCGGTGGAAACAGATGGGTTTTTATCATCGGAAACAGAATTAGCCCTCGACGTCTGAACAACTTTTTTTGAAAAAAGCCCTAAGCCGCGCGGTCACAATTTCAGCAAAAATCTGACGTTCTGCAATTCACTCAAAAATCGAGCCAAACTGTTGCAAACTATCCCCAGAAAGGTTTTTTGAGTGGAAACAGATGGGTTTTTATCATCGGAAACAGAATTAGCCCTCGACGTCTGAACAACTTTTTTTGAAAAAATCCCTAAGCCGCGCGGTCACAATTTCAGCAAAAATCTGACGTTCTGCAATTCACTCAAAAATGTTGGCAAACTGTTGCAAACGATCCCCTGAAATCTTTTTCGGTGGAAACAGATGGGTTTTTATCATCGGAAACAGAATTAGCCCTCGACGTCTGAACAACTTTTTTTGAAAAAAGCCCTCAGCCGCGCGGTCACAATTTCAGCAAAAATCTGACGTTTTGCAATTCACTCAAAAATGTTGGCAAACTGTTGTAAACGATCCCCTGAAATCTTTTTCTTTGGAAAAAGATGGGTTTTTATCATCGGAAATAGAATTAGCCCTCGACATCTGAACAGCTTTTTTTGAAAAAATCCCTAAGCCGCGCGGTCACAATTTCAGCAAAAATCTGACGTTCTGCGATTCACTCAAAAATGTTGGCAAACTGTTGCAAACTATCCCCAGAAAGGTTTTTCAGTGGGAACAGATGGGTTTTTATCATCGGAAACAGAATTAGCCCTCGACGTCTGAACAACTTTTTTTGAAAAAATCCCTAAGGCGCGCGGTCACAATTTCAGCAAAAATCTGACCTTCTGCAATTCACTCAAAAATGTTGGTAATCTGTTGCAAACGATCCCCTGAAATCTTTTTCGGTGGAAACAGATGGGTTTTTATCATCGGAAACAGAATTAGCCCTCGACGTCTGAACAACTTTTTTTGAAAAAAGCCCTAAGCCGCGCGGTCACAATTTCAGCAAAAATCTGACGTTCTGCAATTCACTCAAAAATCGAGCCAAACTGTTGCAAACTATCCCCAGAAAGGTTTTTTGAGTGGAAACAGATGGGTTTTTATCATCGGAAACAGAATTAGCCCTCGACGTCTGAACAACTTTTTTTGAAAAAATCCCTAAGCCGCGCGGTCACAATTTCAGCAAAAATCTGACGTTCTGCAATTCACTCAAAAATGTTGGCAAACTGTTGCAAACGATCCCCTGAAATCTTTTTCGGTGGAAACAGATGGGTTTTTATCATCGGAAACAGAATTAGCCCTCGACGTCTGAACAACTTTTTTTGAAAAAAGCCCTCAGCCGCGCGGTCACAATTTCAGCAAAAATCTGACGTTTTGCAATTCACTCAAAAATGTTGGCAAACTGTTGTAAACGATCCCCTGAAATCTTTTTCTTTGGAAAAAGATGGGTTTTTATCATCGGAAATAGAATTAGCCCTCGACATCTGAACAGCTTTTTTTGAAAAAATCCCTAAGCCGCGCGGTCACAATTTCAGCAAAAATCTGACGTTCTGCGATTCACTCAAAAATGTTGGCAAACTGTTGCAAACGATCCCCTGAAATCTTTTTCGGTGGAAACAGATGGGTTTTTATCATCGGAAACAGAATTAGCCCTTGACATCTGAACAACTTTTTATGAAAAAATCCCTAAGCAGCACGGTCACAATTTCAGCAAAAATCTGACGTTCTGCAATTCACACAAAAATGGTGCCAAACTGTTGCAAACTATCCCCAGAAAAGTTTTTCGGTTGAAACAGATGGGTTTTTATCATCGCAAACAGAATTAGCCCTCGACGTCTGAACAACTTTTTTTGAAAAAATCCCTAAGCCGTGCGGTCACAATTTCAGCAAAAATCTGACCTTCTGCAATTCACTCAAAAATGTTGGTAATCTGTTGCAAACGATCCCCTGAAATCTTTTTCGGTGGAAACAGATGGGTTTTTATCATCGGAAACAGAATTAGCCCTCGACGTCTGAACAACTTTTTTTTAAAAAAGCCCTATGCCGCGCGGTCACAATTTCAGCAAAAATCTGACGTTCTGCAATTCACTCAAAAATCGAGCCAAACTGTGGCAAACTATCCCCAGAAAGGTTTTTTGAGTGGAAACAGATGGGTTTTTATCATCGGAAACAGAATTAGCCTTCGACGTCTGAACAAATTTTTTTGAAAAAATCCCTAAGGCGCGCGGTCACAATTTCAGCAAAAATCTGACGTTCTGCAATTCAGTCAAAAATCGGGCCAAACTGTTGTAAACGATCCCCTGAAATCTTTTTCGGTGGAAACAGATGGGTTTTTATCATCGGAAACAGAATTAGCCCTTGTCATCTGAACAGCTTTTTTTGAAAAAAGCCCTAAGCTGTGCTGTCACAATTTCAGCAAAAATCTGACGTTCTGCAATTCACTCTAAAATGGTGCCAAAGTGTTGCAAACGATCGCCTGAAATCTTTTTCGGTGGAAACAGATGGGTTTTTAATCATCGGAAACAGAATTAGCCCTCGACGTCTGAGCAACTTTTTTTTGAAAAAATCCCTAAGCAGCGCGGTCACTATTTCAGCAAAAATCTGACGTTCTGCAATTCACTCAAAAATGGTTCCAAACTGTTGCAATCGATCCCCTGAAAGGTTTTTCAGTGGAAACAGATGGGTTTTTATCATCGGAAACAGAATTAGCCCTCGACGTCTGAGCAACTTTTTTTGAAAAATCCCTAAGCTGCGCGGTCACAATTTCAGCAAAAATCTGACGTTCTGCAATTCACACAAAAATGGTGCCAAACTGTTGCAAACGATCCCCTGAAATCTTTTTCGGTGGAAACAGATGGGTTTTTATCATCGGAAAAAGAATTAGCCCTCGACGTCTGAACAACTTTTTTTGAAAAAAGCCCTAAGCCGCGCGGTCACAATTTCAGCAAAAATCTGACGTTCTGCAATTCACTCAAAAATGTTGGCAAACTGTTGTAAACGATCCCCTGAAATCTTTTTCTTTGGAAAAAGATGGGTTTTTATCATCGGAAATAGAATTAGCCCTCGACATCTGAACAGCTTTTTTTGAAAAAATCCCTAAGCCGCGCAGTCACAATTTCAGCAAAAATCTGACGTTCTGCAATTCACTCAAAAATGTTGGCAAACTGTTGCAAACGATATCCTGAAATCTTTTTCGGTGGAAACAGATGGGTATTTATCATTGGAAACAGAATTAGCCCTCGACGTCTGAACAACTTTTTTTGAAAAAATCCGTAACCGGGCAGTCACAATTTCAGCAAAAATCTGACGTTCTGCGATTCACTCAAAAATGGTTCCAAACTGTTGCAAACGATCCCCTGAAATGGTTTTCGGTGTAAACAGATGGGTTTTTATCATCGGAAACAGATTTAGCCCTCGACGTCTGAACAACTTTTTTTGAAAAAATCCCTAAGCCGCGCGGTCACTATTTCAGCAAAAATCTGACGTTCTGCAATTCACTCAAAAATGGTGCCAAACTGTTGCAAACGATCCCCTGAAATGTTTTTCGTTGGAAACAGATGGGTTTTTATCATCGGAAACAGAATTAGCCCTCGACGTCTGAACAACCTTTTTTGAAAAAAGCCCTAAATCTGACGTTCTGCAATTCACTCTAAAATGGTGCCAAAGTGTTGCAAACGATCGCCTGAAATCTTTTTCGGTGGAAACAGATGGGTTTTTAATCATCGGAAACAGAATTAGCCCTCGACGTCTGAGCAACTTTTTTTGAAAAAATCCCTAAGCAGCGCGGTCACTATTTCAGCAAAAATCTGACGTTCTGCAATTCACTCAAAAATGGTTCCAAACTGTTGCAATCGATCCCCTGAAAGGTTTTTCAGTGGAAACAGATGGGTTTTTATCATCGGAAACAGAATTAGCCCTCGACGTCTGAGCAACTTTTTTTGAAAAATCCCTAAGCCGCGCGGTCACAATTTCAGCAAAAATCTGACGTTCTGCAATTCACACAAAAATGGTGCCAAACTGTTGCAAACGATCCCCTGAAATCTTTTTCGGTGGAAACAGATGGGTTTTTATCATCGGAAAAAGAATTAGCCCTCGACGTCTGAACAACTTTTTTTGAAAAAAGCCCTAAGCCGCGCGGTCACAATTTCAGCAAAAATCTGACGTTCTGCAATTCACTCAAAAATGTTGGCAAACTGTTGTAAACGATCCCCTGAAATCTTTTTCTTTGGAAAAAGATGGGTTTTTATCATCGGAAATAGAATTAGCCCTCGACATCTGAACAGCTTTTTTTGAAAAAATCCCTAAGCCGCGCAGTCACAATTTCAGCAAAAATCTGACGTTCTGCAATTCACTCAAAAATGTTGGCAAACTGTTGCAAACGATATCCTGAAATCTTTTTCGGTGGAAACAGATGGGTATTTATCATTGGAAACAGAATTAGCCCTCGACGTCTGAACAACTTTTTTTGAAAAAATCCGTAACCGGGCAGTCACAATTTCAGCAAAAATCTGACGTTCTGCGATTCACTCAAAAATGGTTCCAAACTGTTGCAAACGATCCCCTGAAATGGTTTTCGGTGTAAACAGATGGGTTTTTATCATCGGAAACAGATTTAGCCCTCGACGTCTGAACAACTTTTTTTGAAAAAATCCCTAAGCCGCGCGGTCACTATTTCAGCAAAAATCTGACGTTCTGCAATTCACTCAAAAATGGTGCCAAACTGTTGCAAACGATCCCCTGAAATGTTTTTCGTTGGAAACAGATGGGTTTTTATCATCGGAAACAGAATTAGCCCTCGACGTCTGAACAACCTTTTTTGAAAAAAGCCCTAAATCTGACGTTCTGCAATTCACTCAAAAATGTTGGCAAACTGTTGCAAACGATCCCCAGAAAGGTTTTTTGAGTGGAAACAGATGGGTTTATCTCATCGGAAACAGAATTAGCCCTCGACGTCTGAACAACTTTTTTTGAAAAAATCCCTAAGCCGCGCGGTCACAATTTCAGCAAAAATCGGACGTTCTGCAATTCACTCAAAAATGTTGGCAAACTGTTGTAAACGATCCCCTGAAATCTTTTTCTTTGGAAAAAGATGGGTTTTTATCATCGGAAATAGAATTAGCCCTCGACATCTAAACAGCTTTTTTTGAAAAAAGCCCTAAGCCGCGCGGTCACAATTTCAGCAAAAATCTGACGTTCTGCAATTCACTCAAAAATGGTGCCAAACTGTTGCAAACGATCCCCTGAAATCTTTTTCGGTGGAAACAGATGGGTTTTTAACATCGGAAACAGAATTAGCCCTCGACGTCTGAACAACTTTTTTTGAAAAAAGCCCTAAGCCGCGCGGTCACAATTTCAGCAAAAATCTGACGTTCTGCAATTCACTCAAAAATCGGGCCAAACTGTTGCAAACTATCCCCAGAAAGGTTTTTTGAGTGGAAACAGATGGGTTTTTATCATCGGGAACAGAATTAGCCCTCGACGTCTGAACAATTTTTTTTGAAAAAATCCCTAAGGCGCGCGGTCACAATTTCAGCAAAAATCTGACGTTCTGCAATTCACTCAAAAATGTTGGCAAACTGTTGTAAACGATCCCCTGAAATCTTTTTCGGTGGAAACAGATGGGTTTTTATCATCGGAAACAGAATTAGCCCTTGTCATCTGAACAGCTTTTTTTTGGAAAAAGCCCTAAGCTGTGCTGTCACAATTTCAGCAAAAATCTGACGTTCTGCAATTCACTCTAAAATGGTGCCAAACTGTTGCAAACGATCGCCTGAAATCTTTTTCGGTGGAAACAGATGGGTTTTTATCATCGGAAACAGAATTAGCCCTTGACATCTGAACAGCTTTTTTTGAAAAAATCTCTAAGCCGCGCGGTCACAATTTCAGCAAAAATCTGACGTTCTGCAATTCACTCTAAAATGGTGCCAAACTGTTGCAAACGATCGCCTGAAATCTTTTTCGGTGGAAACAGATGGGTTTTTAATCATCGGAAACAGAATTAGCCCTCGACGTCTGAACAACTTTTTTTGAAAAATCCCTAATCCGCGCGGTCACAATTTCAGCAATAATCTGACGTTCTGCAATTCACTCAAAAATGTTGGCAAACTGTTGCAGACGATCCCCTGAAATGGTTTTCGTTGGAAAAAGATGGGTTTTTATCATCGGAAACAGAATTAGCCCTCGACATCTGAACAGCTTTTTTTGAAAAAAGCCCTAAGCCGCGCGGTCACAATTTCAGCAAAAATCTGACGTTCTGCAATTCACTCAAAAATCGTGCCAAACTGTTGCAAACTATCCCCAGAAAGGTTTTTCAGCGGAAACAGATGGGTTTTTATGATCGGAAACAGAATTAGCCCTCGACGTCTGAACAACTTTTTTTGAAAAATCCCTAAGCCGCGCGGTCACAATTTCAGCAAAAATCTGACGTTCTGCAATTCACACAAAAATGGTGCCAAACTGTTGCAAACTATCCCCAGAAAAGTTTTTCGGTTGAAACAGATGGGTTTTTATCATCGGAAACAGAATTAGCCCTCGACGTCTGAACAACTTTTTTTGAAAAAATCCCTAAGCCGCGCGGTCACAATTTCAGCAAAAATCTGACCTTCTGCAATTCACTAAAAAATGTTGGTAATCTGTTGCAAACGATCCCCTGAAATCTTTTTCGGTGGAAACAGATGGGTTTTTATCATCGGAAACAGAATTAGCCCTCGACGTCTGAACAACTTTTTTTGAAAAAAGCCCTAAGCCGCGCGGTCACAATTTCAGCAAAAATCTGACGTTCTGCAATTCACTCAAAAATCGTGCCAAACTGTTGCAAACTATCCCCAGAAAGGTTTTTTGAGTGGAAACAGATGGGTTTTTATCATCGGAAACAGAATTAGCCCTCGACATCTGAACAGCTTTTTTTGAAAAAAGCCCTAAGCCGCGCGGTCACAATTTCAGCAATAATCTGACGTTCTGCAATTCACTCAAAAATGTTGGCAAACTGTTGCAAACGATATCCTGAAATCTTTTTCAGTGGAAACAGATGGGTTTTTATCATCGGAAACAGAATTAGCCCTCGACGTCTGAACAACTTTTTTTGAAAAAATCCCTAAGCCGCGCGGTCACAATTTCAGCAAAAATCTGACGTTCTGCAATTCACTCAAAAATGTTGGCAAACTGTTGTAAACGATCCCCTGAAATCTTTTTCGTTGGAAAAAGATGGGTTTTTATCATCGGAAATAGAATTAGCCCTCGACATCTGAACACCTTTTTTTGAAAAAAGCCCTAAGCCGCGCGGTCACAATTTCAGCAAAAATCTGACGTTCTGCAATTCAGTCAAAAATCGGGCCAAACTGTTGCAAACGATCCCCAGAAAGGTTTTTTTGAGTGGAAACAGATGGGTTTATATCATCGAAAACAGAATTAGCCCTCGACGTCTGAACAACCTTTTTTGAAAAAATCCCTAAGCCGCGCGGTCACAATTTCAGCAAAAATCTGACGTTCTGCAATTCACTCAAAAATGTTGGCAAACTGTTGCAAACGATCCCCTGAAATCTTTTTCGGTGGAAACAGATGGGTTTTTATCATCGGAAACAGAATTAGCCCTCGACGTCTGAACAACTTTTTTTGAAAAAATCCCTAAGCAGCGCGGTCACAATTTCAGCAAAAATCTGACGTTCTGCAATTCACTCAAAAATGGTTCCAAACTGTTGCAATCGATCCCCTGAAATCTTTTTCCGTGGAAACAGATGGGTTTTTATCATCGGAAACAGAATTAGCCCTCGACATCTGAACAACCTTTTTTGAAACAATCCCTAAGCTGCGCGGTCACAATTTCAGCAAAAATCTGACGTTCTGCAATTCACTCAAAAAGCGTGCCAAACTGTTGCAAACTATCCCCAGAAAGGTTTTTCAGTGGAAACAGATGGGTTTTTATCATCGGAAACAGAATTAGCCCTCGACGTCTGAACAACTTTTTTTGAAAAATCCCTAAGCCGCGCGGTCACAATTTCAGCAAAAATCTGACGTTCTGCAATTCACACAAAAATGGTGCCAAACTGTTGCAAACGATCCCCTGAAATCTTTTTCGGTGGAAACAGATGGGTTTTTATCATCGGAAACAGAATTAGCCCTCGACGTCTGAACAACTTTTTTTGAAAAAATCCCTAAGCAGCGCGGTCACAATTTCAGCAAAAATCTGACGTTCTGCAATTCACTCAAAAATGGTTCCAAACTGTTGCAATCGATCCCCTGAAATCTTTTTCGGTGGAAACAGATGGGTTTTTATCATCGGAAACAGAATTAGCCCTCGACATCTGAACAACCTTTTTTGAAACAATCCCTAAGCTGCGCGGTCACAATTTCAGCAAAAATCTGACGTTCTGCAATTCACTCAAAAATCGTGCCAAACTGTTGCAAACTATCCCCAGAAAGGTTTTTCAGTGGAAACAGATGGGTTTTTATGATCGGAAACAGAATTAGCCCTCGACGTCTGAACAACTTTTTTTGAAAAATCCCTAAGCAGCGCGGTCACAATTTCAGCAAAAATCTGACGTTCTGCAATTCACTCAAAAATGGTTCCAAACTGTTGCAATCGATCCCCTGAAATCTTTTTCGGTGGAAACAGATGGGTTTTTATCATCGGAAACAGAATTAGCCCTCGACATCTGAACAACCTTTTTTGAAACAATCCCTAAGCTGCGCGGTCACAATTTCAGCAAAAATCTGACGTTCTGCAATTCACTCAAAAATCGTGCCAAACTGTTGCAAACTATCCCCAGAAAGGTTTTTCAGTGGAAACAGATGGGTTTTTATGATCGGAAACAGAATTAGCCCTCGACGTCTGAACAACTTTTTTTGAAAAATCCCTAAGCCGCGCGGTCACAATTTCAGCAAAAATCTGACGTTCTGCAATTCACACAAAAATGGTGCCAAACTGTTGCAAACTATCCCCAGAAAAGTTTTTCGGTTGAAACAGATGGGTTTTTATCATCGGAAACAGAATTAGCCCTCGACGTCTGAACAACTTTTTTTGAAAAAATCCCTAAGCCGCGCGGTCACAATTTCAGCAAAAATCTGACCTTCTGCAATTCACTAAAAAATGTTGGTAATCTGTTGCAAACGATCCCCTGAAATCTTTTTCGGTGGAAACAGATGGGTTTTTATCATCGGAAACAGAATTAGCCCTCGACGTCTGAACAACTTTTTTTGAAAAAAGCCCTAAGCCGCGCGGTCACAATTTCAGCAAAAATCTGACGTTCTGCAATTCACTCAAAAATCGTGCCAAACTGTTGCAAACTATCCCCAGAAAGGTTTTTTGAGTGGAAACAGATGGGTTTTTATCATCGGAAACAGAATTAGCCCTCGACGTCTGAACAACTTTTTTTGAAAAATCCCTAAGCCGCGCGGTCACAATTTCAGCAAAAATCTGACGTTCTGCAATTCACACAAAAATGGTGCCAAACTGTTGCAAACTATCCCCAGAAAAGTTTTTCGGTTGAAACAGATGGGTTTTTATCATCGGAAACAGAATTAGCCCTCGACGTCTGAACAACTTTTTTTGAAAAAATCCCTAAGCCGCGCGGTCACAATTTCAGGAAAAATCTGACGTTCTGCAATTCACTCAAAAATGTTGGCAAACTGTTGTAAACGATCCCCTGAAATCTTTTTCGGTGGAAACAGATGGGTTTTTATCATCGGAAACAGAATTAGCCCTTGTCATCTGAACAGCTTTTTTTGAAAAAAGCCCTAAGCCGCGCGGTCACAATTTCAGCAAAAATCTGTCGTTCTGCAATTTACTCTAAAATGGTGCCAAACTGTTGCAAACGATCGCCTGAAATCTTTTTCGGTGGAAACAGATGGGTTTTTAATCATCGGAAACAGAATTAGCCCTCGACGTCTGAACAACTTTTTTTGAAAAATCCCTAATCCGCGCGGTCACAATTTCAGCAATAATCTGACGTTCTGCAATTCACTCAAAAATGTTGGCAAACTGTTGCAGACGATCCCCTGAAATGGTTTTCGTTGGAAAAAGATGGGTTTTTATCATCGGAAACAGAATTAGCCCTCGACATCTGAACAGCTTTTTTTGAAAAAAGCCCTAAGCCGCGCGGTCACAATTTCAGCAATAATCTGACGTTCTGCAATTCACTCAAAAATGTTGGCAAACTGTTGCAAACGATCCCCTGAAATGGTTTTCGGTGGAAACAGATGGGTTTTTATCATCGGAAACAGAATTAGCCCTCGACGTCTGAACAACTTTTTTTGAAAAAAGCCCTAAGCCGCGCGGTCACAATTTCAGCAAAAATCTGACGTTCTGCAATTCACTCAAAAATCGTGCCAAACTGTTGCAAACTATCCCCAGAAAGGTTTTTTGAGTGGAAACAGATGGGTTTTTATCATCGGAAACAGAATTAGCCCTCGACGTCTGAACAACTTTTTTTGAAAAATCCCTAAGCCGCGCGGTCACAATTTCAGCAAAAATCTGACGTTCTGCAATTCACACAAAAATGGTGCCAAACTGTTGCAAACTATCCCCAGAAAAGTTTTTCGGTTGAAACAGATGGGTTTTTATCATCGGAAACAGAATTAGCCCTCGACGTCTGAACAACTTTTTTTGAAAAAATCCCTAAGCCGCGCGGTCACAATTTCAGGAAAAATCTGACGTTCTGCAATTCACTCAAAAATGTTGGCAAACTGTTGTAAACGATCCCCTGAAATCTTTTTCGGTGGAAACAGATGGGTTTTTATCATCGGAAACAGAATTAGCCCTTGTCATCTGAACAGCTTTTTTTGAAAAAAGCCCTAAGCCGCGCGGTCACAATTTCAGCAAAAATCTGTCGTTCTGCAATTTACTCTAAAATGGTGCCAAACTGTTGCAAACGATCGCCTGAAATCTTTTTCGGTGGAAACAGATGGGTTTTTAATCATCGGAAACAGAATTAGCCCTCGACGTCTGAACAACTTTTTTTGAAAAATCCCTAATCCGCGCGGTCACAATTTCAGCAATAATCTGACGTTCTGCAATTCACTCAAAAATGTTGGCAAACTGTTGCAGACGATCCCCTGAAATGGTTTTCGTTGGAAAAAGATGGGTTTTTATCATCGGAAACAGAATTAGCCCTCGACATCTGAACAGCTTTTTTTGAAAAAAGCCCTAAGCCGCGCGGTCACAATTTCAGCAATAATCTGACGTTCTGCAATTCACTCAAAAATGTTGGCAAACTGTTGCAAACGATCCCCTGAAATGGTTTTCGGTGGAAACAGATGGGTTTTTATCATCGGAAACAGAATTAGCCCTCGACGTCTGAACAACTTTTTTTGAAAAAAGCCCTAAGCCGCGCGGTCACAATTTCAGCAAAAATCTGACGTTCTGCCATTCACTCAAAAATGGTGCCAAACTTTTGCAAACGATCCCCTGAAATGTTTTTCGTTGGAAACAGATGGGTTTTTATCATCGGAAACAGAATTAGCCCTCGACGTCTGAACAACCTTTTTTGAAAAAAGCCCTAAGCCGTGCGGTCACAATTTCAGCAAAAATCTGACGTTCTGCAATTCAGTCAAAAATCGTGCCAAACTGTTGCAAACTATCCCCAGAAATGTTTTTTGAGTGCAAACAGATGGGTTTTTATCATCGGAAACAGAATTAGCCTTCGACGTCTGAACAATTTTTTTTGAAAAAATCCCTAAGCCGCACGGTCACAATTTCAGCAAAAATCTGACGTTCTGCAATTCACTCAAAAATGTTGGCAAACTGTTGTAAACGATCCCCTGAAATCTTTTTCGGTGGAAACAGATGGGTTTTTATCATCGGAAACAGAATTAGCCCTTGACATCTGAACAGCTTTTTTTGAAAAAAGCCCTAAGCTGTGCTGTCACAATTTCAGCAAAAATCTGACGTTCTGCAATTCACTCTAAAATGGTGCCAAACTGTTGCAAACGATCGCCTGAAATCTTTTTCAGTGGAAACAGATGGTTTTTAATCATCGGAAACAGAATCAGCCCTCGACATCTGAACAACTTTTTTTGAAAAATCCCTAATCCGCGCGGTCACAATTTCAGCAATAATCTGACGTTCTGCAATTCACTCAAAAATGTTGGCAAACTGTTGCAGACGATCCCCTGAAATGGTTTTCGTTGGAAAAAGATGGGTTTTTATCATCGGAAACAGAATTAGCCCTTGACATCTGAACAGCTTTTTTTGAAAAAAGCCCTAAGCCGCGCGGTCACAATTTCAGCAATAATCTGACGTTCTGCAATTCACTCAAAAATGTTGGCAAACTGTTGCAAACGATATCCTGAAATCTTTTTCAGTGGAAACAGATGGGTTTTTTTCATCGGAAACAGAATTAGCCCTCGACGTCTGAACAACCTTTTTTGAAACAATCCCTAAGCCGCGCGGTCACAATTTCAGGAAAAATCTGACGTTCTGCAGTTCACTCAAAAATGGTGCCAAACTGTTGCAAACTATCCCCAGAAATGTTTCTCGGTGGAAACAGATGGGTTTTTATTTATTTTTTTTAATAATATTTTTTATTGTTTTTTTCCAGATAAAGATTGTTCAGCAAGTTATACAGAAAACTTATGCATTTACAAAAGGGAAAAGAAGAAAGAAAGAAAAAGAAAAGAAGTTGATTATTTCCAAGCTTAGTTCCAGTCTACTATCGAACTTCCCCACGTCTCCCCCGCATTGCATTCTTAACAAATAAAATTTCAACAAATTATATCCTTGTTTCATACATTTCTTTTTTTTTTGCCTTAAAGCTTACATTTTAGTTTAAATTACTTATTGTCATGTTACTTTCATCAGCCAATATAATAACCTTTCCAACCTTTAAACATTTATTCCTTTCATTAATTCATTATTTAATTTCAATGTCCTTCACTCTCATTGCTGGAGCTGTTTTCTCCAAATCGTGCGAAATCTTATAATTCATATAATTTGTAAAACTTTTGCAAATAGTCCTTAAATTTTTTCCAATCCTCCTCCATGGCTTCTTCTCCCAAGTCTCGGATCCTGGCAGTCATCTCAGCCAATTCCATGTAGTCCATCAGCTGCGTTTGCCACTCTTCCAGTGTGGGCAAATCTTGAGTCTTCCAGTATTTTGCGATAAGAATCCTTGCTGCTGTAGTTGCGTACATAAAAAATGTTCTATCCTTCTTTAACACCTTTTGGCCGACAATGCCCAAGAGGAAGGCCTCTGGTTTCTTGGGGAAAGTGTACATAAACACCTTTTTTAATTCGTTGTATATCATTTCCCAGAAGGCCTTCACTTTAGGGCATGTCCACCATAGGTGAAAGAATGTCCCTTCAGCCTCTTTACACTTCCAACATCTATTATCAGTCAGATGATATATCTTTGCTAGTTTGACTGGGGTCATGTACCACCTATATATCATTTTCATAATGTTTTCTTTCAAGGCATTACATGCCGTAAATTTCATACCGGTGGTCCATAACCTTTCCCAGTCTTCAAACATGATGTTGTACCCAATATCTTGAGCCCACTTTATCATGGCTGACTTAACTGTCTCATCCTGGGTATTCCATTTAAGCAGCAAGTTATACATTCTGGATAATAACTTAGTCCTTGGTTCTAGCAATTCTGTCTCTAGTTTCGATTTTTCCACCTGGAAACCTGTTTTTTTTTTATCCGTCTTAAATACCTCTTGAATTTGGGCATAATGGAACCAATCTTGCACCTTATCTTTTAATTTTTCAAAACTCTGTAATCTCCAGTTATCTCCAATTTTTTCTATTATCTCCCCATATGTCGGCCAGCCGGCCTCCATATTGGGTCTTTTCCGCGCCTTGGCCTCCACTGGTGAAAGCCACCTCGGGGTCTTACTTTCTAACAAGTCCTTATATTTTGTCCAGACTATAAAGATTGCTTTTCTGACAATATGGTTTTTGAACGTTTTGTGTGTTTTTACCTTGTCGTACCACAAATAGGCATGCCATCCTAAAGAGTTGTTAAACCCTTCCAGATCTAGGACATCAGTGTTCTTAAGCAAAAACCAATCTTTCATCCAGCAGAAGGCTGCAGCTTCATAATATAACCTTAAGTCTGGCAGGGCAAACCCCCCTCTTTCTTTTGCATCAGTTAATATTTTAAACTTTATTCGGGGCTTTTTGCCCTGCCAAACAAACTTCGAAATATCCTTCTGCCACTTTCCAAAACATTCCACTCTGTCCACGATCTGTAAGGTTTGAAACAAAAATAACATCTTTGGCAACACATTCATTTTTATCGCTGCTATTCGGCCCAACAAGGAAAGTTTCAATCTTGTCCAAATTTCTAGATCTTTTTTCACCTCTATCCAACATTTTTCATAATTATCTTTAAACAAATTCAAGTTTTTTGAAGACAAGTTAATCCCTAGGTATTTCACCTTTTTCACCACATTTAATTCTGTTTCCCTCTGAAACCCATCTATTTCTGAAGATGTCAAGTTTTTACCCAATACCTTGGTTTTTTGTTTGTTCAGCTTGAATCCTGCCACCCGACCAAACTCCTGAATCAATTCTAAAACTCTTTTTGTACTAGAGTCTGGCTCCTGTAATGTCAAAACCAAATCATCTGCGAAGGCTTTCAGTTTATATTGTTTCTCTCCGACCTGTACTCCTTGTACCTGCCGGTCCTTCCTAATCATATTCAAGAGCACCTCCAGGACCGAAATAAATAATAAGGGGGAGAGAGGGCACCCTTGACGTGTTCCTTTTTCAATTTGAAACTCTTCTGTCACCACATTGTTCACTATCAACTTAGCTTTCTGTTCTGAATATATTGCCTCTAAGCCATTTTCAAATCCCCGTCCCACTCCCATCCCCTCCAGGTTTTTCTTCATAAACCTCCAGGAAATGTTATCAAAGGCCTTCTCCGCATCAATAAAAATTAACACTGCTTTGGTGTTAATGTTAGTTTGCAAAAGTTCCAAGACATCAATAATGTTCCTGGTATTATCATACAAATGTCTACCTGGGAGAAAGCCTGCCTGGTCCTTATGAATTACTTCATTCAGTACCTTTTTAAATCTATTTGCCAAAATGTCTGCAAATATTTTGTAATCCACATTAAGGAGTGAAATGGGACGGTAATTCTTTAGTTGAGTCTTTTCAGTTTCCACTTTGGGAATCAATGTAATGAAAGCTTCTTTCCACGTTTCTGGTGCTCTCCCTCCGTCCATAATCTGGTTACAAACCTCCCCTAATGGTTGTATCAAATAATCTTTTAGTATCTTATAATACTTGGAGGTAAGTCCGTCCGGGCCTGGAGATTTGCCCAATTGCATGTTCTGAATGGCAACCTCGATTTCTTGTTGTGTTATTCTGTAGTTCAAGATTGATCTCTTATCCTGAGAGATTTCTGGAAGACCATTGATTTTCAAAAATTGATCCATCTCAAACACTTCCTCGGGTCCTTGCGTATACAGTTTTTTAAAATATTTCTGGAAGCACTTTCTAATTTCACCTGGTTTCTGGATGTTTTTCCCTTCAACCTCTAGATTGGTAACATAGTTCAATTTTTGTCTTTTCTTCAACTGCCATGCTAGCAGTTTCCCACATTTATTCGCTGATTCAAAAGATTTTTGTTTCATTTGTTTAATTTTCCATTCCACTTCTTGGTTTATCAATTTCATATATTGTGCTTGGTGGAATTTAATTTCTCTCAGAGTCTCTTTTGATTTCGGATTAGATCTCAGTTTTTTCTCACCATCTTTTATCTTCTCTAATATCTTATCCTTTTTTGCATTCCAGAGCTTTTTCTTGATTGTATTCTGTTGTATCAGAAACCCTCTCATTACAGCTTTGCTTGCGTCCCAGATTGTTCTCTTTTCCACCGAGGTGTTCAAATTAATTTCAAAATAGTCTTTTAAAGTTTTTTGGGCCTTCTTTACAATCTCTTGATCTCTTAACAGGTTGTCATTCATTTTCCATCTGAAGGAACCGGCTGGAGTAAATCTTAATTCCAATTTCAGAGCATTATGGTCGGAGCAGGTTTTTGGGCAGATTTCCACTCTTACAGTCTTAGGTGCCAGCCCTCTAGTTACCCAAATCTGGTCGATTCTTGTCCAAGATAGGTGGGCCTCAGAGAAGAACGTTCCCTCTTTACCAAGGGGGTTCCTTGTCCTCCAAGTGTCAATCAAATCCATGTTGTCAGTCAGTTCAAAAAAGGTTTTAGGTAGTCTGCCGTCTTTGGTCAAATTTTGTTTTTTGCGACTTGTCCATTAAAGTAGAGACCACTCCATTCATATCTCCCATCATAATGATGTTAGTATAGTCCAGATAGTCCAGCAATGTCTCATGCAGTTTCTTATAAAATTCCGATTTCCCCTCATTTGGTGCATAAATTCCTAATATCAAAACTTTTTCTCCTTGAGTTTGTATTTCAATTGCCAAAATTCGTCCATATTCATCTTTGAACAAAAATTTTGGTGACAAATTCTCCTTTGCGTAGATCACCACGCCTCTTTTCTTAACTCTGTCCGATGAAATAAATTCTTGGCCCAATCTTTTATTAATTAACACTTTCCTTTGGAGTCTTGTCACATGTGTTTCCTGAAGACAGATTATATCCAAATGTTCTTTTTTCAAAATATGAAAAATCTTTCTCCTTTTCTCCGGGGAATTTGCGCCATTGATATTCCAACTATACAGCTGCAGAGACATCCTGGGTCGATCTGTTGTTACTCTTTATGGGGTGTCCTCCTTTTCTTCCGGGCCCGAGGGCAAAGATGATGGTTCTGCTCCAGGCGGTGGTGGTGGCCAAGGAACCGCTATCCCCTTCTGTAAGTCCTCTCCGTGGTCGTGCAGGAACTTCTGGGAATCTTCTTGCGTTTTGATTTTAATTTTCTTTCCTTTATATGTAAATGATAGCCCTTGAGGAAACTCCCACCTATAAGGTATCCCGTTGCCTCTCAGAAGTCTCGCTAGGTCCGTATAAACAGCTCTAAGGTCCAAAAGTTGTTTTGGTATATCCTTGTAAATTTCCACTCTCCTGTCTTGGAACTCAAGTGATTTCTTGAAATGAAGGTCCAATATCTTGTCTCTCTCCTGTTTCGATCTCAAAATAATCAAGCAATCCCTGGGTCTGTCCTTCCTTGTTGCTCTTCCCAGTCTAAATGCAGTTATTATTTTAAAGTCCTGGTCAACTTTTATACCCCAGAATTTGGAGAACTCCTCTGTCAAATAACCAATCAAATCTTCTTTCTCAAATTCTGGGATAAGGCGGAGTCTCAAATTATTTTCCCGGTTTCTCAATTCGATCAAAGACAGGTAGGCCTGCTGGTCACTGATATTTTTATGAAGTGGCCTTACTTCTCCCTTTATTTCCTGAATTTCTTTATTTGCTTGTTCAACTTTCAAATTTGCAGCCTCAGCCAATTTCCAATTCTCCGATACAATATCTTTAAGGTTTCCAATTGCTTGTGAATGCTGTGTCACTTGTTCAGTAAGTTTGGTAATGGAGGATGTGGCTAAGTCAATTTTAGCCGTCTGATCGTCCACTTTCTTATTTAAAATTGCAAATTGATCTAGCATCTGTTTCAATATAGTGGACTCAGCTCCTCCTGCAGCCATGCCCTCTGATGTAGTCTGACCAGCTTCGTCCAATACAGCAGGGACGGATGATCTGCGTGCTTGGGTTGTCAAGGTTGTTTGCAGAAGTTGTCCTTTCCCTGCTTTCGCTTTTGTTGCAGCCCTTGTTTTCGGCGGACCACTCATTCCACACCTGTCTCTGACTCAAGGTCAAATTGTCAGTCTTCCCATAGGAAAAGCAGTCCCACAGTTGCCAATAGAAACCACAGAGAGACAAAATAAAATTTGTTCCCAGGCAATTGTAAATCCAAAACTCCACTAGGGGGAGTATTATTACAGTTCAGTAAAGAAAAGAAAAAACTTGTCCGCCATTTAAAGTCCCTGCAGTCCCAAAAAGTTTAAACCACAGTCTTTTTTGAGAGAGGAAAAAAAAAGAATAAGCCTTTACCCTCCTCTTTAAAACTTACAGAGTATCCACAAGTTGTCACAAAATCTCTCCATAAGGTGTCTGCTACAGTTCTTTAAAGTTCTCCTCCAGAGCACCCAAATGTATCAAGTTCCACTTTAGACACAGTTTCCGCAGCCACAGTTCTCTTTCACTCTGCCAGCCCGGTACTAGGTATTTTAAATTTTGTAATCCACTAGGGAGGAGAAAGTTCCCAATTTATTCGATACCATGAAAGTTAAAAGAAGAAAAACTTGCCTTTACCCTTTTGATTAACAGTTCCGTTTGCGCACGATGGTTTCAGTTTTTAAATCCCTTTAAAGCGCTTCCCGCTGTCAGTTCTTTGTCTTTGATCTTTAAGCAACGCGGAGAGACGGACTTCCTTTTTTTCGTCCCTCGCTTTCAGCCGAATTCAAAAATTTGTAATCCCAAAGAAAGAGTAATCCTTACTCACGAGTAGAAGATTTGGAGTCCAATTCAAAGGAAGAAAGGTCAGCGCTCATCGGCAGCAGCCGCGCGGCTTCACTCCAGCAGAAAGAGCGATGAACCCACAGCACCGCTTCCCCTCCACGCTTCCGGAGCCCCTTACGGGGTCCCTTCTTCGTTTCGGGGGTCGCTCCAGGTGCCCGCCGAGTCCCACGGCCACGGGCTCACTCTGCCCGTGGTTTTTCTTGGTGGATCGTCACTGTGCCGCAGCGCACGATCCTTTTCTGCGGAGCCCCTCTTCAGCAACTGAAGAGGACCGCCATTGCCGTTTCGCGCCGCCTCCGGAAGTGAATCGAAACAGATGGGTTTTTATCATCGGAAACAGAATTAGCCCTCGACATCTGAACAGCTTTTTTTGAAAAAAGCCCTAAGCCGCGCGGTCACAATTTCAGCAAAAATCTGACGTTCTGCAATTCACTCAAAAATGTTGGCAAACTGTTGCAAACGATATCCTGAAATCTTTTTCGGTGGAAACAGATGGGTATTTATCATCGGAAACAGAATTAGCCCTTGACGTCTGAACAACTTTTTTGAAAAAATCCCTAAGCCGCGCGGTCACAATTTCAGCAAAAATCTGACGTTCTGCAATTCACTCAAAAATGGTGCCAAACTGTTGCAAACGATCCCCTGAAATCTTTTTCGGTGGAAACAGATGGGTTTTTAACATCGGAAACAGAATTAGCCCTCGACGTCTGAACAACTTTTTTTGAAAAAATCCCTAAGCCGCGCGGTCACAATTTCAGCAAAAATCTGACGTTCTGCGATTCACTCAAAAATGGTGCCAAACTGTTGCAAACGATCCCCTGAAATCTTTTTCGGTGGAAACAGATGGGTTTTTATCATCGGAAACAGAATTAGCCCTCGACGTCTGAACAACCTTTTTTGAAAAAAGCCCTAAGCCGCGCGGTCACAATTTCAGCAAAAATCTGACGTTCTGCAATTCAGTCAAAAATCGGGCCAAACTGTTGCAAACGATCCCCAGAAAGGTTTTTTGAGTGGAAACAGATGGGTTTATATCATTGGAAACAGAATTAGCCCTTGACGTCTGAACAACTTTTTTTGAAAAAATCCCTAAGCAGCGCGGTCACAATTTCAGCAAAAATCTGACGTTCTGCAATTCACTCAAAAATGGTTCCAAACTGTTGCAATCGATCCCCTGAAATCTTTTTCGGTGGAAACAGATGGGTTTTTATCATCGGAAACAGAATTAGCCCTCGACATCTGAACAACCTTTTTTGAAACAATCCCTAAGCTGCGCGGTCACAATTTCAGCAAAAATCTGACGTTCTGCAATTCACTCAAAAATCGTGCCAAACTGTTGCAAACTATCCCCAGAAAGGTTTTTCAGTGGAAACAGATGGGTTTTTATCATCGGAAACAGAATTAGCCCTCCACGTCTGAACAACTTTTTTTGAAAAAATCCCTAAGCCGCGCGGTCACAATTTCAGCAAAAATCTGACCTTCTGCAATTCACTCAAAAATGTTGGTAATCTGTTGCAAACGATCCCCTGAAATCTTTTTCGGTGGAAACAGATGGGTTTTTATCATCGAAAACAGAATTAGCCCTCGACGTCTGAACAACTTTTTTTGAAAAAAGCCCTAAGCCGCGCGGTCACAATTTCAGCAAAAATCTGACGTTCTGCAATTCACTCAAAAATCGTGCCAAACTGTTGCAAACTATCCCCAGAAAGGTTTTTTGAGTGGAAACAGATGGGTTTTTATCATCGGAAACAGAATTAGCACTCGACGTCTGAACACTTTTTTTTGAAAAAATCCCTAAGCCGCGCGGTCACAATTTCAGCAAAAATCTGACGTTCTGCAATTCACTCAAAAATGTTGGCAAACTGTTGTAAACGATCCCCTGAAATCTTTTTCGGTGGAAACAGATGGGTTTTTATCATCGGAAACAGAATTAGCCCTTGTCATCTGAACAGCTTTTTTTGAAAAAAGCCCTAAGCTATGCTGTCACAATTTCAGCAAAAATCTGACCTTCTGCAATTCACTCAAAAATGTTGGCAAACTGTTGTAAACGATCCCCTGAAATCTTTTTCGGTGGAAACAGATGGGTTTTTATCATCGGAAACAGAATTAGCCCTCGACGTCTGAACAACTTTTTTTGAAAAAAGCCCTAAGCCGCGCGGTCACAATTTCAGCAAAAATCTGACGTTCTGCAATTCACTCAAAAATCGTGCCAAACTGTTGCAAACTATCCCCAGAAAGGTTTTTTGAGTGGAAACAGATGGGTTTTTATCATCGGAAACAGAATTAGCCCTCGACGTCTGAACAATTTTTTTTGAAAAAATCCCTAAGCCGCGCGGTCACAATTTCAGCAAAAATCTGACGTTCTGCAATTCACTCAAAAATGTTGGCAAACTGTTGTAAACGATCCCCTGAAATCTTTTTCGGTGGAAACAGATGGGTTTTTATCATCGGAAACAGAATTAGCCCTCGACGTCTGAACAACTTTTTTTGAAAAAAGCCCTAAGCCGCGCGGTCACAATTTCAGCAAAAATCTGACGTTCTGCGATTCACTCAAAAATGGTTCCAAACTGTTGCAAACGATCCCCTGAAATGGTTTTCGGTGGAAACAGATGGGTTTTTATCATCGGAAACAGAATTAGCCCTCGACGTCTGAACAACTTTTTTTGAAAAAATCCCTAAGCCGCGCGGTCACAATTTCAGCAAAAATCTGACGTTCTGCAATTCACTCAAAAATGTTGGCAAACTGTTGCAGACGATCCCCTGAAATGGTTTTCGTTGGAAAAAGATGGGTTTTTATCATCGGAAACAGAATTAGCCCTCGACATCTGAACAGCTTTTTTTGAAAAAAGCCCTAAGCCGCGCGGTCACAATTTCAGCAATAATCTGACGTTCTGCAATTCACTCAAAAATGTTGGCAAACTGTTGCAAACGATCCCCTGAAATCTTTTTCGGTGGAAACAGATGGATTTTTATCATCGGAAACAGAATTAGCCCTCGACGTCTGAACAACTTTTTTTGAAAAAAGCCCTAAGCCGCGCGGTCACAATTTCAGCAAAAATCTGACGTTCTGCAATTCACTCAAAAATGGTGCCAAACTGTTGCAAACGATCGCCTGAAATCTTTTTCGGTGGAAACAGATGGGTTTTTAATCATCGGAAACAGAATTAGCCCTCGACATCTGAACAACTTTTTTTGAAAAATCCCTAAGCCGCGCGGTCACAATTTCAGCAATAATCTGACGTTCTGCAATTCACTCAAAAATGTTGGCAAACTGTTGCAGACGATCCCCTGAAATGGTTTTCGTTGGAAAAAGATGGGTTTTTATCATCGGAAACAGAATTAGACCTCGACATCTGAACAACTTTTTTTGAAAAAAGCCCTAAGCCGCGCGGTCACAATTTCAGCAATAATCTGACGTTCTGCAATTCACTCAAAAATGTTGGCAAACTGTTGCAAACGATATCCTGAAATCTTTTTCAGTGGAAACAGATGGGTTTTTATCATCGGAAACAGAATTAGCCCTCGACGTCTGAGCAACCTTTTTTGAAACAATCCCTAAGCCGCGCGGTCACAATTTCAGGAAAAATCTGACGTTCTGCAGTTCACTCAAAAATGGTGCCAAACTGTTGCAAACGATCGCCTGAAATCTTTTTCGGTGGAAACAGATGGGTTTTTATCATCGGAAACAGAATTAGCCCTCGACGTCTGAACAACTTTTTTTTCAAAAAATCCCTAAGCCGCGCGGTCACAATTTCAACAAAAATCTGACGTTCTGCAATTCACTCAAAAATGGTGCCAAACTGTTGCAAACTATCCCCAGAAAAGTTTTTCGGTGGAGACAGATGGGTTTTTATCATCGGAAACAGAATTAGCCCTCGACGTCTGAACAATTTTTAAAAAAAAAATCCCTAAGCCGCGCGGTCACAATTTCAGCAAAAATCTGACGTTCTGCAATTCACTCAAAAATGTTGGTAATCTGTTGCAAACGATCCCCTGAAATCCTTTTCGGTGGCACCGGTGGAGGCCAAGGCTATAAAACTATGTAATATGGAGAGTGGCTGGGTAAAATATTGTGAGATAATAGAGAGAGATGGTGATACTTGGAGGCTGCAGAGTTTTGAAAAATTGAAAGGAAGGGTGCGAGACTGGTTTCATTATGCCCAAATTTTAGAGATTTTCAGAAAGGATAAAAAAATTGGTTTCCTGGTGGAAAAATCCAAATTAGAGACAGAACTACTTGAACCCAAGACGAAAGTGCTGTCAAGAATGTATAACTTGTTGCTTAAATGGAATACACAAGATGAGACAGTTAAATCAGCCATGATAAAATGGGCACAGGACATTGGGCACAACATTATGTTTGAAGACTGGGAAAGGTTATGGACCACCGGTATGAAATTCACGGCGTGCACTGCCTTAAAAGAAAACATTATGAAAATGATATACAGGTGGTACATGACCCCAGTTAAACTTGCAAAGATATATCACTTGTCTGATAACAAATGTTGGAAATGCAAGGAGGCTGAAGGAACCTTTTTTCACCTCTGGTGGACATGCCCGAGGGTGAAGGCCTTTTGGGAAATGATTTATAACGAATTGAAAAAGGTGTTTAGGTACACCTTCTGTAAGAAACCAGAGGCCTTCCTCCTGGGCATTGTGGGCCAGAGAGTGTTAAAGAAAGATAGAACGTTCTTTTTATATGCAACTACAGCAGCAAGAATTCTGATAGCCAAATATTGGAAGACACAGGAGCTACCCACGCTGGAAGAATGGCACTCGCAGCTGATTGACTACATGGAATTAGCTGAAATGACAGGCAGAATTCGAGACCTGGGAGAAGAGGCAGTGGAAGAGGACTGGAAAAAATTTAAGGACTACTTACAAAAACATTTTAAGCTATATGAATGTTAAGAATTTGCTAAGCCTTTGAGAAAAACATGCTTCAGTATTGAGATTGGTGAAAGACGGAAATTAAGTTATGGTTTTGAAAAGTAAAAATTGCGGAATTTATAACTAAATGAAAACACAAAACACACAAAATAAGGTATTAATTTGCTGTTTATTTTTATTGTGAGGAAAGCAGGGGATGGAAGACTTGGGGAAGTCCAGTTGATTATGAAAATTTGATTGGAAAAGTGAATTTTTCTTTCTTTTCTTTCTATAATTCTTTTTCCATAATTCTTTTTTCTGTTTGTAAAACCGCTTTTGTCGTGTCATTGATGATGTATTATACCCTGGAAAAAAGCAAATAAAAAATTATTTTAAAAAAAAATGAAATCCTTTTCGGTGGAAACAGATGGGTTTTTATCATCGGAAACAGAATTAGCCCTCGACGTCTGAACAATTTTTTTTGAAAAAATCCCTAAGCCGCGCGGTCACAATTTCAGCAAAAATCTAACGTTCTGCAATTCACTCAAACATCGTTCCAAACTGTTGCAAACGATCCCCTGAAATCTTTTTCGGTGGAAACAGATGGGTTTTTAATCATCGGAAACAGAATTAGCCCTCGACGTCTGAACAACTTTTTTTGAAAAAATCCCTAAGCCGCACGGTCACAATTTCAGCAAAAATCTGACGTTCTGCAATTCACTCAAAAATGTTGGCAAACTGTTGCAAACGATCCCCTGAAATCTTTTTTGGTGGAAACAGATGGGTTTTTATCATCGGAAACAGAATTAGCCCTCGACGTCGGAACAACTTTTTTTGAAAAAATCCCTAAGCCGCACGGTCACAATTTCAGCAAAAATCTGACCTTCTGCAATTCACTCAAAAATGTTGGTAATCTGTTGCAAACGATCCCCTGAAATCTTTTTCGTTGGAAACAGATGGGTTTTTATCATCGGAAACAGAATTAGCCCTCGACGTCTGAACAACTTTTTTTGAAAAAAGCCCTAAGCCGTGCGGTCACAATTTCAGCAAAAATCTGACGTTCTGCAATTCACTCAAAAATCGGACCAAACTGTTGCAAACGATCCCCTGAAATCTTTTTCGGTGGAAACAGATGGGTTTTTAATCATCGGAAACAGAATTAGCCCTCGACGTCTGAACAACTTTTTTTGAAAAAAACCCTAAGCCGCGCGGTCACTATTTCAGCAAAAATCTGACGTTCTGCAATTCACTCAAAAATGTTGGCAAACTGTTGCAAACTATCCCCTGAAATGTTTTTCGTTGGAAACAGATGGGTTTTTATCATCGGAAAGAGAATTAGCCCTCGACATCTGAACAACCTTTTTTTTAAAAAAGCCCTAAGCCGCACGGTCACAATTTCAGCAAAAATCTGACGTTCTGCAATTCACTCAAAAATGTTGGCAAACTGTTGCAAACGATCCCCTGAAATCTTTTTCGGTGGAAACAGATGGGTTTTTATCATCGGAAACAGAATTAGCCCTCGACGTCGGAACAACTTTTTTTGAAAAAAGCCCTAAGCCGCGCGGTCACAATTTCAGCAAAAATCTGACGTTCTGCAATTCACTCAAAAATGGTTCCAAACTGTTGCAATCGATCACCTGAAATCTTTTTCGGTGGAAACAGATGGGTTTTTATAATTGGAAACAGAATTAGCCCTCGACATCTGAACAACTTTTTTTGAAAAAATCCCTAAGCCGCGCGGTCACAATTTCAGCAAAAATCTGACGTTCTGCAATTCACTCAAAAATGTTGGCAAACTGTTGTAAACGATCCCCTGAAATCTTTTTCGGTGGAAACAGATGGGTTTTTATCATCGGAAACAGAATTAGCCCTCGACATCTGAACAACTTTTTTTGAAAAAATCCCTAAGCAGCGCGGTCACAATTTCAGCAAAAAACTGACGTTCTGCAATTCACTCAAAAATGGTTCCAAACTGTTGCAAACGATCCCCTGAAATGTTTTTCGTTGGAAACAGATGGGTTTTTATCATCGGAAACAGAATTAGCCCTCGACATCTGAACAACTTTTTTTGAAAAAATCCCAAACAGCGCGGTCACAATTTCAGCAAAAATCTGACGTTCTGCAATTCACTCAAAAATGGTTCCAAACTGTTGAAATCGATCCCCTGAAATCTTTTTCGGTGGAAACAGATGGGTTTTTATCATCGGAAACAGAATTAGCCCTCGACGTCTGAACAACTTTTTTTGAAAAAAGCCCTAAGCCGCGCGGTCACAATTTCAGCAAATATCTGACGTTCTGCAATTCACTCAAAAATGTTGGCAAACTGTTGTAAACGATCCCCTGAAATCTTTTTCGGTGGAAACAGATGGGCTTTTATCATCGGAAACAGAATTAGCCCGCGACATCTGAACAACCTTTTTTGAAACAATCCCTAAGCCGCGCGGTCACAATTTCAGCAAAAATCTGACGTTCTGCAATTCACTCAAAAATCATGCCAAACTGTTGCAAACTATCCCCAGAAAGGTTTTTCAGTGGAAACAGATGTGTTTTTATCATCGGAAACAGAATTAGCCCTCGACGTCTGAACAACTTTTTTTGAAAAATCCCTAAGCCGCGCGGTCACAATTTCAGCAAAAATCTGACGTTCTGCAATTAACTCAAAAATGGTTCCAAACTGTTGAAATCGATCCCCTGAAATCTTTTTCATTGGAAACAGATGGGTTTTTATCATCGGAAGCAGAATTAGCCCTCGACGTCTGAACAACTTTTTTTGAAAAAATCCCTAAGCCGCACGGTCACAATTTCAGCAAAAATCTGACCTTCTGCAATTCACTCAAAAATGTTGGTAATCTGTTGCAAACGATCCCCTGAAATCTTTTTCGGTGGAAACAGATGGGTTTTTATCATCGGATACAGAATTAGCCCTCGACGTCTGAACAACTTTTTTTGAAAAAAGCCCTAAGCCGCGCGGTCACTATTTCAGCAAAAATCTGACGTTCTGCAATTCACTCAAAACTGGTGCCAAACTGTTGCAAACGATCCCCTGAAATGTTTTTCGTTGGAAACAGATGGGTTTTTATCATCGGAAAGAGAATTAGCCCTCGACATCTGAACAACCTTTTTTGAAAAAAGCCCTAAGCCGTGCGGTCACAATTTCAGCAAAAATCTGACGTTCTGCAATTCACTCAAAAATGTTGGCAAACTGTTGAAAACAATCCCCTGAAATCTTTTTCGGTGGAAACAGATGGGTTTTTATCATCGGACACAGAATTGGCCCTCGACATCTGAACAGCTTTTTTTGAAAAAAGCCCTAAGCCGCGCGGTCACAATTTCAGCAAAAATCTGACGTTCTGCAATTCACTCAAAAATGGTTCCAAACTGTTGCAATCGATCCCCTGAAATCTTTTTCAGTGGAAACAGATGGGTTTTTATCATTGGAAACAGAATTAGCCCTCGACGTCTGAACAACTTTTTTTGGAAAAAAGCCCTAAACCGCGCGGTCACAATTTCAGCAAAAATCTGACGTTCTGCAATTCACTCAAAAATGTTGGCAAACTGTTGTAAACGATCCCCTCAAATCTTTTTCGGTGGAAACAGATGGGTTTTTATCATCGGAAACAGAATTAGCCCTTGACATCTGAACAACCTTTTTTGAAACAAACCCTAAGCCGCGCAGTCACAATTTCAGCAAAAATCTGACTTCCTGCAATTCACTCAAAAATCATGCCAAACTGTTGCAAACTATCCCCAGAAAGGTTTTTCAGTGGAAACAGATGTGTTTTTATCATCGGAAACAGAATTAGCCCTCGACGTCTGAAGAACTTTTTTTGAAAAATCCCTAAGCCGCGCGGTCACAATTTCAGCAAAAATCTGACGTTCTGCAATTCACTCAAAAATGGTGCCAAACTGTTGCAAACTATCCCCAGAAAAGTTTTTCGGTGGAAACATATGGGTTTTTATCATCGGAAACAGAATTAGCCCTCGACGTCTGAAAAACTCTTTTTGAAAAAAATCCCTAAGCCGCGCGGTCACAATTTCAGCAAAAATCTGACCTTCTGCAATTCACTCAAAAATGTTGGTAATCTGTTGCAAACGATCCCCTGAAATCTTTTTCGGTGGAAACAGATGGGTTTTTATCATCGGAAACAGAATTAGCCCTCGACGTCTGAACAACTTTTTTTGAAAAAATCCCTACGCAGCGCAGTCACAATTTCAGCAAAAATCTGACGTTCTGCAATTCACTCAAAAATGGTTCCAAACTGTTGCAAACGATCCCCTGAAATGTTTTTCGTTAGAAACAGATGGGTTTTTATCATCGGAAACAGAATTAGCCCTCGACATCTGAACAACTTTTTTTGAAAAAATCCCAAACAGCGCGGTCACAATTTCAGCAAAAATCTGACGTTCTGCAATTCACTCAAAAATGGTTCCAAACTGTTGAAATCGATCCCCTGAAATCTTTTTCGGTGGAAACAGATGGGTTTTTATCATCGGAAACAGAATTAGCCCTCGACGTCTGAACAACTTTTTTTGAAAAAAGCCCTAAGCCGCGCGGTCACAATTTCAGCAAAAATCTGACGTTCTGCAATTCACTCAAAAATGTTGGCAAACTGTTGTAAACGATCCCCTGAAATGGTTTTCGGTGGAAACAGATGGGTTTTTATCATCGGAAACAGAATTAGCCCTCGACATCTGAACAACCTTTTTTGAAACAATCCCTAAGCCGCGCGGGCACAATTTCAGCAAAAATCTGACGTTCTGCAATTCACTCAAAAATCATGCCAAACTGTTGCAAACTATCCCCAGAAAGTTTTTTCAGTGGAAACAGATGTGTTTTTATCATCGGAAACAGAATTAGCCCTCGACGTCTGAACAACTTTTTTTGAAAAATCCCTAAGCCGCGCGGTCACAATTTCAGCAAAAATCTGACGTTCTGCAATTCACTCAAAAATGTTGGCAAACTGTTGTAAACGATCCCCTGAAATCTTTTTCGGTGGAAACAGATGGGTTTTTATCATCGGAAACAGAATTAGCCCTCGACATCTGAACAACCTTTTTTGAAACAATCCCTAAGCCGCGCGGTCACAATTTCAGCAAAAATCTGACGTTCTGCAATTCACTCAAAAATCATGCCAAACTGTTGCAAACTATCCCCAGAAAGTTTTTTCAGTGGAAACAGATGTGTTTTTATCATCGGAAACAGAATTATCCCTCGACGTCTGAACAACTTTTTTTGAAAAATCCCTAAGCCGCGCGGTCACAATTTCAGCAAAAATCTGACGTTCTGCAATTCACTCAAAAATGGTGCCAAACTGTTGCAAACTATCCCCAGAAAAGTTTTTCGGTGGAAACAGATGGGTTTTTATCATCGGAAACAGAATTAGCCCTCGACGTCTGAACAACTTTTTTTGAAAAAATCCCTAAGCAGCGCAATCACAATATCAGCAAAAATCTGACGTTCTGCAATTCACTCAAAAATGGTTCCAAACTGTTGCAAACGATCCCCTGAAATGTTTTTCGTTGGAAACAGATGGGTTTTTATCATCGGAAACAGAATTAGCCCTCGACATCTGAACAACTTTTTTTGATAAAATCCCAAACAGCGCGGTCACAATTTCAGCAATAATCTGACGTTCTGCAATTCACTCAAAAATGGTTCCAAACTGTTGAAATCGATCCCTTGAAATCTTTTTCGGTGGAAACAGATGGGTTTTTATCAACGGAAACAGAATTAGCCCTCGACGTCTGAACAACTCTTTTTGAAAAAATCCCTAAGCCGCGCGGTCACAATTTCAGCAAAAATCTGACCTTCTGCAATTCACTCAAAAATGTTGGTAATCTGTTGCAAACGATCCCCTGAAATCTTTTTCGGTGGAAACAGATGGGTTTTTATCATCGGAAACAGAATTAGCCCTCGACGTCTGAACAACTTTTTTTGAAAAAATCCCTACGCAGCGCAGTCACAATTTCAGCAAAAATCTGACGTTCTGCAATTCACTCAAAAATGGTGCCAAACTGTTGCAAACTATCCCCAGAAAAGTTTTTCGGTGGAAACAGATGGGTTTTTATCATCGGAAACAGAATTAGCCCTCGACGTCTGAACAACTCTTTTTGAAAAAAATCCCTAAGCCGCGCGGTCACAATTTCAGCAAAAATCTGACCTTCTGCAATTCACTCAAAAATGTTGGTAATCTGTTGCAAACGATCCCCTGAAATCTTTTTCGGTGGAAACAGATGGGTTTTTATCATCGGAAACAGAATTAGCCCTCGACGTCTGAACAACTTTTTTTGAAAAAATCCCTACGCAGCGCAGTCACAATTTCAGCAAAAATCTGACGTTCTGCAATTCACTCAAAAATGTTGGCAAACTGTTGCAAACGATCCCCTGAAATGTTTTTCGTTGGAAACAGATGGGTTTTTATCATCGGAAACAGAATTAGCCCTCGACATCTGAACAACTTTTTTTGAAAAAATCCCAAACAGCGCGGTCACAATTTCAGCAAAAATCTGACGTTCTGCAATTCACTCAAAAATGGTTCCAAACTGTTGAAATCGATCCCCTGAAATCTTTTTCGGTGGAAACAGATGGGTTTTTATCATCGGAAACAGAATTAGCCCTCGACGTCTGAACAACTTTTTTTGAAAAAAGCCCTAAGCCGCGCGGTCACAATTTCAGCAAAAATCTGACGTTCTGCAATTCACTCAAAAATGTTGGCAAACTGTTGTAAACGATCCCCTGAAATCTTTTTCGGTGGAAACAGATGGGTTTTTATCATCGGAAACAGAATTAGCCCTCGACATCTGAACAACCTTTTTTGAAACAATCCCTAAGCCGCGCGGGCACAATTTCAGCAAAAATCTGACGTTCTGCAATTCACTCAAAAATCATGCCAAACTGTTGCAAACTATCCCCAGAAAGTTTTTTCAGTGGAAACAGATGTGTTTTTATCATCGGAAACAGAATTAGCCCTCGACGTCTGAACAACTTTTTTTGAAAAATCCCTAAGCCGCGCGGTCACAATTTCAGCAAAAATCTGACGTTCTGCAATTCACTCAAAAATGTTGGCAAACTGTTGTAAACAATCCCCTGAAATCTTTTTCGGTGGAAACAGATGGGTTTTTATCATCGGAAACAGAATTAGCCCTCGACATCTGAACAACCTTTTTTGAAACAATCCCTAAGCCGCGCGGTCACAATTTCAGCAAAAATCTGACGTTCTGCAATTCATTCAAAAATCATGCCAAACTGTTGCAAACTATCCCCAGAAAGTTTTTTCAGTGGAAACAGATGTGTTTTTATCATCGGAAACAGAATTAGCCCTCGACGTCTGAACAACTTTTTTTGAAAAATCCCTAAGCCGCGCGGTCACAATTTCAGCAAAAATCTGACGTTCTGCAATTCACTCAAAAATGGTGCCAAAGTGTTGCAAACGATCGCCTGAAATCTTTTTCGGTGGAAACAGATGGGTTTTTAATCATCGGAAACAGAATTAGCCCTCGACGTCTGAGCAACTTTTTTTGAAAAAATCCCTAAGCAGCGCGGTCACTATTTCAGCAAAAATCTGACGTTCTGCAATTCACTCAAAAATGGTTCCAAACTGTTGCAATCGATCCCCTGAAAGGTTTTTCAGTGGAAACAGATGGGTTTTTATCATCGGAAACAGAATTAGCCCTCGACGTCTGAGCAACTTTTTTTGAAAAATCCCTAAGCCGCGCGGTCACAATTTCAGCAAAAATCTGACGTTCTGCAATTCACACAAAAATGGTGCCAAACTGTTGCAAACGATCCCCTGAAATCTTTTTCGGTGGAAACAGATGGGTTTTTATCATCGGAAAAAGAATTAGCCCTCGACGTCTGAACAACTTTTTTTGAAAAAATCCCTAAGCCGCGCGGTCACAATTTCAGCAAAAATCTGACGTTCTGCAATTCACTCAAAAATGGTTCCAAACTGTTGCAAACGATCCCCTGAAATCTTTTTCGGTGGAAACAGATGGGTTTTTATCATCGGAAACAGAATTAACCCTAGACGTCTGAACAACTTTTTTTGAAAAAATCCCTAAGCAGCGCAATCACAATTTCAGCAAAATCTGACGTTCTGCAATTCACACAAAAATGGTTCCAAACTGTTGCAAACGATCCCCTGAAATGTTTTTCGTTGGAAACAGATGGGTTTTTATCATCGGAAACAGAATTAGCCCTCGACATCTGAACAACTTTTTTTGAAAAAATCCCAAACAGCGCGGTCACAATTTCAGCAAAAATCTGACGTTCTGCAATTCACTCAAAAATGTTGGCAAACTGTTGTAAACGATCCCCTGAAATCTTTTTCGGTGGAAACAGATGGCTTTTTATCATCGGAAACAGAATTAGCCCTCGACATCTGAACAACCTTTTTTGAAACAATCCCTAAGCCGCGTGGTCACAATTTCAGCAAAAATCTGACGTTCTGCAATTCACTCAAAAATCATGCCAAACTGTTGCAAACTATCCCCAGAAAGTTTTTTCAGTGGAAACAGATGTGTTTTTATCATCGGAAACAGAATTAGCCCTCGACGTCTGAACAACTTTTTTTGAAAAATCCCTAAGCCGCGCGGTCACAATTTCAGCAAAAATCTGACGTTCTGCAATTCACTCAAAAATGGTGCCAAACTGTTGCAAACTATCCCCAGAAAAGTTTTTCGGTAGAAACAGATGGGTTTTTATCATCGGAAACAGAATTAGCCCTCGACGTCTGAACAACTTTTTTTGAAAAAATCCCTAAGCAGCGCAATCACAATTTCAGCAAAAATCTGACGTTCTGCAATTCACTCAAAAATGGTTCCAAACTGTTGCAAACGATCCCCTGAAATGTTTTTCGTTGGAAACAGATGGGTTTTTATCATCGGAAACAGAATTAGCCCTCGACATCTGAACAACTTTTTTTGATAAAATCCCAAACAGCGCGGACACAATTTCAGCAATAATCTGACGTTCTGCAATTCACTCAAAAATGGTTCCAAACTGTTGAAATCGATCCCTTGAAATCTTTTTCGGTGGAAACAGATGGGTTTTTATCAACGGAAACAGAATTAGCCCTCGACGTCTGAACAACTCTTTTTGAAAAAATCCCTAAGCCGCACGGTCACAATTTCAGCAAAAATCTGACCTTCTGCAATTCACTCAAAAATGGTGCCAAACTGTTGCAAACTATCCCCAGAAAAGTTTTTCGGTGGAAACAGATGGGTTTTTATCATCGGAAACAGAATTAACCCTAGACGTCTGAACAACTTTTTTTGAAAAAATCCCTAAGCAGCGCAATCACAATTTCAGCAAAAATCTGACGTTCTGCAATTCACACAAAAATGGTTCCAAACTGTTGCAAACGATCGCGTGAAATCTTTTTCGGTGGAAACAGATGGGTTTTTATCATCAGAAACAGAATTAGCTCTCGACGTCTGAACAACTTTTTTTGAAAAAATACCTAAGCGGCGCGGTCACAATTTCAGCAAAAATCTGACGTTCTGCAATTCACTCAAAAATGTTGGCAAACTGTTGCAAACGATCCCCTGAAATCTTTTTCGGTGGAAACAGATGGGTTTTTAACATCGGAAACAGAATTAGCCCTCGACATCTGAACAACTTTTTTTGAAAAAATCCCTAAGCCGCGCGGTCACAATTTAAGCAAAAATCTGACGTTCTGGAATTCACTCAAAAATCGTGCCAAACTGTTGCAAACGATCCCCTGAAATGGTTTTCGGTGGAAACAGATGGGTTTTTATCATCGGAAACAGAATTAGCCCTCAACATCTGAACAACTTTTTTTGAAAAAATCCCTAAGCCGTGCTGTCACAATTTCAGCAAAAATCTGACGTTCTGCAATTCACTCAAAAATGGTGCCAAACTGTTGCAAACGATCGCCTGAAATCTTTTTCGGTGGAAACAGATGGGTTTTTAATCATCGGAAACAGAATTAGCCCTCGACGTCTGAACAACGTTTTTTGAAAAATCCCTAAGCCGCGCTGTCACAATTTCAGCAATAATCTGATGTTCTGCAATTCACTCAAAAATGTTGGCAAACTGTTGCAAACTATCCCCTGAAATGGTTTTCGGTGGAAACAGATGGGTTTTTATCATTGGAAACAGAATTAGCCCTCGACGTCTGAACAACTTTTTTTGAAAAAATCCCTAAGCCGCGCGGTCACAATTTCAGCAAAAATCTGACGTTCTGCGATTCACTCAAAAATGGTTCCAAACTGTTGCAAACTATCCCCAGAAAGGTTTTTCAGTGGAAACAGATGGGTTTTTATCATCGGAAACAGAATTAGCCCTCGACGTCTGAACAACTTTTTGTGAAAAATCCCTAAGCCGCGTGGTCACAATTTCAGCAAAAATCTGACGTTCTGCAATTCACTCAAAAATGGTGCCAAACTGTTGCAAACGATCCCCTGAAATCTTTTTCGGTGGAAGCAGATGGGTTTTTATCATCGGAAACAGAATTAGCCCTCGACGTCTGAACAACTTTTTTTGAAAAATCCCTAAGCCGCGCGGTCACAATTTCAGCAAAAATCTGACGTTCTGCAATTCACTCAAAAATGGTGCCAAACTGTTGCAAACTATCCCCAGAAAAGTTTTTCGGTGGAAACAGATGGGTTTTTATCATCAGAAACAGAAATAGCCCTCGACGTCTGAACAACTTTTTTTGAAAAAATCCCTAAGCAGCGCAATCACAATTTCAGCAAAAATCTGACGTTCTGCTATTCACTCAAAAATGGTTCCAAACTGTTGCAAACGATCCCCTGAAATGTTTTTCGTTGGAAACAGATGGGTTTTTATCATCGGAAACAGAATTAGCCCTCGACATCTGAACAACTTTTTTTGATAAAATCCCAAACAGCGCGGTCACAATTTCAGCAATAATCTGACGTTCTGCAATTCACTCAAAAATGGTTCCAAACTGTTGAAATCGATCCCTTGAAATCTTTTTCGGTGGAAACAGATGGGTTTTTATCAACGGAAACAGAATTAGCCCTCGACGTCTGAACAACTCTTTTTGAAAAAATCCCTAAGCCGCACTGTCACAATTTCAGCAAAAATCTGACCTTCTGCAATTCACTCAAAAATGGTGCCAAACTGTTGCAAACTATCCCCAGAAAAGTTTTTCGGTGGAAACAGATGGGTTTTTATCATCGGAAACAGAATTAACCCTAGACGTCTGAACAACTTTTTTTGAAAAAATCCCTAAGCAGCGCAATCACAATTTCAGCAAAAATCTGACGTTCTGCAATTCACACAAAAATGGTTCCAAACTGTTGCAAACGATCCCCTGAAATGTTTTTCGTTGGAAACAGATGGGTTTTTATCATCGGAAACAGAATTAGCCCTCGACATCTGAACAACTTTTTTTGAAAAAATCCCAAACAGCGCGGTCACAATTTCAGCAAAAAATCTGACGTTCTGCAATTCACTCAAAAATGGTTCCAAACTGTTGAAATCGATCCCCTGAAATCTTTTTTTGTGGAAACAGATGGGTTTTTAACATCGGAAACAGAATTAGCCCTCGACATCTAATCAACTTTTTTGGAAAAAATCCCTAAGCCGCGCGGTCACAATATCAGCAAAAATCTGACGTTCTGCAATTCACTCAAAAATGTTGGCAAACTGTTGTAAACGATTCCCTGAAATCTTTTTCGGTGGAAACAGATGGGTTTTTATCATCGGAAACAGAATTAGCCCTCGACATCTGAACAGCTTTTTTTGAAAAAAAGCCCTAAGCCGCGCGGTCACAATTTCAGCAAAAATCTGACGTTCTGCAATTCACTCCAAAATGGTTCCAAACTGTTGCAAACGATCCCCTGAAATGTTTTTCGTTGGAAACAGATGGGTTTTTATCATCGGAAACAGAATTAGCCCTCGACATCTGAACAACTTTTTTTGATAAAATCCCAAACAGCGCGGTCACAATTTCAGCAATAATCTGACGTTCTGCAATTCACTCAAAAATGGTTCCAAACTGTTGAAATCGATCCCTTGAAATCTTTTTCGGTGGAAACAGATGGGTTTTTATCAACGGAAACAGAATTAGCCCTCGACGTCTGAACAACTCTTTTTGAAAAAATCCCTAAGCCGCACTGTCACAATTTCAGCAAAAATCTGACCTTCTGCAATTCACTCAAAAATGGTGCCAAACTGTTGCAAACTATCCCCAGAAAAGTTTTTCGGTGGAAACAGATGGGTTTTTATCATCGGAAACAGAATTAACCCTAGACGTCTGAACAACTTTTTTTGAAAAAATCCCTAAGCAGCGCAATCACAATTTCAGCAAAAATCTGACGTTCTGCAATTCACTCAAAAATGGTGCCAAACTGTTGCAAACGATCGCCTGAAATCTTTTTCGGTGGAAACAGATGGGTTTTTAATCATCGGAAACAGAATTAGCCCTCGACGTCTGAACAACTTTTTTTGAAAAATCCCTAAGCCGCGTGGTCACAATTTCAGCAAAAATCTGACGTTCTGCAATTCACACAAAAATGGTGCCAAACTGTTGCAAACTATCCCCAGAAAAGTTTTTCGGTTGAAACAGATGGGTTTTTATCATCGGAAACAGAATTAGCTCTCGACGTCTGAACAACTTTTTTTGAAAAAATCCCTAAGCCGCGCGGTCACAATTTCAGCAAAAATCTGACGTTCTGCAATTCACTCAAAAATGGTGCCAAACTGTTGCAAACGATCCCCTGAAATCTTTTTCGGTGGAAGCAGATGTGTTTTTATCATCGGAAACAGAATTAGCCCTCGACGTCTGAACAACTTTTTTTGAAAAAATCCCTAAGCCGCGCGGTCACAATTTCAGCAAAAATCTGACGTTCTGCAATTCACTCAAAAATGGTTCCAAACTGTTGCAAACGATCCCCTGAAATGTTTATCGGTGGAAACAGATGGGTTTTTATCATCAAAAACAGAATTAGCTCTCGACGTCTGAACAACTTTTTTTGAAAAAATCCCTAAGCCGCGCGGTCACAATTTCAGCAAAAATCTGACGTTCTGCAATTCACTCAAAAATGGATCCAAACTGTTGCAAACGATCCCCTGAAATGTTTTTCGGTGGAAACAGATGGGTTTTTATCATCGAAAACAGAATTAGACCTCGATGTCGGAAGAACTTTTTTTGAAAAAATCGCTAAACTGCGCGGTCACAATTTCAGCAAATATCTGACGTTCTGCAATTCACTCAAAAATGGTTCCAAACTGTTGCAAACGATCCCCTGAAATCTTTTCAGTGGAAACAGATGGGTTTTTATCATCGGAAACAGAATTAGCCCTCAACATCTCAAGAATTTTTTTTAAAAAAAATCCCTAAGGCGCGCAGGTCACAATTTCATCAAAAATCTGACGTTCTGCAATTCACTCTAAAATCTTGGCTTACTGTTGCAAACGATCCCCTGAAATGTTTTTCGGTGGAAACAGATGGGTTTTATCATCGAAAACAGAATTAGACTTCGACGTCGGAACAACTTTCTTTGAAAAAATCCCTAAGCCGCGCGGTCACAATTTCAGCAAAAATCTGACGTTCCGCAATTCACTAAAAAAAAGGTTCCAAACTGTTGCAAACGATCCCCTGAAATGTTTTTCGGTGGAAACAGATGGGTTTTTACCATCGAAAACAGAATTAGACCTCGACGTCTGAAAAACTTTTTTTGAAAAAATCCCTAAGCCGCGCGGTCACAATTTCAGCAAAAATCTGACGTTCTGCAATTCACTCAAAAATGTTGGCAAACTGTTGCAAACAATCCCCTGAAATGTTTTTCGGTGGAAACAGATGGGTTTTTATCATCGGAAACAGAATTAGCTCTCGACCTCTGAACAACTTTTTTTGAAAAAATCTCTAAGCCGCGCGGTCACAATTTCAGCAAAAATCTGACGTTCTGCAATTCACACAAAAATGGTTCAAACTGTTGCAAACGATCCCCTGAAATGTTTTTCGATGGAAACGGATGGGTTTTTATCATCGAAAACAGAATTAGACCTCGACGTCTGAACTTTTTTTGAAAAAATCCCAAAGCCGCGCGGTCACAATTTCAGCAAATATCTGACGTTCTGCAATTCACTCAAAGATGGTTCCAAACTGTTGCAAACGATCCCCTGAAATCTTTTCGGTGGAAACAGATGGGTTTTTATCATCGGAAACAGAATTAGCCCTCGACGTCTGAACAACTTTTTTTTGAAAAAATCCCTAAGCCGCGCGGTCACAATTTCAGCAAAAATCTGACGTTCTGCAATTCACTCAAAAATGGTGCCAAATTGTTGCAAACGATCCCCTGAAATGTTTTTGGTGGAAACAGATGGGTTTTTACCATCGAAAACAGAACTAGACCTCGACGTCGGAATAACTTTTTTTGAAAAAATCCCTAAGCCGCGCTGTCACAATTTCAGTAAAAATCTGACGTTCTGCAATTCACTCAAAAATGGTTCCAAATTGTTGCAAACGATCCCCTGAAATGTTTTTCGGTGGAAACAGATGGGTTTTTATCATCGAAAACAGAATTAGACCTCGACGTCGGAACAACTTTTATTGAAAAAGACCGTAAGCCGCGCGGTCACAATTTCAGCAAAAATCTGACGTTCTGCAATTCACTCAAAAATGTTGGCAAACTGTTGCAAACGATCCCCTGAAATGGTTTTCGGTGGAAACAGATGGGTTTTTATCATCGGAAACAGAATCAGCCCTCGACGTCTGAACAACCTTTTTTGAAAAAAGCCCTAAGCCGTGCGGTCACAATTTCAGCAAAAATCTGACGTTCTGCGATTCACTCAAAAATGGTGCCAAACTGTTGCAAACTATCCCCTGAAATCTTTTTCGGTGGAAACAGATGGGTTTTTAACATCGGAAACAGAATTAGCCCTCGACGTCTGAACAACTTTTTTTGAAAAAATCCCTAATCCGCACGGTCACAATTTCAGCAAAAATCTGACGTTCTGCGATTCACTCAAAAATGGTTCCAAACTGTTGCAAACGATCCCCTGAAATGGTTTTCGGTGGAAACAGATGGGTTTTTACCATCGAAAACAGAATTAGACCTCGACATCTGAAAAACTTTTTTTGAAAAAATCCCTAAGCCGCGCGGTCACAATTTCAGCAAAAATCTGACGTTCTGCAATTCACTCAAAAATGTTGGCAAACTGTTGCAAACAATCCCCTGAAATGTTTTTCGGTGGAAACAGATGGGTTTTTATCATCGGAAACAGAATTACCTCTCGACCTCTGAACAACTTTTTTTGAAAAAATCCCTAAGCCGCGTGGTCACAATTTCAGCAAAAATCTGACGTTCTGCAATTCACACAAAAATGGTTCAAACTGTTGCAAACGATCCCCTGAAATCTTTTTCGGTGGAAACAGATGGGTTTTTACCATCGAAAACATAATTAGACCTCGACGTCTGAACAACTTTTTTTGAAAAAATCCCTAAGCCGCGCGGTCACAATTTCAGCAAAAATCTGACGTTCCGTTATTCACTAAAAAAAAGGTTCCAAACTGTTGCAAACGATCCCCTGAAATGTTTTTCGGTGGAAACAGATGGGTTTTTACCATCGAAAACAGAATTAGACCTCGACGTCTGAAAAACTTTTTTTGAAAAAATCCCTAAGCCGCGCGGTCACAATTTCAGCAAATATCTGACGTTCTGCAATTCACTCAAAAATGGTGCCAAATTGTTGTAAACGATCCCCTGAAATGTTTTTTGGTGGAAACAGATGGGTTTTTACCATCGAAAACAGAATTAGACCTCGACATCTGAACAACGTTTTTTGAAAAAATCCCTAAGGAGCGGTTACAATTTCAGCAAATATCTGACGTTCTGCAATTCACTCCAAAATGGTTCCAAACTGTTGCAAACGATCCCCTAAAATCTTTTCGGTGGAAACAGATGGGTTTTTATCATCGGAAACAGAATTAGCCCTCGACGTCTGAACAACTTTTTTTTTGTAAAAATCCCTAAGCCGCGCGGTCACAATTTCAGTAAAAATCTGACGTTCTGCAATTCACTCAAAAATGGTTCCAAACTGTTGCAAATGATCCCCTGAAATCTCTTTGGTGGAAACAGATGGGTTTTTATCATCGGAAACAGAATTAGACCTCGACGTCTGAACAAGTTTTTTTTGAAAAAATCCCTAAGCCGCGTGGTCACAATTTCAGCAAAAATCTGACGTTCTGCAATTCACTCAAAAATGTTGGCAAACTGTTGCAAACGATCCCCTGAAATCTTTTCGGTGGAAACAGATGGGTTTTTATCATTGGAAACAGAAGTAGCCCACGACGTTTGAAGAACTTTTTTTGAAAAAATCCCTAAGGCGCGCGGTCACAATTTCATCAAAAAATCTGACGTTCTGCAGTTCACTCAAAAATCTTGGCAAACTGTTGCAAACGATCCCCTGAAATGTTTTTCGGTGGAAACAGATGGGTTTTTATCATCGAAAACAGAATTAGACCTCGACGTCTGAACAACGTTTTTTGAAAAAATCCCTAAGCGGTCACAATTTCAGCAAAAATCTGACGTTCTGCAATTCACTCAAAAATGGTGCCAAATTGTTGCAAATGATCCCCTGAAATGTTTTTTGGTGGAAACAGATGGGTTTTTATCATCGAAAACAGAATTAGACCTCGACGTCGGAACAACTTTTATTGAAAAAGTCCCTAAGCCGCGCGGTCACAATTTCAGCAAAAATCTGACATTCTGCAATTCACTCAAAAATGTTGGCAGACTGTTGCAAACGATCCCCTGAAGTGTTTTTCGGTGGAAACAGATGGGTTTTTATCATCGAAAAAAGAGTTAGACCTCGACGTCTGAACAAGTTTTTTTGAAAAAATCCCTAAGCCGCGCGGTCACAATTTCAGCAAAAATCTGACGTTCTGCAATTCACTCAAAAATGTTGGCAAACTATTGCAAACGATCCCCTGAAATCTTTTCGGTGGAAACAGATGGGTTTTTATCATCGGAAACAGAATTAGCCCTCGACGTCTGAACAACTTTTTTTGAAAAAATCCCTAAGCCGCGCGGTCACAATTTCAGCAAAAATCTGACGTTCTTCAATTCACTCAGAAATGGTTCCAAACTGTTGCAAACTATCCCCAGAAAAGTTTTTCGGTTGAAACAGATGGGTTTATATCATCAGAAACAGAATTAGCTCTCGACGTCTGAACAACTTTTTTTGAAAAAATCCCTAAGCCGCGCGGTCACAATTTCAGCAAAAATCTGACGTTCTGCAATTCACTCAAAAATGTTGGCAAACTGTTGTAAACGATCCCCTGAAATTCCTTTTCGGTTGAAACAGATGGGTTTTTATCATCAGAAACAGAATTAGCCCTCAACATCTGAACAGCTTTTTTTGAAAAAAGCCCTAAGCCGCGCGGTCACAATTTCAGCAAAAATCTGACGTTCTGCGATTCACTCAAAAATGGTGCCAAACTGTTGCAAACGATCCCCTGAAATCTTTTTCGGTGGAAACAGATGTGTTTTTATCATCGGAAACAGAATTAGCCCTCGACGACTGAACAACTTTTTTTGAAAAAATCCCTAAGCCGCGCGGTCACAATTTCAGCAAAAATCTGACGTTCTGCGATTCACTCAAAAATGGTTCCAAACTGTTGAAATCGATCCCCTGAAATGGTTTTCGGTGGAAACAGATGGGTTTTTATCATCGGAAACAGAATTAGCCCTCGACGACTGAACAACTTTTTTTGAAAAAATCCCTAAGCCGCGCGGTCACAATTTCAGCAAAAATCTGACGTTCTGCAATTCACTCAAAAATGTTGGCAAACTGTTGTAAACGATCCCCTGAAATCTTTTTCGGTGGAAACAGATTGGTTTTTATCATCGGAAACAGAATTAGCCCTCGAAGTCTGAACAACCTTTTTTGAAAAAAGCCCTAAGCCGTGCGGTCACAATTTCAGCAAAAATCTGACGTTCTGCAATTCAGTCAAAAATCGTGCCAAACTGTTGCAAACTATCCCCAGAAAGGTTTTTTGAGTGGAAACAGATGGGTTTATATCATCGGAAACAGAATTAGCCCTCAACGTCTGAACAACTTTTTTTGAAAAAATCCCTAAGCCGCGCGGTCACAATTTCAGCAAAAATCTGACGTTCTGCAATTCACTCAAAAATGTTGGCAAACTGTTGTAAACGATCCCCTGAAATCTTTTTCGGTTGAAACAGTTGGGTTTTTATCATCGGAAACAGAATTAGCCCTCGACATCTGAACAACCTTTTTTGAAACAATCCCTAAGCTGCGCGGTCACAATTTCAGCAAAAATCTGACGTTCTGCAATTCACTCAAAAATCATGCCAAACTGTTGCAAACTATCCCCAGAAAGGTTTTTCAGTGGAAACAGATGGGTTTTTATCATCGGAAACAGAATTAGCCCTCGACGTCTGAACAACTTTTTTTGAAAAATCCCTAAGCCGCGCGGTCACAATTTCAGCAAAAATCTGCCGTTCTGCGATTCACTCAAAAATGGTTCCAAAATGTTGCAAACGATCCCCTGAAATGGTTTTCGGTGGAAACAGATGTGTTTTTATCATCGGAAACAGAATTAGCCCTCGACGTCTGAACAACTTTTTTTGAAAAAATCCCTAAGCCGCGTGGTCACAATTTCAGCAAAAATCTGACGTTCTGCAATTCACTCAAAAATGGTTCAAACTGTTGCAAACGATCCCCTGAAATCTTTTTCGGTGGAAACAGATGGGTTTTTACCATCGAAAACATAATTAGACCTCGACGTCTGAACAACTTTTTTTGAAAAAATCCCTAGGCCGCGCGGTCACAATTTCAGCAAAAATCTGACGTTCTGCAATTCACTCAAAAATGGTTCCAAACTGTTGCAAACGATCCCCTAAAATGTTTATCGGTGGAAACAGATGGGTTTTTATCTTCGGAAACAGAATTAGCCCTCGAAGTCTGAACAACCTTTTTTGAAAAAAGCCCTAAGCCGTGCGGTCACAATTTCAGCAAAAATGTGACGTTCTGCAATTCAGTCAAAAATCGTGCCAAACTGTTGCAAACTATCCCCAGAAAGGTTTTTTGAGTGGAAACAGATGGGTTTATATCATCGGAAACAGAATTAGCCCTCGACGTCTGAACAACTTTTTTTGAAAAAATCCCTAAGCCGCGCGGTCACAATTTCAGCAAAAATCTGACGTTCTGCAATTCACTCAAAAATGTTGGCAAACTGTTGTAAACGATCCCCTGAAATCTTTTTCGGTTGAAACAGTTGGGTTTTTATCATCGGAAACAGAATTAGCCCTCGACATCTGAACAGCTTTTTTTGAAAAAAGCCCTAAGCCGCGCGGTCAGAATTTCAGCAAAAATCTGACGTTCTGCGATTCACTCAAAAATGGTGCCAAACTGTTGCAAACGATCCCCTGAAATCTTTTTCGGTGGAAACAGATGGGTTTTTAACATCGGAAACAGAATTAGCCCTCGACGTCTGAACAACTTTTTTTGAAAAAATCCCTAAGCCGCGCGCGGTCACAATTTCAGTAAAAATCTGACGTTCTGCGATTCACTCAAAAATGGTTCCAAACTGTTGCAAACGATCCCCTGAAATGGTTTTCGGTGGAAACAGATGGGTTTTTATCATCGGAAACAGAATTAGCCCTCGACGACTGAACAACTTTTTTTGAAAAAATCCCTAATCCGCGCGGTCACAATTTCAGCAAAAATCTGACGTTCTGCAATTCACTCAAAAATGTTGGCAAACTGTTGTAAACGATCCCCTGAAATCTTTTTCGGTGGAAACAGATTGGTTTTTATCATCGGAAACAGAATGAGCCCTCGACATCTGAACAACCTTTTTTGAAACAATCCCTAAGCTGCGCGGTCACAATTTCAGCAAAAATCTGACGTTCTGCAATTCACTCAAAAATCGTGCCAAACTGTTGCAAACTATCCCCAGAAAGGTTTTTCAGTGGAAACAGATGGGTTTTTATCATCGGAAACAGAATTAGCCCTCGACGTCTGAACAACTTTTTTTGAAAAATCCCTAAGCCGCGCGGTCACAATTTCAGCAAAAATCTGCCGTTCTGCGATTCACTCAAAAATGGTTCCAAAATGTTGCAAACGATCCCCTGAAATGGTTTTCGGTGGAAACAGATGTGTTTTTATCATCGGAAACAGAATTAGCCCTCGACGTCTGAACAACTTTTTTTGAAAAAATCCCTAAGCCGCGTGGTCACAATTTCAGCAAAAATCTGACGTTCTGCAATTCACTCAAAAATGGTTCAAACTGTTGCAAACGATCCCCTGAAATCTTTTTCGGTGGAAACAGATGGGTTTTTACCATCGAAAACATAATTAGACCTCGACGTCTGAACAACTTTTTTTGAAAAAATCCCTAAGCCGCGCGGTCACAATTTCAGCAAAAATCTGACGTTCTGCAATTCACTCAAAAATGGTTCCAAACTGTTGCAAACGATCCCCTGAAATGTTTATCGGTGGAAACAGATGGGTTTTTATAATCAAAAACAGAATTAGCTCTCGACGTCTGAACAACTTTTTTTGAAAAAATCCCTAAGCCGCGCGGTCACAATTTCAGCAAAAATCTGACGTTCTGCAATTCACTCAAAAATCGTGCCAAACTGTTGCAAACGATCCCCTTAAATGTTTTTCGATGGAAACAGATGGGTTTTTATCATCGAAAACAGAATTAGACCTCGATGTCGGAACAACTTTTTTTGAAAAAATCCCTAAACTGCGCGGTCACAATTTCAGCAAATATCTGACGTTCTGCAATTCACTCAAAAATGGTTCCAAACTGTTGCAAACGATCCCCTGAAATCTTTTCGGTGGAAACAGATGGGGTTTTTTTCATCGGAAACAGAATCAGCCCTCGACATCTCAAGAATTTTTTTTAAAAAAATCCCTAAGGCGCGCAGGTCACAATTTCATCAAAAATCTGACGTTCTGCAATTCACTCAAAAATCTTGGCAAACTGTTGCAAACGATCCCCTGAAATGTTTTTCGGTGGAAACAGATGGGTTTTATCATCGAAAACAGAATTAGACTTCGACGTCGGAACAACTTTCTTTGAAAAAATCCCTAAGCCGCGTGGTCACAATTTCAGCAAAAATCTGACGTTCCGCAATTCACTAAAAAAAAGGTTCCAAACTGTTGCAAACGATCCCCTGAAATGTTTTTCGGTGGAAACAGATGGGTTTTTATCATCGGAAACAGAATTAGCTCTCGACCTCTGAATAACTTTTTTTGAAAAAATCCCTAAGCTGCGCGGTCACAATTTCAGCAAAAATCTGACGTTCTGCAATTCACTCAAAAATCGTGCCAAACTGTTGCAAACGATCCCCTGAAATCTTTTTCGGTGGAAAAAGATGGGTTTTTAACATCGGAAACGGAATTAGCCCTCGACGTCTGAACAACTTTTTTTGAAAAAATCCCTAAGCCGCGCGGTCACAATTTCAGCAAAAATCTGACGTTCTGCAATTCACTCAAAAATGTTGGCAAACTGTTGCAAACAATCCCCTGAATTTTTTTTCGGTGGAAACAGATGGGTTTTTATTATCGGAAACAGAATTAGCTCTCGACGTCTGAACAACTTTTTTTGAAAAAATCTCTAAGCCGCGAGGTCACAATTTCAGCAAAAATCTGACGTTCTGCAATTCACTCAAAAATCGTGCCAAATTGTTGTAAACGATCCCCTGAAATGTTTTTTGGTGGAAACAGATGGGTTTTTACCATCGAAAACAGAATTAGACCTCGACGTCTGAACAACGTTTTTTGAAAAAATCCCTAAGCCGCGCGGTCACAATTTCAGCAAATATCTGACGTTCTGCAATTCACTCCAAAATGGTTCCAAACTGTTGCAAACGATCCCCTGAAATCTTTTCGGTGGAAACAGATGGCTTTTTATCATCGGAAACAGAATTAGCCCTCGACGTCTGAACAACTTTTTTTGAAAAAATCCCTAAGCCGCGCGGTCACAATTTCAGCAAAAATCTGACGTTCTGCAATTCACTCAAAAATGGTTCCAAACTGTTGCAAACGATCCCCTGAAATGTTTTTCGGTGGAAACAGATGGGTTTTTATCATCGAAAACAGAATTAGACCTCGATGTCGGAACAACTTTTTTTGAAAAAATCCCTAAACTGCGCGGTCACAATTTCAGCAAATATCTGAAGTTCTGCTATTCACTCAAAAATGGTTCCAAACTGTTGCAAACAATCCCCTGAAATCTTTTTCGGTGGAAACAGATTGGTTTTTATCATCGGAAACAGAATGAGCCCTCGACATCTGAACAACCTTTTTTGAAACAATCCCTAAGCTGCGCGGTCACAATTTCAGCAAAAATCTGACGTTCTGCAATTCACTCAAAAATCGTGCCAAACTGTTGCAAACTATCCCCAGAAAGGTTTTTCAGTGGAAACAGATGGGTTTTTATCATCGGAAACAGAATTAGCCCTCGACGTCTGAACAACTTTTTTTGAAAAATCCCTAAGCCGCGCGGTCACAATTTCAGCAAAAATCTGCCGTTCTGCGATTCACTCAAAAATGGTTCCAAAATGTTGCAAACGATCCCCTGAAATGTTTATCGGTGGAAACAGATGGGTTTTTATAATCAAAAACAGAATTAGCTCTCGACGTCTGAACAACTTTTTTTGAAAAAATCCCTAAGCCGCGCGGTCACAATTTCAGCAAAAATCTGACGTTCTGCAATTCACTCAAAAATCGTGCCAAACTGTTGCAAACGATCCCCTGAAATGTTTTTCGATGGAAACAGATGGGTTTTTATCATCGAAAACAGAATTAGACCTCGATGTCGGAACAACTTTTTTTGTAAAAATCCCTAAACTGCGCGGTCACAATTTCAGCAAATATCTGACGTTCTGCAATTCACTCAAAAATGGTTCCAAACTGTTGCAAACGATCCCCTGAAATCTTTTCGGTGGAAACAGATGGGGTTTTTTTCATCGGAAACAGAATCAGCCCTCGACATCTCAAGAATTTTTTTTAAAAAAATCCCTAAGGCGCGCAGGTCACAATTTCATCAAAAATCTGACGTTCTGCAATTCACTCAAAAATCTTGGCAAACTGTTGCAAACGATCCCCTGAAATGTTTTTCGGTGGAAACAGATGGGTTTTATCATCGAAAACAGAATTAGACTTCGACGTCGGAACAACTTTCTTTGAAAAAATCCCTAAGCCGCGTGGTCACAATTTCAGCAAAAATCTGACGTTCCGCAATTCACTAAAAAAAAGGTTCCAAACTGTTGCAAACGATCCCCTGAAATGTTTTTCGGTGGAAACAGATGGGTTTTTATCATCGGAAACAGAATTAGCTCTCGACCTCTGAATAACTTTTTTTGAAAAAATCCCTAAGCTGCGCGGTCACAATTTCAGCAAAAATCTGACGTTCTGCAATTCACTCAAAAATCGTGCCAAACTGTTGCAAACGATCCCCTGAAATCTTTTTCGGTGGAAAAAGATGGGTTTTTAACATCGGAAACGGAATTAGCCCTCGACGTCTGAACAACTTTTTTTGAAAAAATCCCTAAGCCGCGCGGTCACAATTTCAGCAAAAATCTGACGTTCTGCAATTCACTCAAAAATGTTGGCAAACTGTTGCAAACAATCCCCTGAAATTTTTTTCGGTGGAAACAGATGGGTTTTTATTATCGGAAACAGAATTAGCTCTCGACGTCTGAACAACTTTTTTTGAAAAAATCTCTAAGCCGCGAGGTCACAATTTCAGCAAAAATCTGACGTTCTGCAATTCACTCAAAAATCGTGCCAAATTGTTGTAAACGATCCCCTGAAATGTTTTTTGGTGGAAACAGATGGGTTTTTACCATCGAAAACAGAATTAGACCTCGACGTCTGAACAACGTTTTTTGAAAAAATCCCTAAGCCGCGCGGTCACAATTTCAGCAAATATCTGACGTTCTGCAATTCACTCCAAAATGGTTCCAAACTGTTGCAAACGATCCCCTGAAATCTTTTCGGTGGAAACAGATGGCTTTTTATCATCGGAAACAGAATTAGCCCTCGACGTCTGAACAACTTTTTTTTGAAAAAATCCATAAGCCGCGCGGTCACAATTTCAGCAAAAATCTGACGTTCTGCAATTCACACAAAAATGGTGCCAAACTGTTGCAAACGATCGCCTGAAATCTTTTTCGGTGGAAACAGATGGGTTTTTAATCATCGGAAACAGAATTAGCCCTCGACGTCTGAACAACGTTTTTTGAAAAATCCCTAAGCCGCGCGGTCACAATTTCAGCAAAAATCTGACGTTCTGCAATTACCTCAAAAATCGTGCCAAACTGTTGCAAACGATCCCCTGAAATCTTTTTCGGTGGAAAAAGATGGGTTTTTAACATCGGAAACAGAATTAGCCCTCGACGTCTGAACAACTTTTTTTGAAAAAATCCCTAAGGCGCGCGGTCACAATTTCAGCAAAAATCTGACGTTCTGCAATTCACTCAAAAATGGTTCCAAACTGTTGCAAACGATCCCCTGAAATGGTTTTCGGTGGAAACAGATGTGTTTTTATCATCGGAAACAGAATTAGCCCTCGACGTCTGAACAACTTTTTTTGAAAAAATCCCTAAGCCGCGCGGTCACAATTTCAGCAAAAATCTTACGTTCTGCAATTCACTCAAAAATGGTGCCAAACTGTTGCAAACGATCCCCTGAAATCTTTTTCGGTGGAAACAGATGGGTTTTTACCATCGAAAACATAATTAGACCTCGACGTCTGAACAACTTTTTTTGAAAAAATCCCTAAGCCGCGCGGTCACAATTTCAGCAAAAATCTGACGTTCTGCAATTCACTCAAAAATGGTTCCAAACTGTTGCAAACGATCCCCTGAAATGTTTATCGGTGGAAACAGATGGGTTTTTATCATCAAAAACAGAATTAGCTCTCGACGTCTGAACAACTTTTTTTGAAAAAATCCCTAAGCCGCGCGGTCACAATTTCAGCAAAAATCTGACGTTCTGCAATTCACTCAAAAATGGTTCCAAACTGTTGCAAACGATCCCCTGAAATGTTTTTCGGTGGAAACAGATGGGTTTTTATCATCAAAAACAGAATTAGCTATCGACGTCTGAACAACTTTTTTTTGAAAAAATCCCTAAGCCGCGCGGTCACAATTTCAGCAAAAATCTGACGTTCTGCAATTCACTCAAAAATGGTTCCAAACTGGAGGTTGCAGAGCTTTGAAAAATTAAAGGATAAGGTGCAAAATTGGTTACACTATGCCCAAATTAACGAGGTTTTTAAGCTAGACAAAAAAACAGGATTCCAGGTGGAAAAATCGAAACTTGAGACAGAGTTGTTAGAACCAAAGACCAAGCTATTATCGAGAATGTATAACTTGCTGCTTAAATGGAACACTCAGGATGAGACAGTTAAATCAGCGATGATAAAATGGGCTCAGGACATTGGTTATAATATCATGTTTGAAGACTGGGAGAGGTTATGGACCACCGGTATGAAGTTTACTGCATGTAATGCTTTGAAAGAAAATATTATGAAAATGGTATACAGGTGGTACATGACCCCGGTCAAGCTGGCTAAGATATACCATTTGTCCGATAATAAATGCTGGAAATGTAAGGAAGCTGAGGGGACATTCTTTCACCTCTGGTGGACTTGTCCAAGATTGAAGGCCTTCTGGGAAATGATCTATAATGAGTTAAAAAAGGTGTTTAAGTACACCTTTCCCAAGAAACCAGAGGCCTTCCTTCTGGGCATTGTCGGCCAGAAGGTGTTAAAAAAGGATAGAACTTTTTTTATGTATGCCACAACAGCAGCAAGAATTCTTATCGCCAAACATTGGAAGACTCAAGATTCGCCCACACTGGAGGATTGGCAGACGCAATTGATGAACTACATGGAACTAGCTGAGATGACTGCAAGGATCCGAGACCTGGGAGAAGAGGCAGTGGAGGAGGACTGGAAAAAATTTAAAGACTATTTGCAAAAGTATTATAAGTTGTATGAATCATAAGGTGCCGTATGATTTGGAACGTTAGCCCCAGCAACGAAATTTAATTATTTATGAAATTGGACAACATTTTTGAAAGAATCAAAGTTTAAATGGGTAAAAACGATATTATGTTATATTTTTAGACTAAATGGAGAATAAGAGATTTAAACTTAAATTGCAACTAAAAATATAAAGAAACGTACGAAATAAGGGTATAATTTGCCGATAACTTTTATTATCAAGAATGCATTATGCGGGTGATGTGGGGAAGTCCAATGGAAATTTGAAATAAGGTCCTGAAATGGTCGCGATTTTCTCTTCTTTTTTTTCCTCTCTTTTTCTATTTTGTTCATTCTCTTGTTCTTTCTGTAATTTGGAAAAAATGCAATAAAAATTATTATATAAAAAAAAAATGGTTCCAAACTGTTGCAAACGAGCCCCTGAAATCTTTTCGGTGGAAACATATGGGTTTTTATCATCGGAAACAGAATTAGCCCTCAACATCTCAAGAATTTTTTTTTAAAAAATCCCTAAAGCGCGCAGGTCACAATTTCATCAAAAATCTGACGTTCCGCAATTCACTAAAAAAAAGGTTCCAAACTGTTGCAAACGATCCCCTGAAATGTTTTTCGGTGGAAACAGATGGGTTTTTACCATCGAAAACAGAATTAGACCTCGACGTCTGAAAAACTTTTTTTGAAAAAATCCCTAAACCGCGCGGTCACAATTTCAGCAAAAATCCGACGTTCTGCAATTCAATCAAAAATGTTGGCAAACTGTTGCAAACAATCCCCTGAAATGTTTTTCGGTGGAAACAGATGGGTTTTTATCATCGGAAACAGAATTAGCTCTCGACCTCTGAACAACTTTTTTTGAAAAAATCTCTAAGCCGCGCGGTCACAATTTCAGCAAAAATATG